>NC_054382.1:12099734-12420568 GCF_017654675.1 Xenopus laevis
CCCCCTGCCCCAACCCACCCCTAACGCAGACAGTTCTTGAACCACAGGGAATTCCGCTGGTCTCTGCATTGTGAAAAGGAGCACAGAGATCTGCAGCAAGTTACACTGCACCATGAAAATGCACAAAAAGTCTGGTTGCAGCCTGTATATTAATCCATAGCAACAGATTAGCAAGTAGCACATACTGGTCCGCTGTTTGAAAACAAACATCTGATTGGTTGCTATGGGTTACAAAAGGGGGGCAAACTTCAGACCATTGATTACATTACATTACCCCCTGTGATCTTCTAAACCAGTGATTCCCAACCAGTGGCTCATAAGCAACATGTTGCCCTCCAACCCCTTGGCCTTAAAGCAGGTGCTTCTTTTTGAATTCCTTGGAGGCAAGTTTTGGTTGCATAAAACCCAGATGTACTGCCAAATAGAGCCACCTGTAGGGTCCACATAGGGGCTACCATATAGCCAATCACAGCCCTTATTTGACACCCCAGGAAGTTTTTCATGTTTGTGTTGCTCTCCAACTCTTTTTACATTTAAATGTGGCTCATGGGTAAAAAAGGTTGGGGACTCCTGCACTAAACTTTTACAACTGAGAGCCAGGAGTAACTTTCAGAAGATGGAGGAAAGTATTTTGAAAAAGCAGAGAAGACTCATAACCCAGTAACCCAATTACACGGGGCAAAGCCTAGGGAAGCAGGGGTATGACAGAGCCGGAGGTGCAGAAACCCCTCCTAGTTGATTGTGGGGGATTGGGCAGCTGAAGGAGCAGGCAGAGTAATGTATGGCAAGTTGAAAGGAGGGGGACTGAGGGCACCCGCCCCCACTCCATTTTGTAGCACCACCAAAAAAAATTTGAGGGGCGGCATGCCGCCCAGCCACATCATAATTAGCTACCCAACTAATAAGACTTGCAATTGCACGCAGGAAGAGGTAGGGGACTGCACCTAGCAGGGGGAAAGGTAGAGGACGGAACGGCATCTGGCAGGGGAAATTTGAGGGGACGTGAGGGGACAGCGACTGGAAGCGTAGGGAACGGTGCCTGGTAGGGGGAAAGAGAAGGGGACGGCGCCTGGAAGGGGACGGAACCGGCAGGGGAAGTGGGTGAAGAGCAAAGCTGGCCTAGGGGTGGCCGGTTTGTAAATCCGGGCCCTGCACGCCTAGTTAAGAGTGTTTTATGTATATTGCTATAAAGACTGAGTCCTGCTCTCTTATATAGCCCTTGATTAATAAGTCCTTGAGTCTCCTGATGAGGATTGGGGGTGAAGTATTTTATAGTTCTTGTGCTATGGTAGGTAAACGATTACTTGTTCCTCCTGAGATAATTCTGACAAAGATGATAGAACATGTAACATTTACATCAAGTTATGTTTAAGCAGACTCCAGTTTTGTACTAAAAACCAATGTACATTTCAAAATAACATCATTTTCAGCAACCTGTAATGGGGTGATATAATAGAATGTGCAAAGTCTGCATTAAGTCTAGTATCCCATAGCAACCAATCAGCAGGTACCATTTACTGGCTACCCAATTGAAAGCAGCTATCTGATTGGTTCAGCAGAAGAGCAGAGGATAGGCAGGGGAACTGTAAAAGAAATAAGGGAAGCAATTTTATAATTCACTTCTACATTTCTTGACTGACGCGTAGAGCGTAACGGGCTCCTTTATCTGTATTGTTACTCAGGAGAGACAAATGTCTATTTTTTCTGCAATTTAGCAACTGTGGATGACCAAATAACCTTGAAAGAATCAGCAAACAAATTTAGAGTCAATTTGGTCATGTCGTCCAAGTCAACTGTTATTAATAAGACACAAATCCAATCTCATTTTGGCAGCCAGTTTAAATTCTGTGCTGTATATAGCCACATATATGTCTGCATTTATATATTCCCTCAACTTCCCAGCAGCTTTCTGTTACAGTATCCTAACCAGGTGCCCCCAACCTAGACTTAGGGACCACTGGTCATAGTGTTTAGAATAGAGACATACTACGATGTTAGAATGGGAACCGGCAGGCAGGAGTTAAACAAGAAAAAGTAGCTTCTATTTAGCAGAACAAACAAATTCAGGAAGAGGATTGCTTAACCAAAATGTTTTGAATAAAAGTGATTTACTGGCGATCGATGGACAAGCTCCAAGCTGACTTACAAGTGCAGCAATTCCTACTGTGCCACTGCACTTAAATCAGATCATTCGTTTTCTCCTCAATGTAACTGTTGAGTCATGATGTCAACACATGATGTCAACATAGTCTGCTCCATTGTAACGTATGGATCTTTAAATTCAGAACAAGTGCTAAGCTCCCTGGTCACGGCTCAATCTTCCACCTGTAGCAGTCATCTTTAGCTTCGGGAGGAGCCCTCAGCTACTCAGATGCCGCCAGGTCTTAACTTGAGAGGAGCAAAGCAGATGTGAAAGAGCAAAAGGGCATGTGCTTTTCAAGGTTTTGGATGGAAGGCAACAGTTCAAGGAGTAGATGAAAAGGGTAGTAAGGCAGGCCGGGGTTGGTACAGGCAGAGTCCAAGCATTGACAGACAGGCAGTGGTCAATCAGGTAGGGATCGGTACAGGCAGCGTTCAAAGAATAGTCAGGCAGGCAAGGGTGAGGATTAGCAGAGTTCCAAATAGTCAGGCAGTCAAGGATCAAAACTGGAATCAAACAGACTGAAATCACACCCAGATACTAGACAAGTTAGACCTAACAACGGGCAATGATCTCCAGTCCAAAGCCCCTTTAAATATTTAAAGTTCACGCCAAAACGCAATGATGTCATGACGGTCGCAACGAGTAAAATCTGCGTCATAGGAAAAACTGGCAAGGAAGTGGCAGCATCACACAGGCATCCGCGCCGGCCCACAAGACCACCAGGTTGACTCGTTACATCCATCTGTTGCATCTCCCCCACTGTATTCTCTGTTTATACTTTTATATATGCTGGTCATTATACATCTGAACTCTTAAATTTCCATGAATTGTCACAAATATTACTATAAATAGGGTTGATCTTTCTCTTTAAGGCGTACCTGTTTTTTTAAATAAAGAATGGCTCTTGTAGAAACACAAAACCACCTAGAAAAAAAGCTAACACTGAAAAGAGATTGGTTTAGCCACATACAGTACTAGTTACGGTTGAAACAAAGAACGCAGTGGCCGTGCCATGTGGTTAGTCAGTCTAATTCACTATACTTGTGCAATTTCATGACATTTGCAGCACCATGATAATCTGCAGATATTGATTATTCCCTATACAAAGGAATATAATACAGGTATGGGAATTCTTATCCAGAATGCTCAGGATCTGGGAATTAAAAAAAGGAAATAGTTATTTTAAAAAATTTGGATTATTTGGGTAAAATGGGACTCCATAACTCTGGAAAACGGATATCAAAATCTAAGAAGCAGTCCATAGTTCTGATCAATATGTGTAGCTAGTCCCTAAGAAAGATGGACTTATTGCACATGGCATATTAAACCTACTCCCTAAGACCTGCTGCCACGTTGTATGTAAATGTGAAAATATAGAGTATATACTCTTCTTTAAGTAAATAATGGCAACATTCAATTCTTTTTCAATAACCCTTAAACTGCATCGACCGGGCTGGTTGTTCAGCCACTGGTAACCTTGTCAGAATGCCACGAGCGTATTTATATTCAGATGTAGAGATTGTTAGATGAGGCCTGTAATTGCCTCGCGGTACTCAGAGGAGATCGCAAGCATCGATTCCACTATTGAATTTTCTGTTGTGCTAATGGATAGATTTTGGTATTGGTGGCCTCTCTTAAATTCTACAGTATCTCAACCTGATGCTCGGGAATGATATTGACTGGTACGTCCTAAACCTGTGTCACCTGTCAACTACAAGCATTTCTACACCGTGCGTCTTAATAGGTACTAATTGGAATGTAGGATTTTGTGATAAGATTGGAAAGATTAAAAGAGATCCAATAACCCATGGCTTTTACTACACATTGATTTAGGGCCGGATTTGTGGAAAGGCCAGGATTTAAGGGGCGACATGATGCCCAATTATACCCAGCTAATTAAAGATAAAGAGGCATCAGATCAACGATGCATATATGGTTCTGCACCAAGTACTTACTGTATATGAGCTCTAAGTGCCTGCCTTATTATTGGCTAGAACTTTCCCCAGCTCTCCAGGGCCAGCAGCCCCATTAGAATGAATCCACCCATGAGAATGTCACCTGATATAAATCTGGCTCCATGTTCTTTATTGCCCCTCCCCCCCAAAAAAAACATATTTTGTCACCGGGAGAATGTAGATATTCAGTGCTTCATTATGGTACAGGTATGGGATCCATTATCTGGAAACCTGTTGTCAAAAAAGCTCCAAATTACAGAAAGGCCATCTCCAATAGACTCCATTTTATCCAAATAATCCAAATGTTTACACATTATTTGCCTTTTCTCTGTAATAATGAAATAGGACATTGTGCTTAATTCAAACTAAGATATAATAAATCCTTGTTGGAAGCAAAACCACCTACTGGGTTTATTTAATGTTTACATGATTTTCTAGTAGACTTAAGGTATGAAGATTCAAATTATGGAAAGTCAAGTATCTGGGAAACCTCAGGTCCTAAGCATTCTGGCTAACAGGTCCCAAGCATTCTGGTTAACAGGTCCCATACCAGTAGTATGATTGACAGTGACATTGCCAATGTCATGAAACACTGCAGATTCAGGATTGATGACAAGCTCCCATAGATCCTGCCTTAAATCACAATCAGGTTCATTGTGATTGGTTAGTTGAGTTGTTTTCTGGCCTTTGGATTGGGTGGAGAATGAACTTACAAGTGCCTCAATAGATGCTTGAGCAACACAGGGGCCTTGCCCTGTATTACTCTGAATTTGCACATTTTAACACAAAATATCGAAAATTTGAATTTGAATTTGCCATTCGAACATTAATAATTCTGCCCCTAAGTATTGAGGTTCTTCATTTACATTTGGACTGTCATTTTTTGTTTCCCTTTGTACCAATATCTAAATAATGATACATGGAAATATCTTTAGATATATCTGTTAGAAATCTAAATGAGATTTATGTACCAAACCAACATTTTTTAATTGCTCCTTTTGCAGGAAATACCCTCATGTACAGTATATTTTATAAGCATGGCTCTAAAACATTATTACCATCACTATGGAACTGTAAATTACATATAACTAGAAACTAACAACGTACAGGGTGCACATGCCACATTTATTTCCAGCTCATCTGGAACCCATTGATTCTTGGAAAATGAACAGTAACAAAATGAAAATGCATTTCTTGGGAAGATATAATTAAAGCACATAATTAATATTTTCTCAATAGGATGGATACATTAATTAATTTTCCAATTTAGTCCCATCACAATAATTTACAAAAGAGTGTTTACAAATTCAGATCATTTTTCATTGTTTGATATCTGCGTAGACTGATCACAAAGATAATTGCAAATTGTGAATTCCTCATGTATGTTATTAATAGCTAAGGAAGTCAGGCACAATAAAGTCGAAGGCTGAAACCAAGGACATTCACGAGGCAAGAGAAAAATAAATAACCATCTCGGGTCCCTTTTATATTGAGCTGTGTGAAGCTGTTTAGGTTGGTGAGGTCTTTCGATGCATCTAAAGGCATCTCCAACCTGTTGTTCAGCCACTACTAATGGACACAAATTCCCAGCATATTTACTAGAGATCGTAAAAAAATATTTAGGAGCTTTGGGAATTTTATCCACAAGTGGCAGGAATTCTCATCTCTGTTAATATCCTTTTTTCTCTGGAGTATTAATGTAATTGTGTTCGTAGGAACCCAGTATATACAGTATCTACTGTCTTCTCTATATTTATCTTTCAGCATGTTCCTATTAGTAATGTGTGGATTAAATATTTTCTTACCCGTACCAGCATGTTCTCAACTTTGCCGAGCTTTAGAAGGTAATTCATGACCTGAACCTGGCTTGGGCACGTGCCAACCCCCTTAACTTATTTCAGGGGGAGGCACCATGAAGTTCCACTGTCCCACCAACATTGAAGGAGCCAGCTATAGCAGACTAGTGATGTGCGAATTTATTCGCCAGGCGCGAAATCGCTGCGAAACGCCCGCGAAAATTCGTGTCAAAAATTCGCCGGCACCAAAAAAAATTTTTTTGCCCGGCGTCGAAAAAAACGGACGCCAGCGTCAAAAACGAGACGCCGGCATCAAAACAAGATGCTGGCACCGTTTCGTGAATTTTGCGTGAATTCGCCCATCACTATAGCAGAAAAAACAAAGTGATGTGTGCTATGGCAGAGCAAGTATAACTGGAACCCAACCCATATGTGAAGACCCACTTTTAGCCCCAAACCCACCTGTTTTGCGTCAGTCTGCACATCATTAGTCCCTTTATAAACACATTCATTAGGAACATGGGGAAATTATAGACATATGCTAAATATTTTGGGAGTACATAGTTATAACTGATAGTATATTTGGGCCTGATGGAGACCAGTCAGATGAGGCATGTATCAACAATTGAAAAAAGAAATGCACTGGAAAGTAATGCAGACATCATTATTATTTGCGCCTTTCCCTCCACACTAATCAATGTCAAACTCTTTCATATAACATAGGTCATTTCCATGCAAGATCTATAAAAACTTAATGAGCCATAGAAAATGCATAAAATGTATTTTTACATTTGGTCCCCTCCTTTTCTTCTTTATTCTTACTTTTGCAGTTGCCATCATTGTATGGATTGCTATGGATGATTCCAATGTTAATGTGATTGGCAAACACAATTGAAACATGAAATATATATATATGAATATATATATAGATATATATAGTAAATAAAGTAGCCCCTATTGTAAAATGTAAGAATAGTATAAGTCACAGAGGAGTTCCATGACCATATAAAAGCACAAGGCCTTCTTATACAGGTCATGGAACTCTAAGGTTACTTCTAATATCCTCATGTTCCAACAAGAGTTGGTACATGATATTATTATAAATATTATTATAAACGGCTCTTAATGATGTCATCAGTTATAAACAGAGCTTAGTGATGTAATTTTTGTTACATGACTCACTAAAACTTGTGTTTTATAATAAATAAAGTACAGGTATAGGATCCCTTATCCGGAAACCCGATATTCAGAAAGCTCCAAATTACGGAATGGCTGTCTCCCATAGAAACCATTTTATCCAAATAATCCAAATATAATCAAAATTATTTCCTTTTTCTCTGTAATAATAACACAGTAGCTTGTACTTGATCCCAACTAAGATATAATTAATCCTTATTGGAAGCAAAACCAGCCTATTGGGTTTATTTAATGTTTAAATGAATTTCTAGTAGGCTTAAGGCATGAAGACCCAAATTACGGAAAAATCCGTTATCCGGCAAATCCCAGGTCCCGAGCATTCTGGATAACAGGTCCGATACCTGTACTTCATCACTTTAACAGGGTTGTTTTTCAAAGTCCAATTTTATCTGACTTTTTATTCAATTTCTTAAGCTTTTTTGCCTGAAAACTTCAGTATTGCACGAAACGCAGCGCACCTCAAAAAATCATTGGGACTTCTCACATTGACTTATATGCAATTTGTGTTAGAAATTGTGCCTAACTTCTCTAACAGATAATCTCTATCTGACTAATATTCTAGAGAATGTGCTGTCAGCACAAGCAAACAATATGGCTGCTTCCATTAATATTTAAAAATACAGATATGCAGTAATGTTCTATGGATACAAGATGAGCTGAAGGCTGATTTAGGACCACAAAAACATCAGCAGCACAAGAACTAAGGCAAATATTCTAAGAAAAAAAGCTGCACCGCGGGTACAAATTGTGCACATTGAACTTTATGAGTCAATGGGCCTCATGGTCTTATACAGTATTGACTAGAAACCATATACAAAGGGGCATTTATTATGTTGGTGATCACATTAAAGGGATGAAACTGATCTGAAATAAAGGCAGCTATACACATGCAAAGTGAAGAACGCCATTCGTTTGCAAGCTTCTAAGAACTGGCAGTTTGTTAATTAGAATACTGTATGTAGAGCTTATGTCTTTATTCAACTTCCACGTTTGGAAATAAACAATATAGAAATCTCTGGGGAAAGGGCTACACATTGCTAAACCTCCTAGGCACAAGTATTAATCTAAGTAATGTTGATGGTACCTTTAACTCAGCAGCTGTTAATGAATATCCCCTACTTACTTTGCTAACAGACTTGTTCTAATGCAATTAAGTGACCCCCCCCCAATTAGAGCTCAGAAAGAAGCCACCTTAGATTCAGTTGACCCAGAGATACTGCTTTTCCTACTAATTAGGCTTTGCTGCAGTTCTTTATATACTGAGCACAAACCTGCGGAAGTTCTACTTTCAACCTTGACTCTATTGTTTACCAACAATTTTTAAGAAAAGGGTTTCTTTATCATGAGAAACATCATCAATGTGTGAATGTAATGCTTGGCCGGACACAGCAAACACTAGAGAACGAAACACACAGGTACAACTGACAATGAAAGGTGGGAAGACAGTTGGGTTGTGTGTTTTAGATAAAGCAAAAACTGCAGAAATTCCTCATCAAGATATCCAGCCCAGTCCTAAGAAAATACTAACAAACTTGATTGAGATGATGGATAACTCCCTTCATTTCCCAGCATTCCTCGCATAGGATAAGGGATAATAGTTCTCCATGTGGTCCATCTAGGAATATGGGAAGTTTTTGCTTTAAGTAAGTGTCCTTCCACGTACACCTAGAGACAAAGGGGCTAATTTACTAACACAAGTTCTAAATTGCCCGAGGGCAATTATTCATAGCAACCAATCATTAATTATCAGTTCACTCTATCAGTTCAAAAATAAAAGCAATTGGTTCCAATTCAGCATGCATATTTGTAAATTATTGCTTGTTGTGCGGGCAGTAACCCAAAGCAACCTATCAACAATTAGCTTTGACCTGTTGTAGTTTTGATGAGTGTTAAAATACGACCCCCCACTGGAACTGGGACTGGAACTGTCAGGTCTGGCCACTGGTGAGTGACTAAAAGGTATGAACCTGTGTGCTGAGTAACTTGGGATAGACTCATTAATGGCTTGAAAATGACCAGAAGACATAGCATAGTCTTATTTTCAGAAACAAGAGCCAAAACACTAATCCATGCCCTTATCCTATCTGTTTAAACTACCCCTCCCTATCCCGTTTATACTATTGCAATGTCCTACTAACCGGTCTTCCAGACTCCCATCTTTCTCCCATCCACTCCACTACCAGGATCCTCCTGCTCTCTCCTATGAGGGAACCTGTTCAACCCCAACCAAAATCCTTAGCATGGCTGCCTGTAAAGCAAAGATTATCATATAAAATCCTCCTGCTAACATTCAAAAGCCCTTCATTCCTCTGCTTCTTACTACATTTCTTCACTAGTCTCACTGTATGTTCCTGAACGTCTCCTCCGCTCCTCTCAGGACCAGCTTCATTTTGCGCCATACATATCCACTGCCACCTCTATTCTCAAACCTTTCTATCTTGCTGCTCCTTACCTCTGGAATTCAATCCCTGAAGTCCTCTGTAAGGACGGCTCGCTTAATCTCTTCAAGAAAAAATGAAGTGTCTACCTTTTGGACACTAGAATATGTCTAATCCTGGCACCTATTGGATTGTTTTTACCATGTGCACTTTTTCCCCTCCAAATTGTGCCTGTATTTTAGCCATTTAGACTGTAAGCTCTATGAGCCAGGGACCTTCTTCCAATTGTGTCTCTTACCACATAGCACTTAAGCTTCGTGTCCTTATATGAGCTCTGTATACTATGAATATTTATTGTATTTTTTCGTACTTTTATATATTGTACTATGCATGGTACGGCACTGCTACTCCATAATTCTTTACATATAAAGTTATACCTGCATACATAGAGAAAGACAAGATATAATAAACAAGATAGAAAATAACAAAATTGTATGAAGTGCTAGTGGTAGGAAATGGCAAAGTCCAGTGAAATGGGGGATGGGTCAGGGCTGGCAGAAGACAGTTGATGAATGGAAGACAAGATGAGCAGCAATAAAACAGAGTTGGGAAACAGGCCAGAGGTCAAAATAAGGAAAGCCACAGCAAACTGGTAGCGTAAAAAATTGGTAGCAAATTATCTCTATATCGCTTGATCTATTGTTCTCGTTCTCTCCATATTTCTGTCTCCCTCTGTCTATATCATTTACTGGCATAATTGAGAATGGAGGGTTTCTGCACTGGAGCCTGTTCTCCTGGTTATGTATGGCCAGACTCCACTGAAGATCAGCAGACTCCTAGTTTCTGCAGGGTTCATTAAAAGAGATCAATCACCCAGAAATAAAAAGCTGTATAATAAAAGCCCAAAAACCCAAATTCTTTTTTTTATAAAAACATTCATACCTGTTATAAGCTTGTTTAAAGATCAAATATATCATTGCAATTACTTTCACTTTCCAATCTACAGATCCTAGATCACTGCCCTCCTCACATTTCCCCTCAACGTCTAATTGTGAATCCAGTGCATGGTCATGGGCATTAGGTGCCCAATTTTAGCGTATAAATAAGATTTTGGCATGATGCAAAAGTTGCCTTAGTAATATGGTCAACAAAATGGCACCTGCCTGCTTGATGTGAATTCCAATGCGATTTCAATAATTTATATAGTGTAAGTGAAGTTTATTTTGCTTGACTAATACAGTACCATTTGGAATAATTTATTAGGGTGAGAAGCCCCCTTTAAGGCAAACTGATTGTATAAAGAAGGATTCTGGTGCAAAGATATGGCCATGGTTCAAATTTTGCTCAGCACACAGAAATCCTTTGACTACCACACACTTTTTTATTTCACACTGATTTTGTTAAAGGATTGTAATAAAATAAATTACACATGTAGAAAAAAAAATGCAAAGACAAGAATAAGATGATTAGTCCAATTAAAAAGAATAGCAAAAAATGAATAATAAGTCAGAGCATTAAAATGTGGTGCCGCTAATAAGATCTTTAACATAATTCACTGTTGCAATAATGAAGTAAAAGTCCACGAGGAGACCCATGGTATAGCAACTTCTGGATTTAATTAAAGATAAAGCACAAACCAATTTTCTTGCCAATTGAGAGAATGACTCATTGAAAAGAACTATTTTAATAGTATGATGTGAACCTCACACAGAAGGTCAAATGCTAAACGAGGATGTGTTACTTCTGCATTAAGTAGCTTTGCCTTCTTTCCATTGTCACTCCCACAATAGCGATGAAAATTATGAGCAGAAAACAAAAACATGTATTATCTTTAATCCCATGCACCATATGGGATAATCACTAAAAGAGATTTTATCAATGAATATTCCTAAATGGTTAAAGGAGAAGGAAAGTCGTTTAGCACTTGGGGGTGCCAAATGTTAGGCACACCCAAGTGAATATATTGACTTACCTGAAACCCCGGGCCAGTGATCTTATCAGCAGAAAACTGCACCGGCCCGAGGTTATACCAACGAGCACCACGGATCAATCCTCTTCCGGCTTCTTCTGTCTTCAAATTTCCCAGGGCAGACGCATGCACAGTAAGATGAAATAGACAACTTTTTAGTTAAAGTTCGGCTTTACACTCTAATGTGCATGCGCAGCCGCGCGAAGAAAGAAGAAGCCTGAGGAGGATCGCTCCGTGGTGCTCACTGGAAGAACCCCGGGCCGGTGCAGATATCTGCTGATAGGAGCACGGGGTTTCAGGTAAGTTAATACATTTAGGGGCCGATTCACTAAGGGTCGAATATCGAGGGTTAATTAACCCTCGATATTCGACTAGGAACTAAAATCCTTCGAATATCGAAGTCGAAGGATTTAGCGCAGATAGTACGATCGAACGATTCGAAGGATTTAAATCCAACGATCGAAGGAATATCCTTCGATCAAAAAAAGTTAGCCAAGCCTATGGGGACCTTCCCCATAGGCTAACATTGACTTCGGTAGCTTTTAGATGGCGAACTAGGGGGTCGAAGTTTTTTTTAAAGAGACAGTACTTCGACTATCGAATGGTCTAATAGTCGAACGATTTTTAGTTCGAATCCTTCGATTCGAAGTCATAGTCGTAGTTGAAGGTCGAAGTAGCCCATTCGATGGTCGAAGTAGCCCATTCGATGGTCGAAGTTTTTTTACTTCGAATCCTTCATTTGAAGTTAGTGAATCGGCCCCATACCTTTACATACAGACATTAACAAGTTTCGATACTCTAGAGACCATCGTGCAAATTGATGCTTTGAGTGCATTCATCTTTTTGCTGTACATTAATGATGGGAGAATTTCTCCTGTTTCGCTTCGCCGAAAAATTTGCGAATTTCCCGCAAAATTCACAAAACTGGGAAATTTTGTGAAAAATCTTAAAATTGGAACGTTCTCACAAAAAATTCAGCAATTTGAGCGTTTTCACATAAAATCAAATTTGTCAGCCGCGAAATGCGTAAATTCGCCACAAATTTGTTCCAGGCGAATTTATTCGCCAATCACTACTGTACATGTTTTGGTTAGCACCCAGCAAGTCGATAGATGGGAGGTGAGTGCCGATATTTAAATATACTGTATACTATTTCCATTTATTGAACATGATACCATATTAAGGCTTCAGTGATTCTTAAATTTCTAAAGATAGCAGACTGTGATTATAATGTTATACATCTTAAATATATTAAAGGTAGATATATAAATATATAGAACATCATTAGCTAAATCTGGTTTCCTTTCTATGCCCCAGGTTTTTCCAGAAACAAATGGTTTTGTGTTGGATAGCTTTGTTGACACTAACAACTCTTTATCTCTGTGAGTTTTGCAGATAACCCTATTGTAGGCCATGGAGATGCAACTGTATATCAGTTAAAACTCTGCACTCACTAGGATCTTAATTATTAGATCAGTTCCCTTTTTAATAGACGATCAAGATACATGTGACTTCATGGAGCCCAACATAGGGGTCTCTATAATCATTCAAAGTCTTACGCAGGAGCTTCATCCAGCTTCACCTCACTATTAACTCTAAACCTTGCCTGCACTTCTTCAAACCCAAGTTAGGTCAATTGAAACAATAGTCAAAGCAGTTTTTGAGTGCAATATCCATGTTAGCAAGATACAGCCTCCACTTAATGTGTTTTGTCTCATACAAATAGGGCTCCTTGTCCTGTAATAGGGATTATTTTACTCGAATCTATTTCCCTAACAAGGGCTCTGACACCTGGATTTGGTCAATAAAAAACTTGTGAATACTAATAGTGGTGACAAAATGCTTTGAGGTACATTAAGGGGGTTATTTATCAAAGTCTGAATGCCAAAAACTTAAATTTTTTTCGTTTTTTTACTATAAAATCTGAATTTTTAGTGGAAAAAAATCTAAAAATTTTCAGAATTTATATCTGAGTTTTCGGGCGTCAAATCTGAAAAAAGTGTACGATTAAAATTTTCCCATCATTTTATTGATTTTTTTCTGGCACAGGAAATTTTCAGAAAAATTGATTGGTAAGTAAGGGGAAAAAAATCAGTGGGTATTTGGTCAGATTATTTTACAGAAAATTATCAGAATTTTGGGGATTTTGATAAATAATCCCCCCAATTTTGATTTCATTTAAAGCTACTGGTTTCATTTTCACAGTTTTTTCCTTGGCATGAAATTTCAATGAAGAGGTTACTAGATATAATGCAGAAGAGGACAGAAATCATATACAAATTCCACTTGCAAAAGATAAAATCCACCAGAAAAGATTAATGTGTGTATCCCACCCCATGAAAGTACATAATTCCCTTCCCAATTCATAAATATTTTCAATTATTCCAAGCTGAAACATTCATCATTAGCTCTAACTCTAAATTAGCTCCCCCCAAAATGATAGACCCTTGTAAAAACTCAAATAGTACTGCAAAATGTATTTTCTTTTTATTGTAGAGTAAAAAGTCTTGACTAGGAATAAGTATAGTTAAAGTAAAAAAAAATGGGCAAAGAAAATTAAGTAGAAGCAAGAGATGTTTTAGATTGAAGTCACCTTTTTGTACCTTGCCATCATAATGAGACAAGGTGTTGATAGACTGCAAACGGCCTGCCTTTGCAAAAAGTGCAATTATAAGATTCTCATTTAATAAGTGCTAAGGCTTCTACAAAGAGAACTCTTTTCTCTCTCTGCTCACTGGTGCGTAAACTATGCAGTCCTGCTATTCTGTAGAGTGATCGCCCCCAACCCTGGGCTTCTGGCTTTCAAAAATGGGAATCATGACTAGCATTTTTATTAACTTGGCTTCTGTACTTGCCAAAGTATACTGCAAAGTCACAGTAATTATCTCACAAAAATAACGACTGTAAACTCAGTGTTTATAAACAAACCCATTCTACAACTCAGTTCAAACTTTTTACTTTTATGAAGGACTAGGAACTAGGAAACAATATAGGGAAATTCATGGAAAACAGGAGTCTTTTGTAAGTTTTGTGAAGAAGACGGACATCCACAGCCAAGGATTTCTATACGTAGGTATACAGCATGTTAAAGGAAATTGTTTAGTGTATATGATTGATATTTGCTAAAGGGGATTTATTTAACCAAAAACAGCTTCTGTATTTACAATTCAATGCTTCAATTTGTAAAGTATGGTGCTCAGTTATATAGTTAATAAAGTACCTCCTATTGTAAAATATAAGGATATTATAAGTTACCGAGGAGTTCCCCGAGTGCTTTTATACAGATCAAAGAACTCCGACGTTCCTTCTAATATCCTCATATTTTCCAACAAGGGTTACTTTATTTATTATAAAACACAAGTTTTAGTGAGTCATGTGACAAAAATGACATCACTAAGCTCAGTTTATAACTGATGACATCACTAAGCTATTATTATATTAACTGAGTAATATACTAGTCTACAACCTCAAATTAACCCAAACAAATGAATCATCAAAAATGTTGCATGTATCTAGTTACTACTAGACATCTTGGCTGCAGATGTCCTTCCAGATAGAAACACTAGATAGAACACAAAGCAACCCCAAGAACCAAAAGCAACAAGGAGCACTAAAATGCTTTAACAGCAGATGGAAGACGATGCCTTTGACATTTTCACTGCATAAGGTAAAGAACACATTTTCAGATGGTCCCCTATGTTTTTGCTTTTTAATCTATCATTGTTTTTATTTGTCCACAAATCTCCCAGATGGGCATATTCTATCCATTTTAAAAGCACCCCTACTGTCCCACCTGCTTTGTCACTTAAATTAAATTATCTTAGAAACTCTGGATTATTTTACATACCTTCCATGTTAAGTGTCCTTCAACTTGATCACTCCCTTAATGTGTCTCTGCTACAACTCAATTATGGCACCAAAATGCTTGAAAAAATCTAGGACAAACGTTATGAATTTGCAGATTTCTCAAGGCTAGTTTACCAAGCAAGAAGACTTGCTAGAATGGTACCTAGCAGCAAATAACTAATTTGATAATGTTACATGTGCATGTAAGCAAAGCAATTAGATGTATATCAAAGGCTGCCAAGGAAAACAACCTACTCAAGAAGGGCCACCATAAATTGAGTTGAAAACACAAATGAGATTCTCTAGCCACGTGACCAAGTCATAAAGTATGAAAAAAAAACCAATATATATATTTTTGTAGATCACTCTACAGATAACAAAACAGTCACATAATACTGGCAATTTAAGACATGCACTTGTCAGAATGTTAAAAGCCATTGCCTTGCTGTTTAGGGATAAATTACGGGGTGTATCAGCTTATTTTGTCCCTGATATATATATAACTGAATTCTTAATCTTAAAGGGATACTGTCATGGGAAAAAACATTTTTTTCAAAATGAATCAGTTAATAGTGCTGCTCCAGCAGAATTCTGCACTGAAATCCATTTCTCAAAAGAGCAAACAGATTTTTTTTATATTTAATTTTGAAATCTGACATGGGGCTAGACATTTTGTCAATTTCCCAGCTGCCCCAAGTCATGTGACTTGTCCTCTGATAAACTTCAATCACTCTTTACTGCTGTACTGCAAGTTGGAGTGATACCAGCCCCTCCCTTTCCCCCCCAGCAGCCAAACAAAAGAACAATGGGAAGGTAACCAGATAGCAGCTCCCTAACACAAGATAACAGCTGCCTGGTAGATCTAAGAACAACACTCAATAGTAAAAACCCATGTCTCACTGAGACACATTCAGTTACATTGAGAAGGAAAAACAGCAGCCTGCCAGAAAGCATTTCTCTCCTAAAGTGCAGGCACAAGTCACATGACCAGGGGCAGCTGGGAAATTGACAAAATGTCTAGCCCCATGTCAGATTTCAAAATTGAATATAAAAAAAATCTGTTTGCTCTTTTGAGATATGGATTTCAGTGCAGAATTCTGCTGGAGTAGCACTATTAACTGATGCGTTTTAAAAAAAAAACATGTTTTCCCATTACAGGATCCCTTTAATTATCTTCCAAAGTCTTAAGAAAGAAACTTAAGAGTTTAAATCCTATATGAAGGAGTTACGGTCTTTAGTTTAACATATGCAGAATCCAAATAGGAAAGTATACTGTATGAAAAGATAACATAATGGGGCAGTAAAGAATATGGATATGGATCCTTGGACTGTTCACACAAAATCCCTTTCGAGAGCATTAGCATTTATAAGCGTGTGAGCTGCCATCATTCTAGATTAAACCTTCTCCAAAGACTGCTGAGGAAGGGCAACAGATCTATGAAGCCTTCCTAATTAAAGAAAAACAGCATTTCAGTGCACACTCAAATATTCAATAAGATATGATCTATTTATTGCTTGTTTATGGTAATATTTTGTATATTTTCCCCTTTTATGAAGCAACATTAATGAACAAAAATTATACATTCATAAGAATCAGAATGGGGAACGTACATATAGCTCCTTGATAAAGTTTATAGTGTTGATGTGACCAGTAATGACAGAATGATTTGTTATCCTCATTAATACACTGCTCTGAGAGCCATTGCCAACCAAACATAGTCATTTAAAATGATTACAGGACATGTCTTCTTTAAGGGCTGGCTAAGCCTTAGCCCATCACACATTCATCGGTTTATTACATTTCCACAAATGCAAGGTATGAACTTTAACACCAAAGACTTCAAATAGAGAATACAATTGTGATAATAGTATATTTTGGACATTTAATAATACAGCTGGTTATTAGTGTAGACAGAAGACATATTGTCAAGCTCCCATTCAAATAATAAAATGTGCAATGAACTAATATTGTTGCTCTAGATCATCACAGATTGTCTTTTGGGGGTCTTTGGGCATCAAGGAAATTAAAAAATGTTTTATTGAGTTTACCCATGTTATATGGAATTATTATATACAAGAGAAACCTGCACTTCTCTGCCTTTTCACATGCTCTCATATTAACTGGCAGGGCAGTTAATATGAGAGCATGTGAATCAGATTAAATATTGTACAAAGTTCATGTTATAGAGGGAACATTTATGGGGTCATGTACTTGGGTCCTGGAGAAAAGTGCAAGAGCATTAAAATGTGCAAAAGTCTGGGATGAGGTGCAGAGCATGGCTTCAGTGGGTCCAATGCAGCCCTATTTTTTCTGCCTGCCATTGGGCAGGTGGTAAATATTACATCTAACATAACTCCCCTACCCACCCCTCATTAATACAGCTCTAACAAACACAGGCAGCATTGTATTTAGTGCAAATGCATGTCTCTGCTCTCAAAACAGCATAAGGCTTGCTGCCCAAAGCCCACCATACTTACCAGTTGCATGGTTGGTGCTGAAATCTGTGCATGAATATTGGTTTACATTGGGTATGTGCATCACTGGGTCAATGCATAGTACCTAGTGCCTTCTCCCTTTATTGTCTTAAAGTTAAGGTGCCTACAGTCACTGACTGCAAAAGTGAGAAGCTGAATGAGCATTATACTCATGCTGAGATGAGATACCAGCTCAATTGCTGGAGATGGCTTTTTGGGGCTGGTGCAAAAGGTGAAGGTCTTAAAAATGGCATCATTTTGCCTGCTGATTCAGATGTTGGTTACTGTATATACTCGAGTATAAGCCATCCTGAGTATAAGCTGAGGTACCTAATTTTACCTCCAAAAACTGGGAAAGCTTATTGACTCGAGTATAAGCCTAGGGTGAGAAATGCAGCAGCTTCTGGTAAGTTTAAATCAAAAAATTGAGGGTTTCTGCTCCCATTGGAGGTGCCGGCGTCTCGTTTTTGGATGCCGGTGACCATTCTTGGACGCCAGCGAATATTCTTGGAGACTATTCTTGGAAACCGGCGACTATTCTTGGACGCCAGGCGACTATTCTTAGGCGCCGGCAACTATTCTTAGACGCCGGGACCGTTTTTGCGCTTGACCCGAGTATAAGCCAAGGTAGAGTTTTTCAGCATATTTTGGGGGCTGAAAAACTCGGCTTATAATCGAGTATATACGGTACATTTCTTTGACCTGGCCATTTATAACACCACCCTATGTAAACTGGTCCCAAATAACTATATACATAACTCAGTCAGTAGACAAGTTAAGTAAATATATCAAATATTACATTTTACCATGTCTTTCCGCATATAGTAATGAAAAAAATATATATTCTGAAAAGGTGAGCTATACCTAAAGTATTGAGCCCCATTTAAAAAATAATTGCTGGTTCGCTGTTTGTGACGCTTCATTCACCATGATGGGGACAGACCATAGAGCGAGAGAATGTATCTGTTCAATGAACAAACTGCCAAGTAGCTAATTGTGCTTGTAATAATCGACCACTGATATTGATCTTCTGGACAGGAGATTGACTGGATTAATTGAGCCATTTGTCTGCTGCCTATTCTGTTTTCTACATTCAATTTCATGTTCTGTGAATTACAAACGGACTAAGTGTAGGGGACATTATGACAATTGTGGAAGAAGTGCCCGGCATTCTTGAAGTGTTGATCCACTCAAGACAAAAGTGCTCCTTATATGCCTCCAAGGAAACAAAGATTTATGTGCTTAACACACATGTAAATGTTCATGTCATAAATCTCACAAATCCTTTTATTGTAGACACAATCACAGAGCTGTGCTATCCTTTCACAAAATAGACAAATGAGACACTGGTCACTATTGGTCATAAAGAGTCATATTATCTATCAATCTAAAATATTTCCCTTGAGATACTATGCATAGGCTTATTTTATATGGTGGGGGGTTCTTTATGTTGTTTTTTTCCTTATTTGAATGATAAAACAGTTCTAGCTTGTCTAACAGATTTATCACAAGAGTTTTTCTGTGGTTCAACATAATAAAAAGTTAATAAAAAAGCTATCTCAAATATATTTGCATTTGCATTTTTCAGACCAGGATTTTTCAAGATTTATCAAACTAAAAGAATTTTGAAAATCTAAGTCAATGATGATAAAAAAAAATCCTAGTGGAATGAAGCCTCTCAATTTCTATTTAACATTTGAAGCCAAAGTGCCCAGCGTGCCGTATAACTGGTAGAGGCCTATATATTAAAGGTCAAAATTTTACTGGTTTTGAGGTTTTTGAAACAACAAAAAAAATCTATTTCTCTAAAATCACAAATGCCATTGTGCAAGTTATTAAAAGATCTGAATATAAAAAGTAGAAACAAAAAAAATGCTGAACAAATATTCATATCTCTATAACCTCTAAAAATTCAAGTTTTTTTGAGTAATTACAATTGAAACAAAATAAAAAAAACTCTAAGGGGCAAATTTATGAGAGTTTGTGTAACTGTATTTTGTAGTACTTTTTAGTGCAAATGAACACATTTTTCGAATACCTACTTATCCAATATTTTTTTCGTAATTTGTCAAGTGTAAAAACCATGACATCTACGAATGCAAAAATATACGGCAAGTAAAAGCTGTCGACGTCATGTAAATGTCATAGGAAGTTTCTTTTCTTTTTTTTCTTGCAAAGGTCTGTCTTTCTTTCGTGGTTTTAGAGATTTGTGGTGATCAAAACCTTCATTGTCATACAAATTTTTCATTCATTCATGAAAAATTTGTGTTTTTCAGATTTCTTCAGCAACTATTTTCAGCCGTAGTTCTTGTACTTGGAGCTTTTCATAATTCTCATGGGAGTTGTGGTTTTTCGATAAATACAGTTTAATCGTGGTTTCAAAAACCTCTAAATTTGACCTTTAATAAATAGGCCTCCATGAGTCCAAATTGATTAGAAATGGTCCAATAGGATGAGCGCAGTTCCCACTGACTTCTATGGGACCTTGACAGCCTTTGCTTGGCACAGTTTTGTATTAGAGTTTTTTGTGGTTTTTAAACTAAATAAATCTGGAATTTTTAGAGTTTTAAAGAAATAATAAAAAAAACCATGAATTTCTAGAGGAAAAAATATGATTTGTGAAAAAAAAAAATCTGGACTTTAGCTAATCCCCTATGTCAATAATGTATTGCTTTGGTGACAGTTTTTAAACCTTTTTTTCATATTTTACATAATGTATTTGTAATTTATCTTATTTTACCATTTTTTGTATTAATACCTTACCTTTCTGTCTTTCAGATGGTTTTAATATCTATTCTTTTTTTTCTCCATTTTCTGTTATCTTTTTCCTTGATTTTTTAATTCTCTGCTGTCACTTTACAACCATTGTTCAAGTCCCTCTATCTCTTTATCCCTCACATTCTTATAATTTTTCCTCAGTTGTTTTTACTTTCCCTATTCTGCTTTCCCATTCAAATTATGCTCAACCCATTACGTTTTTTTTTTGGTGGGGGGGTTGCTCCGTTATTACCTTTTCGTTTGATATCTTCTATTTTTTTTTTACATCTTCAACTTGTTCCACAGTACTCCTCACTGGAAAATTTTTGTGTTTTAGGCTACATTCAGAACTCAATCTGCCCTAGACACCACACAATTGTGGGTAAACCTCATTCCTTCTGAAGCTGATTACACCCTGGATTACACCATGTAAATGGGGTCAACTAGGATATACTGCTACTTATTTCTCTCTGTTCTCCCTTTCTATTGTACAGTCTCCCTTTTAGCTTCTTTCTTTTCTCCTCTTACATTTTCTGTCACTTTTATGTTTATTTATTTTCCTATGAACTTTCATGCTGCCTTCAACTTTTATTTCAGTACGAAAATGTGTCAATTTGGTTGAGGAAAGTGCCTGTGGTCAGGCAGAACCTTAGATTGAAATTCTTGACTTTGCTTTATTAATAAGGAGGCAAGTCATTATGCAATGATAAACATTTTCAAAACATTAAAATTGTCTCTATTAATAATTTACTGTAATCAAAATTCAAAAACAAAACATATTTGCTGGCAGCAATTTTCACTAGCTGAGCTCCAGCCTGGCCCAATTATAATGAGTGAACCAAACAATCACTTGCCCATCCATTTTTTAAAAAATATGCATTCAATTCAATAAGTCAAGTGACAAAATAATTATTAGAGACACTATAAATATGAATGCACAATTCAAATTTTCTAACCCTATAAGCATCATATATTGCAACAACTGGCCTTAGACTCAAAGACTTGCATTGGCCTGGCATGGTCACATCTACACAAGCCGTATAATATTAAAGGAAGCATGCTGAGATATATAGTCCATAGCAGCAGACTGGTCATAAATGTGACCATAAATGCACCTTGATCACATTCAAGGACAGTGTGAGATCCATGCAACTAAATGAATAGGTTTGTTTTTAACTACTGAATCATAAGGAGAATCAGATTTGCCTTTTTATGTAAATGACAAAGTCCCCATGTGATCTCACTGCCCCAATGTTTACTATTTATTTTTTGCTAACTTTATACAGGACAGTGATGAGTGTTGAACTGAGCGCTCTACTAATCCTAGAAAATCTCAAGATCATTTTGGCATGTTCCAAAAGATGCAAATAAAAATAAAATAACAAGAAATATGTGTACCTGCTGCATTCGCCACATCTTCTGCTGTTAGGTTTCGAACATGTGAGCTCACTTGGAACATTACAGCTGATCCCAGGACACTGGAACATAAAAAGTACAAAAAAAACTTTATAGACATTTATTAAATGTATCTTCTATTTAGAAGATTCCTTCTCCATTAACATGCCTACCTAAATCTGTAATACCTATACCAACCTCAGATTATCATTGCATACTTAAATTGACTCATTCGTTCACTAGGAACTGGTAAATTCGCATCAATGCAAGAACCATTATAAAGTTTGTTTTTATTATTCGACTTGCAGTAGGCAGATCAACACACATTTCTGATCAGGTGCTAAGAGCTACTGTCATGATGCAATAAAGTAAGTGATCAGTAGTTGACATTCTTACAACATTGTATTTATTTATTTATGCCAACAGTTCAATGTCACATTGTGGGGAACATTTATTTAGCTCGAGTGAAGGATTAGAATGAAAAATACTTTGAATTTCGACCATCGAATTGGCTGCTTCGACCTTCGACTACGACTTCGAATCGAACAATTCGAATTAAAAATCGTTCCACTATTCAACCATTCGATAGTCGAAGTACTGGCTCTTTAAAAAAAACTTCGACCACCTACTTTGCTACCTAAAACCTACTGAGCACCAATGTTAGCCTATGGGGAAGATCCCTATAGGCTTTCCTAGCAATTTCTGATCGAAGGAAAATCGTTTGATCGAACGAATTGCGGTAAATCCTTTGATATTCGATATTCGAAGTCAAAGGATTTAACTTCGATGGTCGAATATCGATATTCGACCCATAGTAAATATGCCCCGTATGTTTTCCTTGCAAAGTTCCTGGGTGTGTTCTAGTTGTCCTTGTCTGATTTACAGGTTCCTGACTTTCTTGCCTGATCTTGACCATTGCCTAAATTCTGACTTTGAGATGAATGAACTGTTCAGCTACAGCATATAGGATTTTGGTATGTTCTCCAGTGCGTTACTTCCTCTTTGGTCCCCGACTTCACCCCAATAAACCTATGTGACCCTGATAGGTGCAATGAAATCCCCACAGCTACTTTAAGGGGCAGATTTATCAAGGGTCGAATTTCAAAGTAAAAAATACTTTGAAATTCGACCATCGAATTAAAATACTTCGAATTTGAATATCGAATTCAAACTTTTTCATCAAATTAGGGTATTCTGCGGTCAAAGTAAAATCGTTCGAACGAACGATTAAATCCTTCGAATCCAACGATTTGAACGATTTTATCGTACGATTGTACGATTTTACTTCGACTTCAAATAACTTAGAAAAATGCTGTAGACGGTCCCCATAGGCTAACATAGCACTTTGGCAAGTTTAATTTGGCGAAGTATTGAAGTCAAAGTTTTTTTAAAGAGACAGTACTTCGAATACCGAATGGTTGAATATTCAAACTATTTTACTTCGAATTCGAAGTCAAAGTCGTAGTATCCTATTCGATGGTCGAAGTATCCAAAAAAATTACTTAGAATTTCGAATTTTTTTACTTCCAAAATTCCCTCTAATTCACTTCGACCCTTGATTAATCTGTCCCTAAATCAATATGCAAATGTGAATCTAAAATAGACAGCTTTATGAGTAAAACACCTCCACCCCAAATATCTGTGTTTCTTTGGTTAGTATGCTGTCTGCACAACAACACATAACATTAATATGAAATTCACTTATCCACTCAGAAAATAAAATCACTCTGCAAAAACTTGCTATTTTCTCAGCAAGGCATACAATCATTTCAAAGTGGTTTATAAAAGAAAACTAAAATGCCAATTTATAGCTTAATAGGGAACACATGATGGCATTCTAACTTAAAAGTTGCCAAATTATTGTGATCAAAAACATGCATCATTCTATAATAGTACTCTTAGTCATTTCAATGGAAAGGTAAAGTGATCTGTAAAAGGCTTGCACATTCCTGAATCTTCTTAGCTAAGGGTAAAAGAGAGGAAGAATGAACAGCTGAAAATAAATTATAGAACAATTCTAATATGGAGTTGTAGAAGAAAAAGTCAATGTAAGAAATCAATAAAGTGAAGATAAAGCAAGTTCATTCACAAAGTGCATATTGGATGTCTGTACAGAGCACTGTAATTCTGTACAGTTGAGTAAAGTTCACTTAAATTGATTCAGCTTGGAATGTCCTTTACATAGTTGTTTTAATCTGAGAGTCCAGCCTCGCTCACTTGCAGTTATGGTGAGGTCTTAATGGTCCCCAGGCTTCTCAAAATTAGAAGCCTGCAATGAAATGACCATTGACCCAAGATTAGTCCATCTACTGCCAACATTTTTTTGGAGGAAATTTCATTTTCCATGGCAGTTGACCACTAGAAGTCCTGTTGAGGAGCTCTCATTCATCTCTCATTCATCTTGTACATACAATATAGTAGATGCAGATGCAGCCCTACTGCGACTCATACAAATTTATTTAAAATAGCTGGCTATTATTGGTTAGGGCTCTCTCCAACTATTAAAAGCTGGATTTAGGTTTTTACCCCATTTGCTTAGAGTGAGTTGAAATATATAACCCTGTTCAGCTAGTCACATCCCAAGGAGAACCAGACATTGCCATTGATGGTTGAGCACATCCCTTCTGGCTTTTTCCAAAGTTTTTATAACACAATAGAAAGCCTGTGTAAGGTGATAAGAAGGCTTGTAACCAGTGGCTGCTTAGGCAAGGCTAAAGTTACACGGTGAGCCATTAACAGCATCATTGAAAACAAATGAAATTAAAACAAAAATATATAAATATAAATATATACATTCATCCCTTAATATTTTACTGACACAAATCCATAGGAAAAATTTGAAATGAAGGTTTATTGGCATTGATGGGCATATGTGACCCGTTTTGGTTTGCCGAAAATTTGCAAAACAGCAAAAATTAGGCACAATGCATTGAAGTCTAGGGGCAATGCATTTTTTCTGGTGTGCAACAAATTGCGCAACAAATTTTGGATGCTTTAGAACAAATTTTGGATGCGCAACAATTTTTTCTCACCCATTAGAGTCTATGGGCTTTATTTTCAAGGCGAAACTTGGTGACAAATTTCACTCATCACTATTTATTAGCTCTTTAAAGGAGAACTAAAGATGAACTTAAAAAGTAGACTAGTAATGTTGTACTTTATATTTTGGGATTCTGTTCTAGCCTAAGGCAACCATAGCCAAAGATGCTGCTGCCCTACTGAATAAACTTAGGGAGCATCTCAAAATATACAGTACACATAGAATAGAAATGTCACAATATAAGGCTGATTAGTAATTAATACAGATAATTACTACATGGCAGCACAGAAACCAGTGCAATTAGCATCAGAATTTAATAATCAGCAAACCTGTAGCATCAGCTTATATTACAGCCAGGGAAGATCATTTTCTGCTGGATAATTAGTGACGAGCCCTAAGCTTAGCTTCTCAACAGCCAATCAGAGCCCACTGAGCATGTGAGTGTCACAGACACTTTCCAAGATGGTGACCCCCTGTGACAAGTTTGAAGTCCTGGATCATTGCTGCCATTGACAAGCTGAAACTTTAGGCTGGTGCAATAAGTTCAATATATTCATTTTTAGGGTTTAGTTCTTCTTCAAATTAGTTTTTTTTAGGGAACAATATCACTTCTTGGCATCAAAATATTAAAAAATTATATAGGTGCACAATAATGATGCCCAAGGCCAAGCCATCCCATGCCAATAACTCTAATCAGTACTGATGAGCGAATCCAACCCATTTAGCTTTGCCACAAATTCACGAAAGGGCATTGAAATTAATGGATTTTTTTTTGCGAAACTTATTTAAAACTGCACAATAATTTTCAAACCATGAAACACTTTTTTTTACTATACATTAAAGTCTATGTGCGTTTTTTCGTTGCGAACCATGGCAAAATATTTTTCTCAATTCTACTAACCACCACTCTCCATTAATAGCAAATGTGCTGAAACTTAAAGTGTTTACCCCTTCCTCAAGCGCTATCAAGAACACTCTCAGTAGAACTGCGAATGAAGAATGCTGTTTGAAGATATCAGTTTGTGGTTAAGTGTTAATCTGCATTGTCAAGCACGTTATCCAATGGCCATTAGTTCAATAGAACTTGGTTATAATTAGGGTTGCCACCTTTGGAGGCCGCACTGTCTGGGCAGAGGGGTGGGTTTCTGATGTTGTCGTGGACCATTTATGTTGAGGTGCGGACTGGATGACATTGTGGGGAGGGCCATTAAGTGGTGCCCAGTGATTGGCCGATTGTTATGTCAATCTTTTGGGCAACCCTACTGAAAAAAACAGTATGTCCGAAGAGGACAGGTGGCAACCATAGTTACGATGCTTGATTTAAAATCTTCAGGACAAACATAAATTCCCTCTGGGTTCTTCGCACACCAACAAACTGTGAACAACCAGGTGCTGCTACAATATCGTATATTTAAAGGTCCATTGGTAGTGAGCAGCGCACACTGGAATTTTTTTAAAAAAATTTAATTTATTACTCAAATTTTAAAAGAGCATATTACAAGTATCGACGTTTCGGTCCGGGTCTTGATCAAGATACCGGTCCAAGACCCGGACCGAAACGTCGATACTTGTAATATGCTCTTTTAAAATTTGAATAATAAATTAAAAATGTTTTAAAAATTCCAGTGTGCGCTGCTCACTACCAATGGACCTTTTTATATATATATATATATATATATATATATATATATATATATATATATATATATATATATATATATATATACACACATACAATTGTCTTGTTTTGCCTCTTTGTTGGAGGCACAATTTAAACATGGGTTTCTTCCCAACATGCTGTTATATCAATGGTATATTCTCAGGCAGCAATGCGACTCATCAATGTTATTAATTGCACCATTACGCTTCTGCTAATAGCTTGTCTCCAGAAAAAGAAAATCTAAATATGTTATGAGTAAAGTAGCAGCTAAAAAGACATCACGGCCCATGATCAATATCTAATCTGTTTTACAGCAGCCAAACCATTTATAATGTTTTTACCTTCTTAAAAGTGGCTTTTACAACACAGCTGCATTATGTATTAATTTCACTATGCCTTAAATGATCCCCAGAGTGTGGGAATGAATTTTTTAGCATTGTGGAAAAATAAAAAAAAAATAGTTTTTGCTGTAAAATAAGCACATGCCTGTTATACCCTCTAGTGGAACAAAATAAATGCAGGAAAAAAATGACAGCTGCCATGAAAAATTCCAAACTGAAGTTGTTTTGCGTTTCTTGAAAATGTGTTTCTGTGTTTTAAGAATGTAAAAAATCAACAACTGCTGTCATAGATGGCTCCGGGAAAACTTGATAATTACTGACAAGTCCCAAAAAAAGATGTCAAATATCATAAATTCCCGTATTGATTTATATATTCACTTTTTTCTCGTCATGATGGGGCCGATTCACTAACTTTGAGTGAAGGATTCAAAGTAAAAAAACTTAGAATTTCGAAGTGTTTTTTGGGCTACTTCGACCATCGAATGGGCTACTACGCCCTTCGACTACGACTACGGCTTCAAATCGAACTATTCGAAGTAAAAATCGCTCGACCATTCGATAGTCGAAGTACTGTCTCTTTAAGAAAAAACTTCGACCCCCTAGTTCGCCATCTAAAAGCTACCAAAGTCAATGTTAGCCTATGGGGAAGGTCCCCATAGACTTGGCTAACTTTTTTTGATCGAAGGATATTCCTTCGATCGTTGGATTAAAATCCTTCGAATCGTTCGATTCGAAGGATTTTATCGTTCGATCGAAGGAATAATCCTTCAATCGTTCGATCGCACTATTTTCACGATATTCGAAGTCGAAGGATTTTAATTCCCAGTCGAATATCGAGGGTTAATTAACCCTCGATTTTCGACCCTTTTGTGAATCGGCCCGATGTGTTCCTTGTGTTATTTTATTTCTATGTTGTTTACATTAATATGCAAACAAACAAGATGTCAAAGTTAAAGGGCATTTTTTCCTGCACTGAGCAGCCTGCCCCATTCCTCTGTGCTCCACTTGTGCCCCTTGAATCCACCACTGCCTCCATAGGTGTACCCCCACCCATCACTAGGGAGAGTCAGGAGGTGCACCCTGCATCAAAGGAAATTTCCGGACCACTTACCTTCAGGAAAGAGTTGCTGCAACATTCCCTTGGTTGTAATTCTCATTAGAAGAGCACAGGGGATGAGCAAACATTTTCACTTGATACAGATTTATAGCATAGTGAGTGTTTTTTGTGAGTGTCATTTATTGTGAATCTGTGCTAGAAATTCAGCATTGCAATGCATATGCTGAAAGAACAAAACGCGTAGAAAAATGCCTATTGACTCCAATGCATCTGGCACAAGAAAAAGTGCAAGAAAAAAAACAGCCACTGACTTACAGTACATGCAATGGGAGCAAGAAAAAAAACCATGGAAGATGAACACATTTAGGCCTAAAACATTAATAAGAAGATGCATTAGTGTAATAAATAATCGTAAACATTTTGTAAGCATTCTTGCATCAGTTTGAGAATGCAAAAAAAATAACCAATGAAATTCTGCAGAATTACTAGAAAGCATAATATTTGTATTAAAAACCATCCGCATTCTCTTTTTTGCGGGGCTCTCTGGCATGAATCAATATGGAAGGGCAGCTAATATCTAGTATCTCCAATGAACGCAGCGCACAATGTAAAGCTGGTCATAGATGTGCAGATACTGTATATCCTTATGTCCAAAAAAATGATAGTGAGGTACAATCTCCCGACCTACAAATAATCATTCAGATGAAGTAAGGTAGTAAACAGACAATGTTCTGGCCATTAATTGACAGGCAGCAATCGTATGGAAGTCATGTCCGACAAATGGTAGTAACAGTCATCAATTGATATTGTCAGATAGGCAATATATGCAGAGAAATTATCAGTCGTCAATATGAATCTTTTAACCTGTTTGATAGACCAATAGTCATGGTATAAAAAATGTCGGGATGATCCACACATGGGCTGAAAATCGCATGAAAGCAACTTTGCGTCTATGGCCAACTTAAGGCTCAAATTAGATGGCTGAGCACAATTAAAATTTCTTGTGTACTAAACAGATACTTTTTTCTTATGTTTGAAATTCTAGCCCCCCGCTGGTCATCTCTCCCTCCTCCCGTGTGCGCATGTGAACAGTGCCCACCCCCCCCCCCATCCTTGCACTCAAGGCAGGTGCCTCTTTTGCTTACCCCTAAATTCTCCCTACAGTATGAGAGAGGGATGTAGTAGCTAAAACATGATAAACTGAACTGAGGCTCCTGCTGATCCTGTATGTAAGAATGCATATACTGTATAAACCTAGATCATACTGGACATCAACTATGCCCTCATACTTGGATGACATTGAAGGAGTAATTCACAAAGACCTGGGGAACAAGTGCAAAAGTGTGCCCCGTAGTGCTAATTCAGAGGGCACTTCTTCCCTGGGTCCAGCTGCACCAATTTTGATCCCTTATATGATCTAACCAAATATGCTCTCTCCAAGTCATGAATACATTTAGCCATGACAATATGAATCTTATCCAACTATTTAATTATTTTCTATGGCACACTCCATCATCAGATGAATGTAGATTTTAATGTATGTATAGGAATGGGACCTGTTATTCAAAATGCTAGGGACCTGGGGTTTGGATTTTCCTTCATTTGGATCTTCATAACTTAAGTCTAATAGAAAATCATGTAAACATTAAAAAACCCAATGTTTTTTGCTTCCAATAAGAATTAATCATATCTTAGTGGGATCATGTACAAGGGACTGTTTTATTATTACGGAGAAAATATAAATCATTTTTAAATATTGGATTATTTGGATAAAATTCAGTCCATAATTTGGAGCTTTCTGGATAACAGGTTTCCGGAGAAACGATACCTGTGCAGTGGAGACTAAGTGCATTTTCCTGTTGTACACATCACATACAATACAGTTCACCCACAACAGTGCTTGACATGTATGCAAACAACACAAATAGATGCCAAGACATCAGCAATAATTATTCTTCAAATACAAAATGGCAATCTTGGTGGACATAGCCCATCAATGGAATGTTGTTAATTTCAGAGAGAAAAAAGGAATTGCAGTGTGTGCTAAAAGCCTGCTCCAGATTGTTCCATCCTATTTAATAGGAGATTTCATTCTCCCAAAAGCAGACTGGGCCTCCTAAGGACCACCAGGGAACATACTACCAAGGGTCCACTTTTACAACAGTTATCACCAGCCCAGGTTATCAGGAAATTGATTTTAATCACTGTGCTTAACATTTTGTCACCTAGAACTTTAGTTCTCCTTTAATAGAAAAGAGGAAAGACGTCACTGCCCCTTAGAGCTTCTCCTAATTGTTATTTGTTTTACATAATTATGCATTTGTCCTTGGCTGGGGCTCACTAAGGCCTTGGCCCACTGGAAGATACTCAGGTACTCCAGTCCAACTCATGATTCATGCTTATGACTAGTGATGGGAAAATTTGCGAAATTCGTGCAAAATTCACGAAACGGCGAAAGAATTAGAGAAACGGCGCCGGCCCCCGTTTATTTTGACACCGGCGCCCGTTTTTTTCTACTTTTTTTCACTGGCGTTTCGCAAATTTATTCGCTGGTGGCGAATTGTGCAAATTCGCTGCGAATTCGCGCCTGGCGAATAAATTCGCCCATCACTACTTATGCCCAAACAAAGAAACAAAACAAGCATATGTGGATATCCACTCAGAGAGATGATGTTACCAGCAGCTTTATGCGGAAGTCAAAAGGTTTTACAGTCAAAAGAATTGCCTTCTAATTCAGCCATGCTTCCATTAACATTTAGAAATCAAATGTTATTATTGTATCTTCTAAGCTAATATGACTGTGGCATTTTTTACTGCACTAGAAAAGGCTAATTGCCACTTGGTTACTTTTAAGTAATTGGCCTGGTTAGGAAATGAATGAAGAAAAATATTGGATATTCTTATCATCGTGTCAATAACTGAAAACGATTCCCATTTTGGTACCATGCAGAGCTGGCACATATAGATTCAACAGTTTTTCTTTGTGACTAATGCCTATGTGCATTCATTTATATACTGAAATTCCCTATGGATTCCCACCTAGAGATGACGCCTAGAATGATCCTATACATGTGAGTATATGAGGAATTAGCTGAACTGCATAGAGCAATATGAAACCCTTTCTGCTGATTATTGAAGTGGATGTGCATTAAAACTCAACATGAGCTCTAAAAGTATATTATTAACTTCTGAAAAAGATATCTTGGGAACAGAGCAAGAGAAATTAAGAATTTCTCCCCACTTTGCCCATAATGCTCAGATCCCAACCACCATTTCTGAACGTGATACATTTTCTAATAACTGTAATGAGAGTTCAGAAGTCAACAGGGGAGGATGTGCTTGACTTAAGGAGATGCAGAAGATGTCCCACTGCATCCTCAGTTTTACCATTCCTAGCTAACCTTAGCTCCATTCCTGCTTAACAAGATGCTAGATAGACGTCTCCTAGTAGACAGCTGCTATGCAACAAAGCAAAAGGAATCAACATGAATATATGTATGAAGTGATCAGTGGGTTCCCTGGAGATTTAAGAACTAGCATCTGTGTCTGTACCTCTGGGACGTGATGTTGTGACCTCCTACTGTGATGTCTCCTCCTGCTGCTGGAAACTGAGAGAATAATCAGTTCAAGCAAATTCTCAGAGAATCTGAACAGAAAATCCAGAAAATAATGCAAAAAAAAAACAACTTTCCAGGACAAAAGCTTTTAGAAGAATTTCAATAATATTTTTCAATTAAAAAGTTTATTCATTACCCTTCCTCTACCAGAAAAGTTGTACATTTGGCAAATGGTCAAAAAATCCATTTGTTATGGGCTATGTAATTATCTTTTTCTCTCTTTAATTTCTATTTCTCTTTTCATCTTTCTTAAGGTTTGAATGGGTTACCAAGCTGCAAACTTCAGCATAGACATGTCAGCATAGGCGATAATACTGTCATTAATAATAGTTTTGTGTCAGACACTTTTTGGAACTTATGAAACCTCAAAGATCCAACATAACCCTCGGATTGAGGTCTTTCTGTGAACACCCCCACACTGTTAGCCCATTACCTCTCTACTCGCACCCTACTTTCATTTCCTTGTCTATGAACATCTCCCATCTCAGGAAATTATTGGGGCTCAGCGAGGCAACTACATATTTTTAAGTTCATGAAAGACCTCTGAAGCAGAACTGAATTTCACTGCGAAAAGTTTGTCTGCATGTGACAAAAACACCTTTGAAAGTTTATATTCTATCAAACCTTTTGCTCTGCATATAAGAAAGATGAAAAGAGAAAGAGAAATTAAAGAGAGAAAAGGATAATTACACTTTTTCGCAGTGAAAGATCCTTTTCAGTAAATGTCTAAAGGTTCTTTAACATGTCACAAATCAGGGTTTTCTTTACTCGCTATATGTAATCACACGTTCACTGCACCCTGCAGCTAATTTCGATATTCGAAGTCGAAGGATTTTTAGCATATTCGAACGATCGAATAGAAATCAAACGATCGAACGATTGTTAGCAATCGATCTAAGGATTTCTATTTGATCAAAAAAACTTAGAAAAGTGCTGTGGTAGGTCCCCATAGGCTAACATTGCACTTCGGTAGCTTTAATTTGGCGAAGTATGAAGTCGACGTTTTTTCTAAAGAGACAGTACTTCGATTATCAAATGGTCGAATATTCGAACGATTTTTACTTCGAAGTAAATTCGAAGTCGTAGTATCCTTTTCGATGGTGGAAGTACCCAAAAAATTACTTTGAAATTCGAACTTTTTTAACTTCGAAAAATTCCCTCGAGCTTTGTAAATCTGCCCCTAAGAGAAAAAGAACCCAAATGGACATAACTACATTTAAACCATTACAAGAAGAATGTTATATAGACCAGAGCTGTCTTTATTGGTGAAAGGTTCCGGGGTAAATACCTTGTGTACAGACAATGACCCAAGATATCTGTGCATGTGACCTAAGTGGTACAATTTTGCTCCTCACAGTGGACTTGCTCCTGAGGCAATAATACACGAGTCCCCATATCTGAAACCTATCAGTGTAAGATTCTGAGTGCTTAACAGGCTTAATTAACAGAGTTCCTGAGTGCATAGACCAGAGTTCATGTATAATGCACTAAGAGAAGTCAGCCCCATATTTATTTGTCACATCATCAGTTCAGCAAAGGTAGAATTTGAGTTTTGTATACAAAATTAATGCCATGTGAATAATGAACCATATCTGTAAAATTGCTGTGAAAACATGTCAGGGCTATATAAATAAAGCATACTAATTAATAATTTGGTGAACTGTACAACTTCTCTCAATGCTTTAGCAATGCTCTAGTCTAGAATGTGTGCTACAGGACAGACTGTGTCAGCTCCCATCAATCACCCAACCAGGAATTGAACTCCTCAATAATGTTGGCAAATAGTTTATCATCTTGAAATGGTCCTATCCAACGTGTATATAATATAAATCTACACCTAATTCCTTTTTACTTTTACATTGAAAAAGTCTTACACCGGTGATGAAGAGAAGGAAAATAATTATGATTTAAAGACCATATAAACCGATATATAAATTATAGTTATAAAAATATAAAACACTGATCATCTCAGCACCAACATCTACAGAGCATTAATTCCACCTCTCTATAAATCACTTCAGGCTCTACAGGTCTCCATAATTAGCCGATTAGTTCATAAGGTTACCAATTTTACATCCGCTTCCATAATTACATCAGCAAGCTAATGTTGTTTTAATAGGCTTTAATGATGTAATAAGAAATAATTGGGATTATTTGACAGCTACATAACTATAAACAACACTTATTAAAAGGGGCATTTTTTAACAAAATACTATTTCTATAGATGTATTTTGTAATTAACCACAACAAAGGCAGAATTATAATCCACTATACAATCAGTAATTAGACTGTAAGCTTTTGAAAGTTTGTATTTTGTTGTGCTGACCCACAATTAACACACATTTACTGAGCAAGGCTTATTAATATTATATATGCGACTAAAGGATCAATAAGATCAATGTTTTTGAAATAAGCAGAATTCAATCTAAATGGGACATTACACTAGTTTTGGATTTTCCCTGGGGGTTGGTCTCAGGGCAGTATAAAAACCTAAATATATATTTAATTGCCAGGCTTCACTTTCAGCCTTGTCAAAGCAGCCATAGTCTCAATCACCGCCCAAAGGGCTTCCATTGTGTTTAGGAGAAGGTGATGTCATGTGATGACCAAGGGGACTTGGTATGAGATCATTGGAGTGGTCAGTAGTCAAAGATGGTCATATAAATTGATCTTGAATTTTATTACAGTCTATACAGAGAGCTATAAGATCATGGGTATCATGGTCCATCTTGGTCTTAACTGAGCTACCTGATGCTCAGTATTTGGTGGTTGGCTTGCGTTATGCAAATAGAATTGGCCGCTGTAACAGTCTTGTATTTGGGGGCAGATTTACATATGGTCGAATATCGAGGGTCAATTAACCCTCAATATTCGACTGCCGAATGTAAATCCTTCGACTTCGAAGTCGAAGGATTTACCGCAAATAGATTTCAATCCATCGATCTAACGATTTTTCTTCGACCAAAAAATTGTTACAAAGCCTATGGGGACCTTCCCCATAGGCTAACATTGCACCTCGGTAGGTTTTAGGTGGCGAAGTAGGGGGTCAAAGTTTTTTTTAAAGAGACAGTACTTCGACTATCGAATGGTCGAATATTCGAACGATTTTTAGTTCGAATCGTTCGAGTCGAAGTCGTAGTCGAAGGTCGAAGTAGCCAATTCGATGTTCGAAGTAGCCAAAAAAACATTCGAAATTCAAAGTTTTTTTTATTCTATTCCTTCACTCGAGCAAAGTAAATGGGCCCCTTGATGTACAGTAAACACATGTTCCTGGTCTTGTAACCGTTTTCTGAGCTTTTCAGATTTTTGCTTTTGGACCACAAGACCCATTGACTGGCCGTGATGGATTTCTAGAACTCTAAAAGCGCAAATGCACAGATGATTACATTAGCCCATCAGTGGAACAATTAACTTAGTGTCAGGTTCGATTGGTTGCCAACTGTAGCCAAAGTATCCCAGGCATGCCCTGCTGATTCTATTAAGAGTGAGCAGATTGTATAATAAAAGAGGGGACATCCCATCTCATGAGGCTTCAGTTAAATTGTAGAGATATTCCATATCATTACAGTGAGTGGTTGGTTATATATGGGAGATGTTTATTCATTTAGAATTGCACATGTTTTCTAGTGATAGACCTTGCAGACACGTGTTTGGACCTTGTATGATTTAAATTGTACAGGTGTGGGAGCCATTAATTGGAAACCTGTTATACAGAAAGTTCTGAAATACGGGAAGGCCATCTTCTATAGACTCCCTTGTTCAAATTTCAAATGATTCAAAATTTTCAAATAATTTCCTTTTTTCTCTGTAATAATAAAACAGTACCTTGTAACTGATCCCAACTAAGATAATATTAATCCTTATTGGAGGCAAACATGGTATGAAGATCAAAACTGCACCCTGTCCTGCGATTGGATGAATTGCCACAAGGTCTCTGTGCTCCAAAGCCACTAATATTTAATAGTAAATTATTTTCATTGTTTAATGTTGTAACTACAGCCCCCTCCTCTCCCTATAGATACGAAAACACATTTTTCACATTAAGTTATATTGCGAGGAAACGGTCACATCTCACAAATATCGAAATTGCTGGAATACTAGATAACTCACTTAAAGGGGAACAATCAATCAAATGCAGCGCAGCCTAAAGCCGTTCCTGGCAGTGAGCTTGCTTTCATTGTATTTATTTATTGAATCAAATGTGTAGGTTTCTCAAAATATCCAACCAGTATGTGAGTTTCAATGGCTCGGCAGGCAACCATTTCTAATTCCTGGTGTGTATTATTAGCATGATTAATTCCAGGAATTGGGGGTTGCTGAAATTAGCAAATGTTTTGCTCATTTATTTTAGGTTTTTTTCCCCCTGAAAAGTAGAAGTGAAACGTTGTGTGTCGTTCAAACACAAGAAGGGCAAAGCAAGCACTAGTGTGTTTTCACAATGTCCTCCAAAATTGTCTATGATTGGTTTTGAAGGAAAATTCCTAAAATGACCTCTGCAGTGTGCTTTCCATTTCATAGAAAGAGCAAGCTGTTTATACATTCAACACAAGGAGTCATTCAGCCATTGTTTCAAGAATATCAGCAAATATGTTTTAGAGGGATGCACTAAATCCTCCACAAAAGATTTGGCCAAATACTGAATCTAAACCAAATATTAATTGCAATTTTCAACTTATAGAATATTTTTAAAAAGATCATTAGTTGTGATGAAAACATTGTAGCATTCAGTTGTCTAGAGCTTTAAAGAAGGTTCCGATTTGCTTCAGATGAACACTTGATTTACTAACATTTGTATTTCGCTCCATTTTACAAACAGAAAACCCTGCCCTTATATTTCCTCTTTAGCCTCCACTGTATGGATGAAGGGCCACACCAAAAGACCTTTGTAGGGCCCAGAGACTAATGGTCTCATTAAAGGGATACTGTCATGGAAAAAAATGAATCAGTTAATAGTGCTGCTCCAGCAGAATTCAGCACTGAAATCCATTTCTCAAAAGAGCAAACTGATTTTTTTATATTCAATTTTGAAATCTGACATGGGGCTAGACATATTGTCAATTTCCCAGCTGCCCCTGGTCATGTGACTTGTGCTCTGATAAACTTCAATCACTCTTTACTGCTGTACTGCAAGTTGGAGTGATATCACCCCCCCTCCCTTTCCCTCCCCAGCAGCCAAACAAAATAACAATGGGAAGGTAACCAGATAACAGCTCCATAACACAAGATAACAGCTGCCTTGTAGATCTAAGAACAACCCTTAATAGTAAAATCCCATGTCCCACTGAGACTCCTTCAGTTACATTGAGAAGGAAAAACAGCAGCCTGCCAGAAAGCCTTTCTCTCCTAAAGTGCAGGCACAAGTCACATGACCAGGGGCAGCTGGGAAATTGACAAAATGTCTATCCCCATGTCAGATTTCAAAATTGAATATAAAAAAATCTGTTTGCTCTTTTGAGAAATGGATTCCAGTGCAGAAGTCTGCTGGAGTAGCACTATTAACTGATGTGTTTTGAAAAAAACATGTTTTCCGATGACAGGATCCCTTTAAGGAGAAGCAAGGCCAGGGTTGGTCAGGGCTAGCTGGACCCTGGGAAAAACCTGGTGGGCCCTGGTCCTCATAGGTCCTGCAAATCCAGAGCCACCACAATTGAAAAGAACAAGGTAAGCATGGGGCTGCATCGCTAGCATGTGGAGAACTTCACGACTGAGGCAGGGATCCCATGAATATGTGGGGCCCTTAAGGTGGAAGCCCTGGTGGGCCCCCAGTATAATGCTGAGCCAGATCCTTAATGTAGGCCAGGTAACATTTGAAGAACATGGGAAAATGGACCCGATGACTGAGGGCTTGTAATAACTGCACACTCTAGAAGTGGAAGATTGAAAGGGTAGTTAGTAGAAGCCGTTCCAAACTCCACCAAAGAGATTGTACAGTGGGATAAAGCCCAGATTAGTATGGAATTTCTGTGGATTAATGCACAAAATGTCTCAATGTTATTAATTTATTGATAATGGGTTGAGTGCAGAGGACTCTTGTCTTTGTCTTGACAAAGGGATCCTTGAATGGAGAGGACAGACATCTGGTGGTCTGGTGTGATACTGATTATTTGCTATTAATATCCAGTATTATATTTATTATATAACTTTTAGTGTATTTCTTTTGTTCAATTAATCTGTTTCTCCTATTTAAGAAACACTAGCAGCAAGAATTTGTATTAAATGTGTGTGTTAGTTCATCTTAGAAGAGCCTTTGCTTCCATTATTCCTGCAGGGGCCCATCTAAGAGAGAGAGTTGCATATATCAGTGCTTTACATAGAGAGCAGCAGAGGAGGATTCATACATTTAAATAAGTTACTCTTTTCACTGCCAAAGTCAGAGTTAAATTTAGTAGCCGATAAGTGAGAAATCATTAATTACTTCCATTACTGGGTGAATGGGTTAACATGTCTACGTAATCCGAGCACCAAAATATTCTTTGTATTCCGCTGTGACATAGATTCTCAGCACCAGTCCTAATTGGATGTACCGGTATATTTCTGTGGGTACGATGAGCTCTATCAGATCTGTCACAACTGTGCTGCCAATTGGTGACTCATATAAAGGTCTATTTAAAAATTATTGGAGGGTCTTTGTGAGTAAAACTGGAAACCGAGGCACTATGCAATTCTAAGTGAGAAATGGGAGACATGTAGCACTTATTTCTATGCATATTGTGAGAAAAGTATTATAGAAAACTCTGGCACCTTTACTGTTTGTGGGTGTTATAACAGAGGCAAAATTGGCAAAATCTTAAGGCTATACCCTAAAGCTCCAAATAAAAGTTGATTTTTAACTTTGCTCCCGATGGAAACCCTAGAGAACATTTATGGAGGTACAGTTCATGATCTTCCAATTGTTACACTGCACCTTGAAAAATGGGGGTAGAGTGAGTGCAGGATAAATTGGGTTTGGAAATAGTCTGCAGAATAACAATTGATTTCTAAAGCATATATTTAACTACAGCATATATATGTATATATCTACTGTGATATGGTAAAAGGAAAATGCATGTTAGTTCAGGGGTTAAGGGCCCTGGATGAAGGATATGGCAGTTAAGAAACTGCATTGTTATTCTTCTTTAGGGTATCCAGGGCTGGAATGGAGGGAAGGATCTGGGCGGGCCTTCCATTCCACTCCAGACTGACCTGGGTGTGGTGTAAGCTACCTGCTCATAAATTAATCAGGTGTCTAATTTCAGTGTGTGTGAGGGGCTGAGGAGCCTGCTGTGAACTCAAGCTGAGAGTTACACAGAGATACCATTACAGATTTTGCCTGTTTAAAACTACAAGCCTGGAGCCTTTGCTTTGCATACCAGACACTGAGGAAACTGAGCTGAATCAGTAAGTGCGGGACTGTGATATGTTTTATTTGCTTTATTTCAACCTGCTGAAACCTTCTGTTTATGCTGTCTGTGTGAACGGCTTCAAATAAAGCAGCAGAATTGGACTGAATTAAGGCTCTGTGTGTTGATTCTGTGCTACAAAAGTGCCGTGGTCAAGATTCATGCTACCTGAAATCTCACAATTGGTGGAGAATGCGGGCAAAATCTGTAATGGTATCTCTGTGTAACTCTCAGCTTGAGTTCACAGCAGGCTCCTCAGCCCCTCACACACACTGAAATTAGACACCTGATTAATTTATGAGCAGGTAGCTAACACCACACCCAGGTCAGTCTGGAGTGGAATGGAAGGCCCGCCCAGATCCTTCCCTCCATTCCAGCCCTGGATACCCTAAAGAAGAATAACAATGCAGTTTCTTAACTGCCATATCCTTCATCCAGGGCCCTTAACCCCTGAACTAACATGCATTTTCCTTTTACCATATCACACTACATAGAAATATCTGGTTGGGAAGCTCTGGGTAAAGATTTTACCAATCTTTAATTCAAGTAGTTCCTCCTGAAGATTAAGGAGGCTGCAATTGTTTAGATGGAGGCACATGAGACCTATTGTTTTTGGAGCTAGACGGTACAGAGGACCAGGGGGAGGGGGAGAGGTGACTTTACAGTAGACAGGGCCCCTCTCCCCCTGGCAGGTGTGCAAAGGGAGGGCTTTGATGGGCTTAAAGGGTGGGGAAGGGAGGAAAGGGGTCAGATAACTTTTGCTTTGTGTTTTTCCACCTTCCCAAACACATTAAAACAAGAGAACAGAGGTCACTAGCAGAGGTTGCCAAACGTGCGTCAGGACTTCAGAAAGATGAATATGGTGGCAGAAGGCGGCAGGATGGGATTGAGAAGACACCAGAGGGTGGAGCCATGCCCAGGCTAGCAGGCTATGATCATACAGTGAGGCTTGTGTGGAAACCGGTGACATGGACCACCATGGGGCACGCAGAGAAGAGGCAAACCAATGAGAGCAGGGCACAGAGCTCTGGACACCTCCTTGAGAGATTCCCCATAAGAATAAAGAAAAAAACTTAATTACATGTGAGTGAATTGGGCCACATTTGGTGACTTCTAAATGTTAATAAACTGTGACCTCTGGTCCCTTTAAATTTGGGTTGCAGTTTGGTTATTTGTAGGTCAAGTTTTGTTGGTGAGGTTAGGCGAGTTGTGCTTGACGAGTAAAGGATAGGCAACATAGAACATTTAGATCTTATGAACAGCTAATAGTTGGTACATATTGTTGTGAGGGAGAGATGTTTTCCATTTCTGGCACTTCAGTAACTGGCCAGATGGTGTCAGGGTTACCTAGTTATAAAAGGGGAAGCCCACAAGGGTTCTGCCTCTTTTGTTCCAATTGCTGAAGGAGGTAGAACTGAAAGGCCTGGAATAGAGGTATGTTCCAGTAGTGTTATGAAGATCTGTAATAGCCTGCTCAAGGAGTGAAAGGCAGGATCAAGGTAGTTAGTATAGCAGTCAGAGGCTCCAACAAATAGGCTAGAAATTACTACCTGAACCAAAGAAATTGTAACGTTATTACATCAATAAAGAGTTTAATTTGTTTTTCAAATAATCTAAAAATCTGTTTTGTGATGGGATACAGTGTGGTTAACCCTTTCTCTAACAAAAAAAGTGAGAGCCCACTTGAGAGAAAAGAGTACATGTAACACATGCTCAACATGAAGTTACTACTGTCCAAAGCCTGGGTAAGAACTGCAGAGGTACAAGGTACCAGTAAGTAGCCCATTTCCAGTTTTCACAAAATAATATATCCCAAAATGGACCTATAAAAACAGCAGAAACTATACAGATGCTGGTATGGGACCTGTTCTCCAGAATGCTTGGAACCTGGGGTTTTCCAGATAATGGATCTTTCTGTAATTTGGATCTTTATATCTTAAGTCTACTAGACAATCATGTAAACATTAAATAAACCCAATAAGCTGGTTTTGCTTCTAATAAGGATTAATTATATCTTAGTTGGGATCAAGTACAATGTACTGTTTTATTATTTCTAAGCAAATAAAATTGAGTCTATTGGAGATGGTCTTTCCAGCTTTCTGGGAAATGTATCCCATACCTGTATTTTAAAGGAAATAAACAAGAACATCACACACAAAACTCAAAAAATTTGTCATTTTTGTCCCAGACATCTGTTGTATCAGGTCATTGCTTGAGAGCGATTGAGTTGTGCCTGTTCTTGTCCTCAACCATAGCATTCAGCAGCTCTTTTGGAAGGTTCTTCAGTGAATATATTTCTCTTGCTTCACATTTATTGCAAAATAAATATCTCACTCCCTGCAGGAGACTCTGAAAATCATAATACCTTTCAAAGAGATCAAACAGACAATGATCACATATCCACAGACCAAGGCTGTTTTGAATGCATCCCCTGTGTAAGAACCTACATAGCCATGTTGTGCTGTCTCAGAAAAAAAGAATTTATGATTAAAGCAGGTATACTGGCAAATTAGAATTCTAAAATGTTTTTATTACTTGTGACCATGAAAAAAACAAACAGAAAAAAATACTGAACTGTTAGCTCAGCATGGAAACTGTAATAACATATTCTCCATAGTTACAATACATAAGATCTGCTTTCAAACACATTAAAAAAAATAACTGTGTAAATGGACAGATCCTGGTCTGTTTGTTTTATTTAAGAATCTCTCAGTGGGTGTTAGGAATGAGTGACCTCAATAGGTGGGTCTTGCCTTATAAATAGCGATGGGTGAATTTGACCCGTTTCGTTTCGCCAAAACTTTGCCGCCGGCGAAATGTCGCAGACGCCCATTAAAGTCTATGGGCGTCAAAAAAATTTTTGTTGCGCGCCAAATTTTTTTTTTGATTGGCGTCTTTTTTTTATTGTCACACAACGCCATACATGTCTATGGGCGTTATTTCCGCAGCGAAAGAAGGCGAAAAAATTAGCCCGGCCCTAAAAGCCCAAAACAAAGGCCAAGAATTTCAATAATTATTAGTGATGGGCGAATTTGCGCCGTTTCGCTTCGCCAAAGATATTCACTAATTTCCTGCGAAATTCTGGAAATGGCTAAAAATTCGTGAAACGGCGCTGGCATCTCGTTTTTGATGCCGGTGTCCGCTTTTTGGACGCCGGCGAATTTCCGCCCATCACTAATAATTATAACTTGGGCTCGTACATGGTCAGCATGTTGCAGAGTGGAAAGATACACAGATCTGTATTACACACAGCATTGATGATCATGAAATTGCAACAATAGTTGTGAGTTCCTCCAAAAACAGCCAAGATTATTAAATAAAATGCAAAAATATTTATTAGGACATAGAAAACGGCCTAACGCGTTTCATGCCTGTTAGGGCACTTACTCATAGGCTAATGGGCATACCCCTGTACAGCTCTTATATAAGGGTATGACCAATCAGAACAACATACATCACAGTCAATCAGCCAATGCATTTTTTTAGTAATCTTGACTGATTTTGGAGGAACTCACAACTATTGTTGCAATTCCGTGGATATGCACCTGTGGACTGGAGTGAACTGAATTTTTTTGCTTGCATGCATAACTTATTACAAACTTTTTGATTGTGGTAGTGCACATACGGGCTCCTGGCACCTGTTCTTTCTGTTTTTGTTACTATTTATGATCATGATCTAGCAAAGAAGTGAGGCCTACAGAAAGATCTTTACAAATTCTTCTTCTAAACAACAACAACAGTTGCAAATCAAGGGAGTCCCTTAAGAATACCCATTAGTGTTACCTTGTAATAGACCTGAATATGTCAGTCTAAAAGTAATATATATATATACAAAACACAATTCCTAATTACATATATCCAAAAATAGAATCCACATATTATAAAACCAACTGATAAGCCATACCTGACATCACTGAAGACATTCATTTGATGCTTGAGAATCAAGACCACCTCATTTAATAATTCCAAGCCTTTTTCAACAGTCAGAGGGCTGTTAGGAGAAAGGAGAGGGGAAAAAACATTAGCAAGCGACTGGAACTCATCATTAGGTGAAAGGCTAAATCCTCAAAAGAGTTATCACCTTGGCCTGCCAGGATATGAAAGTCATAGCTTGCCTTATTCCTGTCACACAGAGAGCATGATATCAGGGGAATTGGGATCAGGTGGCGCTCGCTGCATGATAAATCACCTGAATTTTCCGTCAATAAGAAAAACAATGATGTGTAAATGGAATTCTTAGGAAGTGTAATTGTCCTCCAATGTAGATGCTCTATATATGAACTGCAAAGGTTCTATATCTCTAGATACTTTCAATCGTGAAAATCTGAGCTTTTCCCCGCAAAGCAAATTTTCAGGAAAACTTTATAATAAATAAGCGTTAAAAACCCAAGCGGGTTAGATCGGAGTTTGTAGCAGCCGATATTGAGATAAATTAGGACCTTCTATATCTCTAGATACTTTCATATGTGTGCACAGTGCATGATGCTAACCACAAATTGCTACTTTGAAATTCCCTGATGGTAAATAATGAACTAAATATACAGTAAACAAGGGTGTCCAAATTATAAAGGGTATAACCACAAACCGTGTTTAAGCTCTGGAATATAAATAAAGACATAAAGTCAGAAACAAGTCAACTTCCTTTGTGAATAAAGTCTTAGGGGGTTATTTACTAAGCTCCGAATACCAGAAATTCCCCGAAATCCGAAAAGTTCGTGATTTTTTTTATAAAATCGGACTTTTAAAAAAAATCACAAATTTTTCGGAATTTATTAAACCCAGAGGGCTAAAAAATCAGAATATAAAAACACAGCATCTCAAACCTGTTGAGGTTGCATAAAAGTCAATGGGAACAGTCCCGTTGATTTTTGGCTGTGCCGGGGGTTTCAGGCAATTTCACTATGATTTCGGAGCTTTAGGGTAAAAACCCCCATAAATTCTGAGATTTTGGGGGAAATTCACGAAAAAATCGTGAAAATCTGAGCTTTCCCGCAAAGCAAATTTTCAGGAAAATGTAATAATAAATAAGCGTTAAAAACCAGAGCGGGTTAGATTGGAGTTTGTAGCAGCCGATATTGAGATAAATTAGGACCTTGATAAATAACCCCCGTAATATGGTCCAAACCCTGAAAAGAAGAACCGTTGTTAGAAAGACGTTTTATGCTTTCTTCAGATTGTGAAAATATTTAACAATGATGACTTTAACTCTTCAGAGTCTCATGTTTAATATTTCCTCATCAACACAATAGTAGGGACTCATTACCATCAGCTTCCCCCCCACCCCTCCTTTTATAATCCCCAGTCCTAAATTCATCTACTGAGCTTTTACTTGGGTGCTCTGGTTTTGACCAGTTTGGTCCTGGTTTATCTGATTCTCATTTAGTTCATTTCAGTACTCCAACCCTTGTCCATATTGGTAAACCCCCTGGGTTCTAACATTGGCTTCCTGAACCAGTGGAAGTCTACTTCCCTAAGGGTTTAGGATTGCACTAACACAGAGGTTTTAACATTGTTGGATGGGGCTCACATTTTTAAGGTGGTCTACTGAATCAGAAGTGGGGTAGCCTAAAGGTTAATCAAAATGCCCTTGAATTATTACAACTTACTACTGTCCTGCACATGATCTTTCATGATTTAAAAAGGTGGCATTATGGGAACACCCAAGTAAGCCAAAAAATTAGTTCTGTCCAATTTTCTCTACATACTGGTTAGTTAACTAATAATACCCACATTTTCATGGAAGGACTGGAACTAGGGGTAGGCAGCCAAGGCATGTGCCTAGAGAGCGTTGGGGGAGGGGCGGTAGGGCCCTAGGCATATGGCTTTGCTGCCTTCTCTAACTCCAGTCTGGGCTGGCAAGTAAGCTTAGAAGGGGATTTCAATTGCTACCAGGTGGGCTATTTGGTGGACAAGTAGCAAGCAGGTTGGGTAAACGAGGAAGTGTCCATAAGAGGAACAGTAGGATTGCAGTGATTTACAAAGGCTGCAACATGGCAGGCAAAGTAGTTGGGTGTTAGCAAGGGGGTTTTGTTGGTGAGCAGTGGGTAGAATAGTTGTGGAGGGTGGCAAGCAGGTTCAGAATTGCCTTGGATGTCAGAGCCTCTTGGGTTAGGTCTGGTTAAAGTATAACAAAATAAGGACATCAATAACATATTGGGGGCTTAATATGGTCCATAACCATGTTGTTGAGCAGCTCTGCACTAAGCACTTTTGCTATTAGCTTTTTTTATATCATCTATATGCTATTTATAATTTTGCCAAAAAAGTATTTGCCTGATGCTTTTTACATTAACTTTCTTACCCCCGTATTTATCCCTGAGGGGGTTGCCATAATTGTGCAGAAACTTTTAACTTGTAAAATTTAATAGAATTTAATAGAAAATGAAGTATCATTTTAAGTTGGAGAAAGCCACCGGAAATCACTGAATGCCGCAAAATGGAACAGAATGCTGTGAAAGGAGACGAATGCCGCCATTACGAAAATGCCGGGGAAGCTGGTAAATAGAAGAAGTAGAGAATAAAGAAAACCTTTAAAAGTAAGTTCCAGTGAACACCAATTTTTTTTAATCCCTGGCCACCAATGGGGGACCCAGGGCACAAATTTTTTTTAACTTATAGGGAGGCCCTAGCCACCAATATTTTTTTTAACTTGTAGGGGAGAACTGACCACCAATGACTTTTTATAACTTGGGGGGTTACTGTTTTAGCATTGATGTCTCTGTGACCTTTTGACTGTGGTGTGGGTGGGATCTGAGTGGGGCGTGGAAGCGAGTTTGAGGGCCCAGAAAATCATGAGGGCCCCCGTGATTTCTGATGGCGGCTCTGATCACATGTACTTAGCTTAATAATATTATAGCAAAACAATCAATTCTGTGTTGCATACGTTTCTATGTCTAAGCATGTTAGATACACTAAATAAACCAATGCTTTAATTTATATCATCCAGTCAATGCTTTATCTCTATCATAATAAGGTTTTGATTATTACAGTTTGCCTTACTCAGTGGTTCACTTTGTCCTGTGGGTATAACTGCGCAGAAACACCCTCTCCGCCATCAGCTGCCTTCTTTGTTTGCACTTAGAGCTCCTCTAGTTTCAATGCATACACGCTCTCCTCATTGATGGGCTTTTTTTCCCTTTGGTTAATTAAAACTTTCTCTTTCATGCTCTCATTGTGTCACTGGCTCCTGCCTAGCGTTTGTCTATTAGCACATTATTGTTTCATTTCTACCCCACTCAGCGTGGCTTTGACATGACAAGAATATATAAAAGCTGAATGCCGGGAACAACAGCTGCAAGCTCTTTACTCACCTTCTTCTACCAGGAGTTTTATAAAAAAAAGAAAAAAAAAGTGTTGAAACAAAGAAAAAAAAAAAAACAAAGAAACTAGAGAACTGTTATTTTTTTTTTCTGCATCTTTCATAGGGGGAAAAAAGGTTTATTTTAAATCTCAGTGGGTGATGAAAGGAAGCAGGAACTTATTCACAGCAGTAGAAAGTCAATCTCAGAAGTGCACGCCAATGACATTCACCGCTTGCAGTTTGACGTCACTTGTTACCTATATTTATATATGAGAATGGTGGAAATTGAGAGAAAACATCTGGTCTATTCATTCTCAGCCTCAACCTCTTTATATATTAAGTGGTGACTTTGTTGACCTGCTTTGTGATCTTTGGCGCTTCAAGCTCATTAAGTAACTGCCCACGGGTAATGGCTGTGTAAATAACAGTTCGACGGCAGAACAAAAAGCCTTGCCACAAATGCATTCTTTTCGAACACTACCTGTCCCTATTGTCAGACTAAATATTTTTTCTAAATTGAAAGGCACAGAGTTTACAGGCAATTTATGGGAAAGAAATGATGTAATTCTCAGCTTCTCTCTTTTTAGGATAATGTTCTGTGCCAAGTCGGCACAACGGGAAAGATTAAAGAGGAGGTATAAAGATGTTTCATTACTTATCAGCGACTATCTGAGTTGGAAAATCAAAGCACAAAAAAAATATCGGCTTTAATGGTATTTTACCCTGTAAAACATGGCAAGTAAATATTTTCAGAGCAACCTAAAAAGATAAGAAAATCTAATAAAATTGCTACTTTTTCATTATTTCTGGTATATTAGATCCAGTGTATGAATATGTTAGTGTTTGAATTTACTAATTTTGGAGTGGATTCCGGAACTCCACAGGAAAAAAGTTTGCTTACATTATAAAAACTATAAAAGGGTAGTAAAACCTAATTGGTGATTGGTTGCTACAATCTTTGCCTCATCAGAAACAAGGAATATCCCATAGCAGATTTTTTAAATATATTATTGTTGTTCTTAATGGAAATTGGCATAAATTATATTTTTATAATTTCCGTTTATTTTTATTGCTTCTTTATTTTTTAAGGTAGGCTTTTAATGAAAGGTTAAATTACAAATATCCACTCAAACTCATTGGCAAGAAGGTTGTACTGGTCCTATACAATAAACAGGGCCCCAATCTCAAGCTCAATGACCTTCAACCTTGTTGAGAATAAGGTGTTACTGGTCCTGAACAATGAATGAAACCCAAGTTATTCTATTTAAAAGACACCCACCACATTAGCAATGGAGGTGGCCCAATGCATGACCCCCTATCCCGATATACGTCAACCTCCGTAACAAGAAGGTGATATTGGTCCTGGACAATGAATGGGCCCAATTTATCCTCTTTTATGTACCCTCACCACACTGATAATGGGGGGAGGCCCAAAGCATGTCACCCACTAACACTACTGGGGTTATTTACTAAACCCCCGAATGCAAAAAACCCGAAAAAACTTTTAGTAAATCACAAATTTATAGGAATTTATTATACCCCGAGGATGTAAAATCCCGAATCAGAAAATCCGGCATCTCAGACCTGTCGATGTTGCATATAAGTCAATGGGAGAAGTCCCAATGATTATTTGATGAGATTTCTGAGTTTTCGGGAAAAAAGCATACAAAATCGGAGTTATCTGGTGGAAGATCCGAAAAAATCGTGAAATTCATATTTTTTCAGGCAAACCACATTTTTAGAAAAATCTAATATTAAATAAGTAGAAAAAACCCGTGCGGATGTAATTGTAGATTTTGGCAGAACATGTTGATATAAATTCGGACTTTGATAAATATCCCCCTACATCTATTGCTTCAGTAAGAGAAGTCAAGTATCACTATATTTCTCTTAGGAAAGAAAAAGCTTTTGCACACACGTGCTTGTCAAATAATTATTATTATAGAATTGCTTGGTGCCCAGTGATGTGGAAGTGCAATGTTTTGGGGCACGCACCTTTGTCAAGCTTAACAAAGGAGCATTCCCACGAAACATTGCACTTCTGCATTAAAAAAATTGCAATGCTTAACTTGCAACAACAGCCTTATGTTCCAGTGTGCTTGCTTTCTACTCACTATATTTCTCCTCCATAGCCTCTGTCATGCCATAATACCTCATGATATACACAAGAAATTGTATGAAGGGTTGTAGAGGACCTCAGTTTTTCTCCTGTGTGAGGTGGTAGAAGGGAGCCCGAACTAAAGCATATGGGGAGTTGTAGGTTGCAAGAAGACTTTGTTCATAAAGAGGTCCATTTCAACCTACAAATCCCTAGATATTTTGCATTTTAATTTAAGATATCAAAAAGAACAGGATGCAAGTGTGTTTGAAGTCCTGCTGAGCCATATTTTTTATCATCAACAATTAAAAAATATCTTTATCAGTATATTTTCATTTCTGAGCATAACTTGAGACTTCTACAGATCAAACAGAGAAATAAATTAGGTTAAGCTGAGGATGAGGAAGAAGAATTCAGGTTGAGCCTATCTGAACCAATAAATGAAAGGTAAAGAAACCTCTTTTGAATATGAATAAAACTGGGCAGCAGACAGGGTTTTATTGGAGTTAATTACAACCTTTGTATTTTTCTTACACAATTCAATTTTTTTTTGTTCTAGATATTGTGAATTGAAATAATGATTTAAAAAACACTAATGTTTGAGTTATCAAAGTTCAAATTCAAATTTATAATTTTTTTGCACAGAAACTCACAAATTTGAGTTATATTTTCAAAAACTTGAATGTTTGGTATTTAAAAACTGAAATGTAAATCTTCAGCATCTAAAAGCTTGCAAGTTCATATAGAACTCAAAAGCAAAATTCAAGCCATTCTTTTAATTCAAGGTTTTCAAGTTTTTCGAGTTTTTTTTGAGCTTGTAAACTCACAAATTTGTGTTTTTTGAGCTTATTAACTCTCATTTTCGAGGTGTGTGAGTTTTATTCCACGATTTTAATCAATCAAGGTTTTTTATATTGGGATTTTTAATAAATAAGCAAACATTCCAATTTTTTTAAATTGTGAGTTGTGGGTAGAAAAAATTCTAAAACCTCACAATTCGATTTTTGATAAATAAGCCCATAGGGGGGTTAGTTATTAAAGTCTAATTTTTTAAGATTTATGAAACCCGATGGTATTAAAAGTCTGAATAAAAAACTACTCTAACTCAGACCTGCCAAGTTCATGTAAGAGCCACTGGCAGATATTCTGATATCCTGATCTGCACTAGGTTTTGTTCAATAATCTGAAGATTTTGTGGTTTTGGGCATAAAATCTGAAAAAGTTGCAGGTTTCAGGTGTCAAATCTGAAAAACTCACAGTTTCCCACACAAGACATTTTTGTGAAAATGTATTGATAAATAGGGTTGGGGGAGTCTTTGTATTTGGTCAGAGTGGTTTTCAGAAAATAGTGAGAAAAATTTAAGATTTTGATAAATAACACTTTGAGAGTCTAGAAATTGTCAGTAAACTGCTAAATTGATCGAAAAACGAATTATAAATAAACTATCATTGTGCCTATTCACCTTGAAATATTAAACCATGGAAACAACGTAGAGACCTAATTATTCAAGTTTGAATTTTAGTGGTTTTGGAGGTTTTTGAAACAACGATTAAACTCTATTACTCAAAAACCACAAATGCCGTGAAGGTTATTAAAATTTCCGAATACAAAAAGTTCAAAGAGTACAAAAAGAACTAAAGTTGGCACTGAAAATCAAAAATAAAACAAATTTTTTTTGAACGAACAAAAAATGTCTATGACAATGAACATTTTGATCTCTGAAAACCTCTAAAACCATGAACGAAACGCTGATCTTTGCAAAAAAAAAAAAAGAAAGGGAATTTCCATTGACTTCTATATGACCTTAACAACTTTTACTTATCGTAGATTTTATTGTTTTTACACGTAATACATTACAAAAAAAACTCTGATCCACAGTCGCCAGATTGGCGATTACTTCCAAATGGAAGACTCCACTCATCCCCACTATTCAAGAAATAACTCTTAGACTAGAGAGCAACAAGAAGTTTGAGGAAATGACTGCCCGCATCAATAATACGTTAGACTTGCATAGCAACATCTGGGGCAATTGGGACCACTACCTCCTGACTAGAACCGACTGCTCTTAAATTTTCTTGGTACTTATTGATAAGCTACAGCTATGATGTCTGTTTGTGAGGTACAACTCCCCCCCACCTCTGTTTTCTATATCGATTCTATGTCGATTTCAATACTTAAACGTAGTCTATTGCTTTACTTAGAGGTGTTGGTTGGAACTGCTTGCACTCTATGTAATATTGATGTACTTCGTACTCTGTTCTTTCTGCTTGTTTATTTTGAAAATTAATAAAAATGTAAGTTACAAAAAAAAAAACTCTGATCAAGTAACTATACAAAAAATGTGTTTGTTTGGGCTAAGGCTAACGAAACTAACGTTCTACGAACTTTCAGAATTTTGTTAAATCAGCCCCTATGCTCCTTATTTTTTTAAAAAAAGAATATTTTTGAAGGTAAAACAGCAGGTCTTGAAAAGCAGGGAAATATGTTTATGACATGCAAGTGGAACAATTTTGTTGAAGCATCAGGAACGCATATTCACCCTTTATCCCTACTGAAATGAATATTATGTCTCGCATACGGCTTGCACCAGATGCCTCAATAAACTCTGCTCCATATATAGTTCAGTTCACCTACTAACCTGACGTGCAAATAGGATGGTTGACATGCTAACCACGGCAGCCTATCAATCGTAGAACTAAATTCATGCTTTTTGTGAGCTGTGAGGGGATATTTGATAGCACGTTCTCATTTGGAACCTTATCAAACACAGAAAAGAAAAGCGAGGGACAGACACTGGTAAACAGATAGGCAGAAAAGATAGTAAAATGTGACAAAGAGAAATGAAGCAATTTCCCAGCCCAGCAAACTAATTAATGTCTAATCTAGTCTATGTTGCTCTGACCAAAGCATATAAAATGAGCAGTATAAACGATTAACTTTGGAATTGGATAAATAGCTGTATCTCAGCCAAGAGTTTTTGTTTCTATTAAACAATTTTATAAATATCAAATATATTAAATAAGTATATAAATTTATATAAATATTTATAAAAAAAAAATATACAAATCCGTGCAGGTAAGGTAGTGGTAGGGAAATATACTGTATTTATTATGTTACAATACATCTTTCCCTATAGGTGTTGAGTTTAAACCTCTCTACTCAGACAGATGCAAGTCTGAACCAATTTATAACATAGGTGACACTTTGCGAAAAAATCAATTTCAGTGGTTGGCCCAGGAAGGTCACTGAAGATTACTAGAATGTAGAAAGATATTGCTAATGTAGGGCCGGTGCATGGCGGATGAAAATTAACTCTCTAGAGCTATTAGGTGAGACAGAGTCGAGGCAAGTCATATATAATTTTCTTCAAAAACATTCGCACCTTATTTTCTTGTCATTTACGGAGACTCGGAAAGAAACGCGAGGCGACAAGATAAACGAAGGTCAGTTTCAGGAGCCTTTTATATAAATTAAAGGCTGAATTAGAAGCAGCATGCTCGTGTCATAAACTGTGTAAACCTGTTTTTGGAAAGTTACATTCATGCAAATCGGGTTGAAAAATGAAAACGAAATTCTAGTGATAAAAAATAAATAGGGCTTTTATCCTTTTAATTGGTTGATCTGCAGATGTTACAACTTGGCCAATCATTAGATAAGATGGGAAAAGGGCAGCAACCTATCGAAGTACAAGGGGCCTATTAGCTACCATTTCTTTTTTTATCACGGATGTCAAAAAAATGGTGGTCTTTAAAATACTAAGGGGTTTATTTACTAAACTCTGAATGCAAAAATAACGAAAAATTTGTGATTTTTTTAAATAAAATCGGACTTTTAAAAAAATCCCTAATTTTTCGGAATTTATGGAAAAGTCTGTATCGGAAAATCTGGCATCTCAGACCTGTCGAGGTGGCATATAAGTCAATGGGAGAATTCCCAATGATTTTTTGATGTGTGCTGGGTTTTTGGCAATACCCCGAAGTTTTCAGAGTTTTATGCAAAATTCTGAGTTTTCGGGCGAAAATCCGAAAAAATAGTGAAAATCGGATGAAAAATCAAAATCAACAGTCGAAGTGAAGATTAGAATTGAAAAATCGAATTTTGAGCTAATTTTTGTGTACTTCGACTAGGGAATAGTGCAAATTCGATTTGAATTTGAAAAAAATTAGAAAATTTGAATTTCGAGATTTATCATGTACTGTCTCTTTAAAAATTCGACCATTCGTCATCTAAAACCTGCCGAATTGCTGTTTTAGCTTATGAGGGACCTCCTAGAAACTATTTGGAGTAAATTGGTGGACTTTGAAAAACTATATTTTTTTTTGAAAAACTTCAAATCGAATTTGATCGAATGTGCTATTACTTTGAATCGAAAATGGACCTTTTCGATCGAAAATTGATCTATTTGGCCAAAAAAAACTTTGATTTAATTTTGGTTGGTCTTTTTGAATTTCAAAGTTTTTAAAATTTGCCCCCGTGGCTACACAGCAGCTTGTTTATATAAACTGTAGTAGTACTTATCTGTTATCTACTGTGTATCCTGTGCTTGAAAGGCTGTCCCCATGGATACACAGCCACTTGTTTATATAAACTATAGTAGTACTTATCTGTTATCTACTGTGTATCCTGTGCTTGAATGGCTGCCCCCATGGCTACACAGCAGCTTGTTTATATAAACTATAGTAGTACTTATCTGTTATCTACTGTGTATCCTGTGCTTGAATGGCTGCCCCCATGGCTACACAGCAGCTTGTTTGTAAGCTATAGTTTTGTTTCTAAAGCAAACACACCAGTTTTACCAGTACAGGGCAACAGAACATTATACTGTATTTTCATTACTTTGAAACACTTTAGTTGTTTTGGTTTTATTGTTGGGTTATAATTCTGTTCTCTAGACCTAAAAAATTTGAAACCTAAAAGCTGAGCTTATAGGTAATTTAAGGTGAGATTTGTGAACGTGGACCTATGCATAAATGACTTATACACAAGTCCATATATTTGTAACCTTGTTCAATTTATGTGAACTGAAAAACTTTAAAAACCACTACTCTAAATACATACAGAAAATCTGGAAAAAAAATGATAGCTGTTTTCAAGCATGTATCCATGCATATTTATAGGGAGCAATGTGTGTTTGGTTTTGCATTCATTCATAGAATCTGAAACCTTTGTTTGGGTAAGGTATCTTCAACCACTAACATTAAGGGGCCGTTCTAATAAAAGGCACACAGGGCTGAATACACAGTGATATCATGCTAATTCTTTCTAAATGAAATTTCTCACATCAGCATGAAAAGTAAACAAGAGATGGAACCCAAAGGTCTGGCTTACCTACCCAGAAAATATCAAGGTGGCATTTACATTAAGCGATGCATTGAAACAAGGCTGTTTGTGATTATGAAATGAGCAAATATGAAAACCACCAAGGTCCTAGATTTGAAGGTGAAACTACAGCAAATATACGTAGCCTAATGGCGTTCTGCTCTCAATCTGCGGACTCCTGGAAAGTCCCATTATTTATCATTTCTGTTTTTCCAATAAGATCTGTGCTAGCACTGCTGAGATACAGCTGCGTTTGATCATGAACATGTAAGAATATCAAAGGAAAAATAATTTTATGGTGTTTTTCTATCAAGGTTTTTAGTAAATTGAAATCCAGAAGGCTTAACCTCTGAGCCTGATCCACCTCTTTTTTACATGTCCACCCAGTGTCAGACTGGGCCAGGGGCCCACCAGAAAGCCTTAGATCTTGGGCCCACCAGAAAACCTAAAACCGTGAGCCCAACAGAAAACATAAGACCATGAACCCAACAGAAAACCTTAGACAGTGGATGTTTCCAAACTATTATTCCTCCTCTACTCACTCAACCTCTTTATTCTGCTAGTCTTTTATATATACTTGCAATATTCTCCCAATATTTAGCATTTTTACCCATAAAGAAATAGAGAATGACCATGAAATAAGCCAAATGTTTAGAAACAAGTGGGCCCACTGGGAGTTTTCCTGGTATCCCGGTGGGCCAGTCAGACACTGTGTCCTCCTTATTTATGGTATTGGAGATAAACAATGCACTTGTTTCCAACTCAAAGGGCTTAAATAGATCAGGTATTACCTGCACATGGAAATACTATGAAACTCTTTCAAGAGGTTTAATGACCCCTATGACTTAAATTACCTACCAGTGCCTCATTCGTTTTAAAGGGACAGTAAACTACCTTGTCCAATATGAATTCAGCAAATAGGCCTTGTAATGAGCATTTGTTCTATTTCTATTGTTTTATCCCTTTAAGTACCAGCAGAATTTAGCAATTCATTTGCACCATGTGCCAAGTGTTTTTTTTTTTTTATGCTCTTATTTTAGAGGCATTTCCTGAAGGAGATTTAGTTTATCTATGAAACTTACACATTGTTTATTTTAGGAGAACCTAAACTTTCTAAATTTGCCTTAAAAAAAAGAAAGTGTTGTTTTTTATGATAAATGGATTTATACCAAAACAAATTTATTTTATGTACACAAATTTAAAAAAAAGCCTAAAGTTTCTTGAATGTGCCAATGCCAAATATGTGGAATATATAAGGAATACTTTAGATTTCAAAACCAAAAACAATCCTGGAACAATAGGTTTACCCCCAGAAAACCGTATATTTTTTAGAAAGTACACATTTCTCCAAATACAAAATGGGTAACCATGTCTTTCTACCCCTAATTACCAAACTTTCAAACGTTTCAAAACTTAGAAGTTTCTATAAAAATTGAAAAATCATCTCAAAATTGTCGATATGCAAGTTTGAATCTCCCACATAGCATTAGGTTCCAAGAAAAAACATCCTAAATATAAACGCGGGGTTCTACTGAATACTTTGATGGCCAATTTGCATGGATTTACCAAACTATGTGGTGTACAGAGTATGGATGCACCGAATCCAGGATTCGGCCTTTTTCAGCATGATTCCGATTTGACCAAATCCTTTTGCCTGGCTGAACCGAATCCGAATCCTAATTTGCATATGCAAAAAAAAACAAAAAACAAATTGGCGACAAGATGTCTCTTCTACCTCTGCAGCAGCCTGCACCTTTTCTCCCAAACCCTAGTGAGTCTACCATACCTTTTACTGTTTAGATCCATATGTTTGAAAACTACATTATTACTGCTGACCAAGGGGAGATTTCTGCTGCTAGAAAGTGTGATTTACTTATTCACTGCCTGGGAGCATCTATACATTACCATTACCTGATAAGACTTATGAAACTGCTCTTACTGCTATAAAGAACTTTTTCATGCCAAGAGTAAATGTGGTGTTAGAGTTGCTTACTGTTGTGTAATGGCTGCATGAACCTGCTAATAAAGCACTGATATACTCTACTCATCCTCGGCTAACAAAACATAACAAAATTGGATACATATTCAAAAAGCCTCAGTGTTTAACCTAATCAAACTTCCCCATTGACAAAGTTTCTGAATATTAAAGGAACAGTTCAGTGTGAAAATAAAAACTGTGTAAATAGATAGGCTGTGCAAAATAAAAAATGTTTCTAATATAGTTAGTTAGCCAAAAATGTAATATATAAAGGCTGGAGTGAACAGATGTCTAATAAAACAGCCAGAATCCAACTTCTTGCTTTTCAGCTCTCTAACTCTGAGTTAGTCAGCGACTTGAAGGGGGGCCACATGGTACATTTCTGTTCAGTGAGTTTCCAATTGATCCTCAGCATTCAGCTCAGATTCAAAAGCAACAGAAATGACCCATGTGGCCCCCCTCAAGTCTCTGATTGGTTACTGCCTGGTTGCCAGGAGAGCTGAAAAGCAGGAAGTAGAGTTCTGACTGACTTGTTTTACATCAAATCACTCCAGCCTTTATACATTACATGTTTGGCTAACTAACTATATTAGAAACATTTTTTATTTTGCACATGTATTTAGCAAGTTTTTATTTTTACAATGAACAATTCCTTTAAGGCTTTGTTATGTATAAAACAAATACACCAGAATTTACACCAACATGAATTCAAAGGAGTTGGTGGCAATGGCTGTGTAAAATGCAGCACAGAAAAAAAATAATACTTATTCCACTTTTTACACAGCTTTTGATAAATAAAATTGACAATCAGTCAAATAAGACAAAAACATGAAGATGAAGAAACCCTCTAACTTTAAATAGAGATCAATATTATGATCCCTAACAAGAGTGTATGGAACTGCAAGAAGAACATCAAGGTTCCATTCATCTACATAAATAGGGTTGCCACCTTTTCAATTTGATGAATCCGGGCAGGGGGCAGGGCAGATGGCGTTAGGGGGTGGACTAGTGACGTAGGGGGGACAGGCTGGTCATGTCAGGGGGGGGCTGGTGACGTCAGAGGAGAGTTTAATGACATCCGTGACGTGACAAACAGTGATTGGCTGATCGCCATGTAAATAACTTCGGTGTCCTGTTTCTAATTTGTTAACCTGGACAGGCAGTTTTCACCCAGACAGCCCTTCCAAAAAACAGCTGTCCAGTTGAAAACTGGAGAGGCTACAACCCTGTTCATAGATCTGTTCTTTACTTGACAATATACTGGCATGAGATGGCAAGGGGGCACCTGGGGGCTATGCCTACATTACAATTCAGTGCCCAAATCAGGCTTATTTTAACCTTATCTATGCCTTTATCAAAGTTTATCTTTTAATCATGACAACACCATACATTTGTTTTGTTACTGGCATGCATCATGAATCAGAGATTCGCTAGATATTGGAGATATTGTTGCTTCAGCATTATCTACGCAGCATTTCAGCATTTCCTTTGAAGTCCTTGCCAATTGCTATGCAGGAGACAGAGGATGACCTTTCCTTTGAAGCAGCCTATTTGGATTTCAATGGCCTTTTTACAGTTGCAGATTGAGCTCAATTTTAACATTTATTATAAGTGGTGAGAATCCTTTGTTTCTAACAATACAAAATTGGCCATAGACGTAACAAAGTGGCCAGGGCAGTAGTGGTGCCTCCCAAACAGACTTTAACAAATGATCGTCTATGGATTGTATTTAGATGTTGGTTTTTTCTTTGGCATGCATGACTGGTCCTAATCAGAAGAACATCAGAGCAGCTTCTTCTTTCTCCTGAAAATTTCCTTGACTACTTCGTGGTCAGACTGGTGGGAAAATGACCATCAGGTGGGGCTGTTGTAACAAAATTACGGATGCACTGAATCCACTATTTTGTATTCGGCCAAACCCCCGAATCCTTCTCAAAAGATTGGGCCAAATACCGAACCAAATCCTAATTTGCATATGTAAATTAGGGATGGGAAAGGGGGAACATTTTTTACTTCCTTGTTTTGTGACAAAAAGTCACGTGATTTCCCTCTCCGTCCCTAATTTGCATATGCAAATTAGGATCCGTATTCAGTTCGGCCAGGCAGAAGGATTCGGCCGAATCCGAATCCTGCTGAAATAGGCCGAATCCTGGATTCGGTGCATCCCTAAACAAAATAAATTCATATTAACATTACATGTATCCCTTAATATCTTGGAATAAAAGAAAATAAATAATAAATGTAAATTAAAAAAAGTGCTTAGAATAGCCCTCTCATCAATTTTACATTCACTTATTTTAAAGGTTTACTTATCCTATAATGCAACTTTTTCTCTAACAAGGATGAAAATGCAGTGAATATGCAAAACGAGGTAGAAACTAATTGCTCTCAACTGCATGGTCCCAATTAAACTAGGCTGCCCCCACAGGTATAGGATCCGTTATCTGGAAACCCATTATCCAGATAGCTTTGATTGCAGGTCACATAGCCTCCATTTTAATCAAATAATTTAACATTTTAAAACTCTCTGTAATAATAAAACAGTACCTTGTACTTGATTCAAACGAAGATCTAATCCTTACTGGAGAAAACAAACCAATACTTTTAATGCTTAAATTATCTTTTAGTAGACTTAAAGCGTACTGAATGCAAATTATAGAAAGATCCCTTATCTGGGAAATACCTGCAAAAATATCAGTATCCAACATTCAGAAGAAGTGTAGTCAGAGGCTGTGAACGTCAAATGTAAATATTATACTATTCAAGGATTACAGTCCCAAAATTTTCTAGTGAAGTCAATATGCGCTACTTGCTACACCATCTGGATACAGAAAGGACAGCCAATATGCGGCTCCGGATCGTGGGAGTCATAGTTTAGTAACAGTTGGGGAACCACAAATTGGCTTTCTCTGTTGCACATTTCACTGTCACATTATGCGATGCCAAGTATTTGGCTTCATTTCCTTGCAGGCTGGAACAGCAGCTTACGTCATACAGCACTTCCAAATTAGTAAGGCTATTAGACTATGGGCTTTTGCATCATGGATCCCTCACCTTTACAGTGAGTATCAGGAACATAAAACCAACCATAGATCATGGATAGACAAGGTTTGTGCCTGCAGAACTACCACATTTGCCTGAGGATTCTAGGATGATTTTCTGCCACAGCACGAGGGTCTATGGATATATACACCATTCCTACAGCATCGAACTCCACAGGCCTTGTTTCATCTTAAAGGATATCAGTGAGTTGTTTGATGTAGTTAATGGGACACTATTTGTTTCCTTGATTCATAATGTCCCTGTAAGACGCGCGGGAGATCCTCCGGTATTCGTGCCTCCTGGCGTGTCTCTTCTTGGCTGAGGGGACGCAGGCACGCCCGGCGTTGACGTCACTTGCTTTGAACTAACGCCAGTGTCACTTTGCTGGCGTTTGACGCGGAGCATCATGACGCTCGTGTTTTTGACACCGAGTGTCATGACGTCATATTTTGGCGCAAGTTCCATTTAAAAAGCTGATTCTCCATTTGGACTGTGCCCTAGCTGGCTACTGTTTACAGATCCTACGAAAGAGTTTTTTTTCTGTGTTTGAATTCCTGTTTTTTTACTCCTGATTATTGACTTTGATTCCTGCTGCCTGCCTTGACCCTTTGAGTGTTCCTCAACTACCTCTTGTCTGAATCCTTGCCAGTACCTCGTTTTGGACTCACTAATTATGCACTACTCCTTGTAGGTTCTGCAGCAGAAAGCCCGGGCCCCAAAAGGGTGTTGGTGAACAACGGAATCCACATGGGTGCCCTGTGCATCCGAGTGTACCCACGGCTCTTAAAGGGGACCTGTCACCCAAAAAAATTATTCGTAATCCTATTTTATCACATCAGTCAAGCAAAATGAACTTTAATTACTATATAAATTATTTGAATCTTGTTTGCTTCAGTCTGGGAACTTATAAGTATAGCAAGTAGGCAGGAGCCATTTTGTGCACACTGCTTTTAAGGAAAGCCTTGTATCATCTCAGAATCTTGTTTGTGCACCAGAATGGGGGACCTGATGTCCATCCCCATGCCCTGGCTACACAAATAATTTTCCAAACACCGCAATTGTTTCTAGGCACACATATTAAAACTATATTTCATTATACAAATATATATAAAATACATAGTTGCTAGTGATGTGCGGGTCAGGGTTTATCTGACCCACACCTGACCATAACCCGCCCTGCTCCATCCCGCGCCCACCCGCACCCGTGCTTCCGGGGTCCTTTATAGATCCCTGCCGATGAGTCACAAAAGGGGCGGGGCAAGCAGACGCGAGACTATAAAACCGGAACCCGGAAGACGGAAGCCGGCATTTGAAGGTGGCGGGCAGGGAGAGCAGGATAAGAGCTCAACCCGCACCCGCCTGCCACCAGCGAGGAGCAGTGCGAGGTCGACCCGAACCCGCCCAACCCACGGGTCCCGACATTATCGGGTCGGCCCGCACATCACTAATAGTTACTCCACCCATAAAAAAAGGTTTCCAAAAACAACCTTAAACTTTCTAGACTCCAAATCAACCTTCTTTAGCAAATGAATTGCTGGCTAAAGATTCTGAAAATCCTGAAGATTCTGAAGTGCGATACACCTAGAAAATGAGAGTCAAGGAATAATTGGGTTCATGGTCACCTTTGATTTCTTAAATGTCCAATCCCCTTTGGTTTTAACATGGTTACAGATACATACAATTATTAAGGTAACAATAAATCTGTATAGATCCTCACTTATCTTTATTTATTTGTCCAGCACACTACTGGATAGGCTGGCAGTAGGTTTAGATACCAATGATAGTAAACATTGGGGTTTCATAATGATTTTAGCATAGGAAATGAGTACTCACATATATTTCCTAATAGATACATATACATGAAAAGGAACTCAACTGCTTTTGTGTTTTATACACTTCATTACAGCATCTCTTTAAATGAATCAACTGCAGAACAATTTCTGATCCTATCCACGGAGACTTCGCGCTGACCCCCAGATCTGAGTCACTGATGCAAAGTTGTCCAAACGGTGCCGGGTAACACAGATAAATGCTGCCAAGACATTCATCTACTCTACAAAGTGGTAGCCTTCACTAGCTATGATCATTTATGATCTTAAGGGGCAAATTCACTAAGCGCCGAAGTGCCTAACGCTAGCGTCAATTCGCTAGCGTTGGTCATTTTCGTTACTTCACAAATTCACTAACGAACGCTGGCGTAAATTCATTAGTGTTACTTCGCACCCTTACGCCTGGCAACGGACGTAACTACGCAAATTCACTATCGCTCGCAGTGTACTGAACGCTACCTTTTACGCTACACTTCCTTCGCCACCTCAGACCAGGCGAAGCACAATAGAGTAGATAGTGATTGCTTCAAATTTTTCCTAAGTGCCAAAAAACGCTGGCGTATTTTCTATATTATGGGTGATAGGCTGAAAAAGATCGAAAAAATTTTTGGGGCTCCCCTCCTTCCCCCCTACATTTCCTAACTCATGGCAACTTAACTATACAGTGGGCACATGTGTAGGGCAAAATAAACATTTTATTTGATGTTTTGAAGGTTTCCCAGGCATTTGTAGTGCTGCTACATATTCCTCCATTGAAATTTTAATTTGGCGCCGTATGCAAATTAACCATCGCTAGCGTAACTTTGCTTCGCTTAGCTAATCAACGCTAGTGCAACTTCGCAATCTTACGCTACCCCTGAGCGCAACTTTGGATTTTAGTGAATTTGCGGAGCGCTGGCGAAACTACGCCTGGCGAAGTGCGGCGAAGTTACGCCTGGCGCAACTACGAATCTTAGTGAATTTGCCCCTAAGTCTTTAGTAGATAAACCCAATGAGCTGCTCCCTGTTTACCGTATGAACTTGATACCAACCAGAATGACTAAAAACAGCATCTCCTCAGTTACGGTACAGTACATATAACCATTAAACTAAACCATCTGAACGGGTTGAAAAGTCGACCCATAAAGAGCATGGATCAGGCCAGAATCCCTTAAAAGGACAGCTTTCCAAATCACAAATCTTTTTCAGGTATTAGGTCAGTGCTGCCCCACCACATCTGAAAGTTGTATCTCATATCCTTCTAAAATGAAATGGACACCAATCACACTCTCGAATCTCTGCAAAGGAAAAGAAGTACTGTTGGCATCTATCAGTGATGTCAACCTTTTATGCCATCAGTACTTCTTTCTGATTGGCAGAATACATACATTTTTCAATGTCTTGGTTAATTAGTACCTTTTTTGTATGTGGTGCTTATAAATTCAGACAAAATTGGACAATCCAGCACTCATTAAATCTTTAAATAAAAATTATTATGTTTCCGGCGCACGTGGCATATACAATGGTCCCATTTGGCATTGTGTAAACTGCACAGCGCCCAATAAGGAACAGCCGAGTGATAAAGCAAATAACGCAAATGCACAATATATAATAATCTTCTCACGCTGGAAACTGGAAAATTAGCACTTATATGACATTTTGCTCGGTTTTATTCTTGGCTCATCCAGAGGAAAATGAATGTACATTTTTAAAATAATGGGCCTCTCAACACTGCAGGCAGTTGTTGTTTGTTAAATTGCTAGCTGCTCAATATTTGGCAGGTACAAGGGCATTGTGGGTTTTCCCCCCTATATCTTGCCTTGTAGATTATGTATTTCCTCTGAATTATTTGATGTTATTATGTGGCAATAGGAGAATTTACAATACTAACTGTCGCCTGGGAAGCATTTCATCTGACAGCAATATATCATTTATACAGTTGTTAAAAATGCTTGCGGGGAACTATTTTTCATGGTACAAAGCAGCATACATCGTAGATCAGGACATCAGTGATGCAGCTCATCGACAGAACTACAACTCCCATCATCTTGTAGCAATCAGTAATCCAGCAATACAGTTGAAGCAACTTATGTGACACCACTGCTGAAATAACTGAAACAGCGCTCATGGAGGTAAGAAATATTTGGAGCAGATACTACTTCACATGGCTAGCTCATATCATCTTGGGAGCTCTAGACTATATATATATATATATAGAATCCGTGAAGAGCCGGCACAATTCGTAATCAGCTTCGGCTAGCACTCTAGCCTTTCCCAAAGTGAAAAAACTTAACAACAACCAAACATTTAAACATTTGGGTTTAAATGTTTGGTTGTTGTTACCGTAAGTTTTTTCACTTTGAGAAAGGCTAGAGTGCTAGCCGAAACGTCAGCTTCTGTTTGTTAAATAAAAACAATTTTATTGGATTAATAAGACCTGAGAGTGCTAGCTTTGGTTCTGGATATATATATATATATATATATATATATATATATATATATATATATATATATATATATATATATATATATATATTTATATATATATATATATATATATATATACACACACAGGTATTGGGATGCGTTATCCGGAAATCTGTTATCCAGAAAGCTGTGAATTATGAAAAGGCTGTCTCCCATAGACACTGTTTTAATCAAATATGTCACTTTTTTAAAATTATTTATTTTTCTCTGCAATAATAAAACATTAACTTGTACTTGATCGCAACTAAGATATAATTAATCCTTATTAGTTGGTAGCAAAACAATCTTATTTGGTTTATTTATTGTTTAAATACATTTTTAGTAGATTTATAGTTTGGAGATCCCAAAAATTAATTAATTTTTAGGCCTAATAAGTGTGTGTGTGTATATATATATATATATATATATATATATATATATATATATATATATATATATATATATATATATATATATATATAGGAACGAAAGAAATGGACAGCACTCACTGTTAATGCATAAATAATGTATTGAAAGATAAAAACCTTACATCACCATATATGTGCACATATCAGTTGGCGACGTTTCGAGCCATCTTGGCCCTTTCTCAAGCCATATGTATCAATGGTGAAAAGACATAGTCCGTGTTCATAATGGTATTTAAAGTCCAGGAAAGGAAGTGACATGCAAAGTATTTTCCATACACAATGCAGGGTTTCCACCCCATAGCCTGAATGAAAATCAAATATAATGGAAACAACTTTAATATTATCGCAGCAATTTTAACCCATGAATACAGTAATGGTAATAAATATAACAAATTAGCTATAAAAACAAGTACAAGTCATAATCCTTATTAAGACCATGTGGGTGAAGTGTGTTCAACCTATTGATCCACCACACCTCCCGCTGCTTCAATCTTAGCTCCCGATCACCCCCTCTTTTAAGCGGAGGTACTGTTTCCAGCACCATAAACCGCAGTTGGTCACTTGTGTGACCAAACTCACGAAAATGCCTAGATAATGGCAGTGCTAGATTGCCACAATTAATTGTAGATTTATGTTGGGAAATCCGTGACTTCACTTTCTGCACGGTTTCCCCAACATATAATTTGTTGCATGGACATATGATCACATAAACCACATACTGTGACAAGCAAGTGTGATATCCTCTAATCTGAAATGTTTCCCCAGTGTTGGGATGTACAAAATTCTTTCCTCGAATCACATGTTTACATTGTACACAATTCAGACACTGGTACATACCCGTATTCTTAGTACCCAAAAAAATATTAGAACCGACTTCCGGTTTTGATGTCTTGGTTCTAGACAGAACAGAGCCGATTGTCCTACCTCTCTTGTATGAAATCATAGGAGGTAGGGCAAACTCTCTTATTGTGGGATAAGCTCTACGTAGTATGCTCCAGTGTTTGCGTATAATCATGTTGATCTTATTGCTCATTGGTCCATATTCACTCACAAAAGTAGTCCTTGGTTCTCTAGTTTTTCTTGTTTTCTTACTTTTGACTATCTTTTCAGCTCTCTCTAGAACCTGTGGGGGATAGCCTCTCTGCCTGAATTTGTTTCTCATTTGTCCAACCTGTACCTCCCTTACCGTGGGATTGCTCACTACTCTTTGTACCCGCATCATCTGACTAATCGGTATTGATCGCTTAGTATGTATCGGATGATTGCTGTCAAAATGTAATATTTGATTACGATCAGTGGGCTTGGAATATAGCCTAGTTTGTAGGCCCTGGTCCCTGTAGATAAGGACATCCAAAAAAGAAACTTCATGAGCATTGAACACATGTGAAAATTTAATGGACGGATGAAATCCATTCAAACGTACGTGGAACCGCGATAGGGAATCAATGTCACCCCGCCATATTACAAATATATCATCGATATATCTCCACCAGGCCACTGCGTGTGTCCGGTAGAGATCATCGCGATATATAAACAGTTCTTCAAGCCAAACCATGAAGGTATTGGCATATGACGGGGCGACATTTGATCCCATCGCGGTTCCACGTAACTGTAAATAGAAATTTTCCTGGAAAGTGAAATAATTCATTCGCAATATGATTTCAAGAGCTTCAAGAAAAAACTCAATTTGTTCAGCAGAATATTGTACACTTGCACGTAATAACCATTCACAGGCCCTTAGCCCCTCATCATGGGGTATAGAGGTGTACAGACTGGACACATCAAATGTGGCCAGCATGATATCCTCATTATCCTGTATATTTAGACCATCCAGTCTTGCTAAAAAATGTCCACTATCCTTAACATAGGATTGTGTAGTGGTAACCAAGGGTCCAAGAATCCTGTCCAACAGAATCGCCAACGGGCAAAAAACAGAGTTAATGCCTGAAACAATTGGGCGACCGGGAGGATGGACAGGATCCTTGTGAATCTTGGGTAATGTATATAGAGTTGGTATACGTGGAAAAGTGACAGTTAAGTATGTTTTCAAACTCTCAGAAATCACATTGTTGTTTACTTTAGCATTTAACATGTGCGTAATTTTCCCTGAAATCTCTGTAGTGGGGTCTCTATCAAGTTTCATATAGACAGCTTTATCCGCTAATTGGCCCAAAATTTCATCAATGTAGTAAGTGGTATCCATAATCACAATCGCACCCCCCTTGTCTGAGGGTTTGATTGTGATCATGTTTTCGTTCATTAAATTATCTAAGGCTTCCTTTTCTGCCCTAGTGACATTATGTATCACTCTAGGGATATCAGACCCCTGCTGATACAATGTTTCAAGTTCTCGTTGTATGTTATTAATATATGTTTCCACGGCAGGGTAGGTAGTTGGTGGAACAAACCTACTTTTGCTGCGGAGACCAAATTTTTGTGGAGTGAGTAAGAAAGACTCATCAGCATTAGTTAATTGCATATCACCATTATCAAAATTAGAAAAATGTACCTTCAACCGTAAAGTCCGATAGAATCTGTATAAATCAATGTCCATTTGAAAACGATCCGCTGGAGCCGATAGACAAAAGTTCAAACCTTTTCCCAATACTGCCACCTGTGTTTCACTAAGTTGAAAAGAGGACAAATTGAAGACTACTTGTTCCCTTTCTTCCCCTGTTTGTTCCTCGGAGGGAGCACTCGTTTTTTGTTGTTTGCGCCCGTGTTTTCTGCCACCTCTCCGTCTCCTCGGATGTCTAAAAAATGGCGTGGGCCCGCACTTGCCTCATCACGTTGATCCTCCATTCGTGCTGGCCTCTCCATATCCCGCGGCACACTCGCACTTCTTGGCCCTCTCTTTTCGCACCTTCCCAGTGGTTCCAAGCATATACCCGTCCTCTCTCATAATCAACCGTATCCCGGTCATACTTCTGCCTCTTTTGCTTTTCATTTTCTGACTTGTACTTGTCAAGCTTAATCTGCATCTGATCCTTGAGTTCGGCCAGTTCCTGTAATGAACTGCCAGCAGTCAGCTGTACATCAATCTTTTGTATTTCAGTACGTATAGCCTCGAGTTCCTTTGCAATGAATTCAACAGTTAAAGTCATAATATCAAAAGAACATTTGTTCAAGATTTGTGCAAACCTCAGTCGGAACTCATCGTTCCCAGCAAACAACATGGGCCGAAGTGAGATCCGCAAACCACGAGGAATGCGCTTGTTAACGAAATACTCAGCCAGCGTCTCCGCATGTAGTTCAAGATCAATGGCACGGCGGTTCAGTCCCTCAAGTTTTCTCTGTAATTGAGCTGAAACCGGGACGCGTAGAAACTCTGCCGATTGTGCAAACAAAGCCACGATCTCCTCGGCCTGCGCTTCAGTGTAGCTGAACACTTGGCGATCCGACTGTTTGGGAGACGCCATGTCTGCTCCCTTCTCACTGGACTGAATTCCTTAATTAACCCCCGTCATATGCCAATACCTTCATGGTTTGGCTTGAAGAACTGTTTATATATCGCGATGATCTCTACCGGACACACGCAGTGGCCTGGTGGAGATATATCGATGATATATTTGTAATATGGCGGGGTGACATTGATTCCCTATCGCGGTTCCACGTACGTTTGAATGGATTTCATCCGTCCATTAAATTTTCACATGTGTTCAATGCTCATGAAGTTTCTTTTTTGGATGTCCTTATCTACAGGGACCAGGGCCTACAAACTAGGCTATATTCCAAGCCCACTGATCGTAATCAAATATTACATTTTGACAGCAATCATCCGATACATACTAAGCGATCAATACCGATTAGTCAGATGATGCGGGTACAAAGAGTAGTGAGCAATCCCACGGTAAGGGAGGTACAGGTTGGACAAATGAGAAACAAATTCAGGCAGAGAGGCTATCCCCCACAGGTTCTAGAGAGAGCTGAAAAGATAGTCAAAAGTAAGAAAACAAGAAAAACTAGAGAACCAAGGACTACTTTTGTGAGTGAATATGGACCAATGAGCAATAAGATCAACATGATTATACGCAAACACTGGAGCATTCTACGTAGAGCTTATCCCACAATAAGAGAGTTTGCCCTACCTCCTATGATTTCATACAAGAGAGGTAGGACAATCGGCTCTGTTCTGTCTAGAACCAAGACATCAAAACCGGAAGTCGGTTCTAATATTTTTTTGGGTACTAAGAATACGGGTATGTACCAGTGTCTGAATTGTGTACAATGTAAACATGTGATTCGAGGAAAGAATTTTGTACATCCCAACACTGGGGAAACATTTCAGATTAGAGGATATCACACTTGCTTGTCACAGTATGTGGTTTATGTGATCATATGTCCATGCAACAAATTATATGTTGGGGAAACCGTGCAGAAAGTGAAGTCACGGATTTCCCAACATAAATCTACAATTAATTGTGGCAATCTAGCACTGCCATTATCTAGGCATTTTCGTGAGTTTGGTCACACAAGTGACCAACTGCGGTTTATGGTGCTGGAAACAGTACCTCCGCTTAAAAGAGGGGGTGATCGGGAGCTAAGATTGAAGCAGCGGGAGGTGTGGTGGATCAATAGGTTGAACACACTTCACCCACATGGTCTTAATAAGGATTATGACTTGTACTTGTTTTTATAGCTAATTTGTTATATTTATTACCATTACTGTATTCATGGGTTAAAATTGCTGCGATAATATTAAAGTTGTTTCCATTATATTTGATTTTCATTCAGGCTATGGGGTGGAAACCCTGCATTGTGTATGGAAAATACTTTGCATGTCACTTCCTTTCCTGGACTTTAAATACCATTATGAACACGGACTATGTCTTTTCACCATTGATACATATGGCTTGAGAAAGGGCCAAGATGGCTCGAAACGTCGCCAACTGATATGTGCACATATATGGTGATGTAAGGTTTTTATCTTTCAATACATTATTTATGCATTAACAGTGAGTGCTGTCCATTTCTTTCATTCCTATATACCATGGGAAGCTAACCGGAGTATCCCAAAGGACGAGCACCACAGTCAGATTCATTAAGCGTGAGTGCTGTTACTAACCTTGTATATATCTATATATATATATATATATATATATATATATATATATACAGGTATGGGACCTGTTATCCAGAATGCTCGGGACCTGGGGGTTTTCTGGATAATGGATCTTTTCGTAATTTGGGTCTTCATGCCTTAAGTCTAGAAATTAATTTAAACATTAAATAAACCCAACAGGCTGGTTTTGCTTCCAATAAGGATTAATTATATCTTAGTTGGGATCAAGTACAAGCTACTGTTTTATTATTACACAGAAAAAGGAAATCATTTGAAAAAATTTGGATTATTTGGATAAAATGGAGTCTATGGGAGACAGCCATTCCGTAATTCGGAGCTTTCTGGATATCGGTTTCCGGATAAGGGATCCTATACCTGTATATATACATATATATGTGTGTGTATATATATATATATGACCCAGCAATTTTATTGTGCAAAATCAAAATTTTGATCACATATTCAGACCCTTATCAAGATGCCTCATAGTTTACAAACAACTTTCTAAATACCCAGTGCAAGTTACCTAAGTAACTAGGTAACTAGTACTGGGTATTTAGATGGTTGTTTGTAAACTATGAGGCATCTTGATAAGGGTCTGAATATGTGACCAAAACGTTGATTTTGCACAATAAAAAGGACATAAGTGTACTTGCTAAACTACCACTTGGCATCCAGGCAGTTGGTGGGTTTTTATTGTGTGTGCCCATCATTACTATGGAATATATACATATATATATATATATATATATATATATATATATATATATAGGTAACTTGCCTGGATACCCTGCTATGGTGCAGGAGTTGGCCCTCCCAATCTCCCTAGTGTTGTAGGGAAATGTTTAGTCCCTTTCCTGCTGAATAGGTGATGGAGTGATGTCACTTCTGGATTGATTTGCAGTCCTGGGTTGGAAGGTAAGTTTAACTGTGTAGGGTCAATGTTGGCGGCTCTGGTAGGGGTATGTGTTGTGTGAAGGTTGTGGGTCGTTTTAGGGATCAGCGGGTCTGGGTCAGGCATGGGTCATTCTGATTGGACCCGTGCAGAACTCTAACTCATGACACGTGACTTACTGAAATGTATTACAGAAATAAAGTAAATTACCCCGAATACTTACTTTTTTTGGGTTACAATGTAGCCGTATCTGTCACTGCTGGAAGATTTCACCTGTAACTGCAACCCTTCCACATACACTTTCTTAGGTTCTTCAACATATGATTTTTCATCCTGTGCAAGGCTTTCTTCTACCCACTGCTGCCCCTGTATAAACTCCCTGGAGTCAATGTCGTTGGCAGATTTCTTCTGGGCAGTTAGTTCCCTTGTATATGTTTCACTCTTTACATTTTCTATCCCATATTTCTCATCTTCATCCTCATCAGAGTTGTAGTTGATATCTCCAAACCTCCTCAATTCAGAGCTGATAGGTTCTTCAGAAATAAACTCTTTTTTAGGTGAGTTTACAGTTAAATCAGGGAGGTATCCATCCTTTGGGCCTGTTCCTTCAACCTTTCAAAAATATATTTAGTTCATTAGAATATCACTATAACATCTCTTTTCTAACATAAAATGTAAATGGTGACCATGGCATGATAGTAGGGTAGAAGGGCAAGAAGCTTTATATCAAAAATTCAGCTGTTGATAAAACGAAGCTCCCTGCACCCACCTAAGACTGGTGAAGCCCCCCTAAATTTGATAAGGGCTGAGGTCCTAGATATGAATATAATAATTCTGAAACCTTGTCTTGTATCTTAACACAGAGCTTTCAATCTAAACAAATCAAAAGAATTATTAATAAAAACTTAGTCATTCTTTGTACAGAACCTATACTTGATTAAATGTAGGTTATAATTGTCACCTGGATAAAATGTAGGTTATAATTGTCACCTCGTTTTAAGATGATCTAAAACCATTGGTGACCTTCTTTCTCCAAGTCTCATAGAGAATACGGAAATAAATGGCCATGTTTAAGATGCATGTATAACATAAAACAATATCTTAATTGCAACCCTAAAAATGTTGTATATCTTATTACCAGTGATGGGCGAATTTCTTCCATTTCACTTTGCTGAAAAATCTGTAAAACTCGAAAATTGACGCCCACGTCAATTTTGACGCCGCGCTAAAGTCAATGGCCATCCCAACAGTGTTGACGCGCGATTTTAACACTAATTTTCGAGGGAGTTCAAAAAATGTAATGTAATTCGATAGCCTAGGATAGACTTATCTAATCTGTATTGATCTTTTTGATTGGCTGTCCTAAACTTGTTTTTAATTGTTTTTAGTATGTCCAGAAAATCTTTGTTAAATAAATTACTTGTTTTACTGCACCGAGTTTTGGAGAGCCAAGTCCAGTTTTGTGCCAGCCTGCTGTCAAATACAAATGTCCTAGATATGGATCTAATTTAAATAGAATCTATATTTCATGGATCAATAAGAAAACTGCATGCAATATATCTATAATATCCCTTGGATTAGATTTCCAAGCCATACCACTGTTCTCTTTTTAAACCTGCCCAAAAGAACTGTTGGGGAGGCAGTTGGATATGGCCCATAAATGAACAAATAAGTAGTGATGGGCGAATTTGCGCCGTTTCGCTTCGCCGGAAAATTCGCACATTTCCCACGAAATTCACCAAACAGCGAAAAATTTGCGAAACCGCGCCCGCTTTTGAAGCCGGCGTCCGTTTTTTTCGACACGGACGAATTTTTTTTTTTTTTTATGCCAGCGAATTTTTTCGGGCGAATTTTCACGGGCGTTTCGCAAATTTATTTGCTGGCGGCGAATCGCGCAAATTCGCCGTGAATTCGCGCCTGGCGAATAAATTCACCCATCACTACAATTAAGCCCCCAGCTCTATCTAAAGGTCCTAAAAATGATTGTGCATGGTCATTTTAGGGTCATGGCACACACTCAGATTTGGGGAGATTAGTCTCCTTGAGACTAAATCTCCTCTTCTTCGGGCGAGTAATCTCTCCGAACTGCCTCCCGCCGGCTAGAATGTAAATCGCCGTCGGGATGGCACTCGGAGTGCTTCGTTTTCTGAAGTCGCCTCGAAGTTTCCTCGTGAGGCAACATTGGGCGACTTCGGAAAACAAAGTGCTCTGAGTGCCATCCCGCTGGCGATTTCCATTCTAGCCGGCGGGCTAATCTCCCCAAATCTGCCCGTGTGTCTCTGCACTTAAGATGAGGAGAAATTGATCTATAATTTGTTTAGTCCAATGGAAACTTCAGGAGACTTCAGAAAACGAATCGATCCGATCCGTGCCCCTTAGAAAAGGAGATTTGTCGCCAGGCAACTAATCTCCCCAAAATCTGAGCATTTGCCCTGACCTGAATACAAAAAAAAGGAGATATATTCCAGAAACAGTTCAATGATAGCTCATGATATATGATAGCTCTGTTTATATGGAAATGGAAACTAAAGCCTAGGCAAGGCAAAAACTGAAAACAATTTTATAGAAGCTATGGGGTTAAGTATAAAGAATATTAATAAACATGTGGCTCAATATCTCTCAGTTACAAAAATCCCAAACAAAAAAATATTATATAGTGACTTTCTGTAATTTACGTTTAAAGCTTTAATTTTCAAAAGAAATGATTCCCTATTAGAAGTTGTCACTAACAATCTATGCAAAACAACCAAACTTTTTTCATTATCGCATAACGATATGTTTATCGGTCCCTTCTTATTTACAGAGGTATATCGAATATTAGTACAGATAAAAGTTCATTTATTTCATTGTTTTCAAGTCATTTCTAGATACCTCCAGAAATTAAGGGCTCTCAGTAATTACCCCATTTTAGTAATAGCAGCGATAGAACATAGTTCAAATTGGAGTGCACCGTTTCAGTGGGACTAAAATAGAAACCCAATTAGATTACAACTGAATTATATGTTTTCGAATTAAAAGAAAAACGAAAAGGTCTATAAAAGTTATCTGTACAAAAACTGTTTAATGGGTAGACTCTTACCTTCATTTCGTACTGAGAATCTCTTTCGTTTGTCTCTTGATCTGCAGGAAGAATGAACATAGTTACGTATTAATAAATCAAAAGGAACAATTCTGGTATAACAAGGTACAAAGTGCACAAAATAGAAGCAAAGTGTTTTTTCAAATGTTACACCCTGTCTTATGTTGAGCACCCAGAGGAGGAGGTGTGGACAAAGACATACACATTGGAGTCAACACTCTCCCCTCCCCCAAAAAGAATGTTTTTGCATCATTCAAAACTAAAGATCCTACGTAGTGATGGGCGAATAAATTCACCAGGCATGGATTTGGTGCGAATTTCCACATTTCGACAACCATAAATGGTTTCCGCGAAACTGCGGAGAAAATTTGAAGGGACAAAAAAAATTGACGTGCGTCAAAATTATTCGGATGCCCAATGACTTTAATGTAATTGGACAAAATAGTTGCGCATATAAAAATTGTTTTTACACCCATTGACTGCAATGCATTTTTTGCGCATTTTCGCAGTTTCACGAATGGACAGATTCACCCATCACTAATCACAGGCTTCAAAAGAACCTACTTACTGGCTGTCCTATCTTAAGCCAATGTGCACAGGTTTTCCCCAGATGCTAAGGGGCATGTTTTGCACTCCTAAGTGCTTTTTCATCCAGGAGTTATTAAATGAACTCTATGATATTTCCTAAAAGGTTCAGCAACTCATGGATGTTTGTCGTACGTTGACAGCTTATAATTGAGCATCCAAGTAGAATGGGGCCACAAATTCAGAGAATCAATGTATGTAATTCAGGGATATCCAGCCTTCTACCTGTTTTTGAGCTACAATTTAGAGCAGTCCCCCTAACATTCATGTACCTGGGAGAAACTTGGGCTTTGCGCAGGCAGGTGATCACTTACAGGTACCAAATAAATGTGCAAGAGTGCAACTGTATAAATGTCTGAGGCCTCATTTATGATGCCCCACACAAGCAGTGGTCTGCCATTTTTTTGCACTTTGTCCACTGAGATCTACAGACTTCACCATGAATGGAATGCAGGCAGCACTCCATCTAAGTGGGGTGGAACATAGGCATCCTCCCCTCTGCCCGCACCTTCTGTGTCATTTAGATGTGCGAATAGGGAGTAGCAGAAGGTAGAGCTCACATTGGGTAAGAACAGGGCCAACTGCATCTCCTGATGCTGCACTCATCACTGAGAGCTAGGAGCACCCTCTTGCAACCCTTAGTGCTCTTGCACTCGGCCCCCTCCCGGCTTCAAGAAGGACCCCTCTGGTCAATGGCAGCTGTTATGCGCAGCTTGCACCTCTTGCTTTGTGCACCTTGTACCTCCCTTACAGTAAACAAACAGTACTGGTCCTGGGCCCAAGACAGTGTAAGAAGAAGCAATAAATGGATAGAGTTTAAATGTGCCCAACATTACATTAGCAAATGGTAGGGATGCACCAAATCCACTATTTTGGATTCAGGCGAACCCCCAATCATTTGTGAAAGATTCCGAATCCTAATTTGAATATGCAAATTAGGGGTGGGAAGGGGAATTTGATTTCCCTCCCGCCCCTAGTTTGAGTATGCAAATTAGGGTTCGCATTTGGTTCAGCCAAATCCGAATCCTGCTAAAAAAGGCCAAATCCTGGATTCGGTGCATCCTTAGTAAATGGCACCCTCAGTTATGCTATAATATATTTATGCTTTAAAACACTAGCAATAACATCAAAAAAGTTTACCACATTCCCTTTCAATAAACAAAGACATTAGTATTTAGCGCTGTTCTCATTTTAGTTGTTCTTCTATTACCTTGGAACATGCTGTTGATTTCCCTATCTTTATTTTCTTGGGATCCCTGTGGTTCTGTTGGGTTTATGTCATGTTCCGCCCTCTCTCCTTCTAGCTTTCTGCTGCTGGGCTTCTCCCCATCCACAAACTGAAGTGTGTCCGCAATTACATCAGCCAGTTCATCCAGCTCTTTGGGGCTGAGGTTATCAACGTTCAGTTTGTGCTTTCCTAATTGCTTCACCACGTTCTGGATGAATGTTTCTTAGAAAACAGATTATACTGGGGTTATTTTTTTATAAAGAAAGTCATAATGGATAAATAGTTTATCAAAATATACAGTATATCTAAAAATACACAGTACATCAAGGGCACTGGGCAGTTTCATGGAAAGTGGTATCAATTCACAATATAAGATCATGTATCATGTTACAGGGTTTTCAAAGTGAAGCTATTATGGTTGTCTTTCAATCTGTGGAATCAGGTATATCTGTACAAAAATGTATATATATTACAGTGTTTATAAACCTGTTTTACATGAGCCCATCTAATAAGCTAATGTCAAAAAGGGGAGTATGTTTCTTTTTAAAGGGAATGAACTTCAACAAAGAACCCCAACGTCTGCAGTGCAAATACTTTTGCACCCTCTCACTGAACCTAGGCTGAAATCATGCTGGCTCCAAGAAAATCCAAAATGGCGGCTGTGGGAGGGCTCTCTCATTTTCAGAAAGCTGTAAGGTGAAACTTTTGCAGGTTCCCTTTCAAATATAGTGGTTTAAAGGAGAACTAAGCCCCCTCCATATCAAAAGCCCCCTAAAAAAGCAGAGAAGAGCAGCAGAGCTCCCGGTCACCATCTTCCATTGACTGAACTCGCTTTGTATTGTCTTCGGTTTTCCTCACCAACACAAAGCCAGCAGGAGCATGCGCAGTTGGGTCAATTCGGGGATTGCCTACAACTGTGCATGTGCAAGTCATCGTTGAGACTTGAAGACTATATGGTTGGAAGATGGTGACTGGGAGCTCCACTGGGCTTCTCTGCATTTTTTTAACTAATACACATTGTGGGGAGGGAGAGAGGAGAGGGGGCAATGCCAGGAAGTTTAGAGGGATTTTTGTTAAGGGGGGGGGTTTAGTTCTCCTTTAATAGTGGTGTAGAAGAGCTATTGCCAAGTTAAATATTTGACTTTAGTGCACCCAGGCTTAAAATCCTCTTTAATGAAGCCAATGAAATAGTCTGTATATATCAAGAAAAAATATTGCTCTGTTTTACTTCAACTCAATATATGATATTTCCAAAACAGAAGAAAATTAATAATATTGTGAGAACCATGTACATTATGCACATAAACTATCACATGTCTAAAAGAAAATATATTACCATCCACTGCACTCAGGGGATCTTTTGGGTCTTCCAGACGAGAACTGGATTTATAGATCATTGGTCCGAGATTTGGCTTTAAAAGTAATCTAGATCTTGGCTTCTGAAGGAAAGACTTTATTTTAAAACCATCTCCTTTGTCATCTTTAGGAAGCACTCCATCTAGTAGATTCATCTGGGGTATGGAAAGGTATCTGTTAGAGGTGGATGAGGAAACTTTTGCTCTTCCATTAGGATTGACTTTATTGGAATTGTGCTCCATTGCCTTTTGTGCAAGGTAAGCTTTAAGAGCAATAAGAAGGGATTTCTTCTCTTGGTCCAACTCTTTGGGAATTTTGCCTGGTAAGGGTTGGGTCAAAGTATTTGAAGGAAGGTCCTTTGGAGAGTACGGAAGCGTGGGCATTTTCCCTTTGGATTTCTGGAATATGCGGTCAATAAACCAATCGGATTTTACGTGATCATTCTGGAGAAAAAAAGAAAGAACTTAATTAAGAACATGGGAATGATCCTTAAAGGGCATGTAAAGGCAATAAAATAAAATCACATTTTTTACTTTCGTTAATGAAAAAGAAACATATCTCCAATATACTTTAATTAAAACATGTGTATTGTTTTTATAAGAAACCTGACTGTATGCAGTGAAATTCTCCCTTCATTTACTGCTGTGGATAGGAATTGTCAGACAGTCCCTAACTGCTGAGCAGGGAAACAATCATACTTATGAACAGCAGAACTTACTTCCCAGCCATTCAGAACTTAAGCAGCTTTGTTTATGACGATCCCTAAGCAGCCCAGACCACACTGAGCATGTGCACAGTCTTAGTCTTGCAAAGATGTTTAACAAAGTTACAAGATGGTGACCCCCTGTAGCCAACTTTGAAAGCATAAATTATTTGTTTGATAAGGCTTGTGGTGCAGTAAGTTCATGTTTATATTTAGTATACAAAATACAGCATTTCTAGCCTTATTCTATTTTAGTCTTTACATGCCCTTTAATGTTCATCCTTTGGACACTGGTAGATATAGATCATCAACAGACAGAGAGCTGCATATAGGTCTTCTATTTGTTACGCCAAGATCATCAACCCACACAATCTTTACCATTGTCTTAATACAGATGGAATTCTTATATAACCTAAAGAAACCATATGAATCATCATTACTCATGAGATATGCTTCTAGCAGTAAAACACTGTCATAATTAGTAGGTTTCAGTCTTATACTTGTGCTTTGTTGGCTTTGATTAATAGAATCAATGATGGTTTGAAGGTCGCGTGTTCTGAATCTCTACTACTGGGAATAATTAGAATCATTCTGTACATTTTACTAATGGGAAACTATAACCTTTTAATAATGAAGTTTTTAAATTGTGTTTACTTTTCAAAACAGTCTACAGTGTACAGCTAATTGAGGGCACTGAGCATTTGCACTAAATGAGTGGGAGCAGCCATATTGCTTGGAGCCATATTGGAGAAAAAAACATAATAAGCCTCATTTAAAGGGGAAGTAAAGTCTAAAATAGAATAAGGCTAGCAATCCTGTTTTTTGTATACTAAACATATTATTATTAATATTATTAACATGTATTTATATAGCGCCAACATATTGCGTAGCACTGTAAAGTAAATGTGATTATACAACTAAATCACATGAATTCTATACATAGAACATATTGAGCTACATACATCACAATCAATACCGGTACAAAAGGTGAGGAAGGCTCTATGCAGAAAGAGCTTACACTCTAAAGGGAAGGGAGTGATACACAAGGTGTGGGAGTGGGCAAGATCGAATTAAGTGGGTGAAAAATCTGGTACTGTATGTGGTGTTGCGTTTGGTAGTTAAGCAGAGTGAGGGTAGGCTTCTCAAAAGAAGTGCGTTTTTCAGAGATTTCTTGAAAGCAGAAAGGTTGGGAGAAAGTCGGACAGACCGTGGGAGAGAGTTCCAGAGGAGGGCTGCATCCCTTGCAAAGTCTTGAATGCGAGCATGTGAGGAGGTAATGAGAGAAGAGTTGAGTAGCAGATCAGTAGAGGAGCATAGTAAGCGGTCGGGTGAGTATATAGAGATGAGTTCAGAGATGTAGGGTGGGGCAGAGTTATGAAGTGCTTTGAATGTCAGGGTCATTAATTTGAATTTGATTCTGAAAGGTAGCGGAATCCAGTGCAGGGATTGGCAGAAGGAGCGGTTGCTGAGGTGTATGAGCCTTGCAGCAGTGTTCATTATGGACTGGAGAGGTGACAGTCTCTGGAGGGGAAGGCCAATTAAAAGAGATTTACAGTAGTCTAGATGTGATATGATGAGAGTGAATAAGAATTTTGCAGCATCTTGGGTGATGAATGATCGTATTCTGGATATGTTCCTTAGGTGTGACATGATTTAATAAGTGACTGGATATGAGTAGTGAATGACAGGGCAGAATCTAGGATAACCCCAAGGCACCGGGCCTGGGGAGAGGGGGTGATACTGGAATTGTTAGCCATGATGGATACTTCCGGGATGTTACTGGTGTTCGTTGGAGGTAAGAGAACCATTTCAGTTTTAAGGTAGCGTAGCGACATCCAGGTAGAGATAGCGGACAGGCAGGAGGAGACACGTGTTAGGAGTTCTGGGTTGAGATAAGGAGATGAGAGATAGATCTCAGTATCGTCAGCATAGAGGTGGTAGTGGAAACCATACGAGTTGATTAATTCATAAACATAAACTTACTGCACCACAAGACTAATCAAATGATTTATGCTTTCAAAGTTGGCCACAGGGATTCACCATCTTGTAACCTTTTAAACATCTTTGCAACACCAAGACTGTGCACATGCTCAGTGTGGTCTAGGCTGCTTAGGGATCATCATAAATGATCAAAACAGCACAAGTCAAAGGTCTCTTCTCCATCCTTCTCCTCCTTGACCTATCATCATTTGATACAGTTGACCACTTTCTCCTGATGCAGATTCTGTATTCGCTTGGCATCCGTAACCAGGTTGCATCTTGGCTCTCTTCTTAGCTTTCTAACCGATCATTCACTGCCTCCTGGCTATCTCTAATTGGATGAATCAGTGCCACGTCAAACTCAACCTAACAAAAACTGAACTAATCATCTTTCCACCTAAGCCTAGTCCTACTCCCCTACTTATCTCTATTGATGGCATGCTCATTAACCCTGTCAACTCAGCTCGCTGTCTGGGTGTAATCTTTGACTCCTCTCTCTCCTTCTCTGATCATATTAACACCAATGTCAAAACCTGTCACTTTTTCTTAAGAAATATTGCCAAAATCCATCACTTCCTTTCAACGGCTAGGGCCAAGACGCTCATTCATGCTCTCATCCCATCCAGACTAGATTACTGTAACCTTCTACTAACTGGCCTCCCTAACTCCCATCTCTCCCCTCTACAGTCTGTATTAAACACTACTGCCATAATTATCCTCCTCTCATCCAAAAGGGTACAGGCCCCTCCGCTGCTGAAGTCCTTATCATGGCTTCCTATAAAACAAAGAATAACTTATAAACTCCTCCTCATAACCTTCAAAGCCCTTTATTCCTCTGCACCTAACTACATCTCATCTCTTGTTTCTCTATATCTTCCTGGCCGAAACCTCCACTCCTCTCAGAGCAACCGCTTGGTTGTACCCCCCACAACCCACCACTACTACTGCTGTTTCCCGTATCAAACCCTTCTCTCTTGTGACTCCATATATTTGGAATGCCATTCCTGAATCTCTCAGGAGAGAATCCTCCTTCAATGTTTTTAAAACAAAACTCAAAACTACCTCTGGAAACACTTGGATAATACCTGAACTGGGAACTGGCACTTATATAACAGTGTAACAAACTGTAACCTGCAGCACCTTAATACCCCTCTGAATTGTGTCTGTATGTTACCCTCCCATTTAGACTGTAAGCCCTATGGGGTAGGGTCCTCTAGCCTTTTGTTTCCTTGACACTGAGCACTTAATCTGTATTATTATGTGAATTGTATTTATAATAATGCAACTATTGTAACTTTTTATTTCAATTACCCCTTGTTTGTTACTACTAATTTATTGTTTTGCTGCACAGTGGTTTGCCCTCAAGGAGTGCTATACAAATAAAAATATACATACATACATACATACATTCATACATACAAGTCAAATAATATCTGCCAGAAGAAAGACTGATTAATAATCAGAATATACAGACTGCACTGGGTTCTGTGTTGTCATGTAATCTAATGTGGATTTTATAGTTTTTGTATTTTTTAAAACAAACTTTCTCCAACTCAACAAAATAATCCTCCAAATAGAATCCAAGTTTATCTGTTTAAATCTGGCTACTCGATCTTTGCCTCTGCAGCTGGAGTTGAAAACAGTAAAGGGGATGTAAAGGCAAAAATAAAACCCAATACAAATCTCTACACAGAAGCCAACAAAGCTGCTTGAGTTCTGCATGGCTGGGAAGTAAGGCGGCCCCCCTCCCCCTGCTGTTCATAAGTATAATTATTTCCCTGCAGAGCAATTAGGGACTGTCTGACAATTCCTATCCACAGCAGTAAATGAAGGGAGAATTTCACTGCATACAGTCAGGTTTCTTATAAAAACTGTACACATTTTTTAATTAAAGAGATAGGTTTCTTTTTTATTAAAGAAAGTAATAATTGGATTTAATTTTTTTTGCCTTTACATGCCCTTTAAGACCACAAGTAAAAGTGCAGTCATGATAAAATACATATAAATGTTGCATGTTTTGGCAGTATTCATTGATGGTACTTGCATCCAAACACACTCCTTGCACTTGTACATTGTTGTGTTGAGTTCCTGTTCATTTGTCCCTCATCTAACGAAGAATTGTGTGCAAGTGCCCTTATTGCCTCTAGGGAACCCTGGGTTTAGCAGTGGCTCCAGAGTCATACTATGCCCATTATGAAAATTGTAGTTGTGTTTGTTTCAACACTCTGGCTACAACACGAAGCAGGGACACAATGACACAATGAATTCTGGGGAAAAACAAGGCAATTTGCATGCAAACATTTTATCTTTACACACAATGCTTCATTTTTAAATGACCCTTACTGAAATTTCTCTACAAGCAACAGCAGTAACAGTTTCTTCCATTTATGACTAGGGATGGGCGAATTTTTTCGCCTTGTTTCACCCTAAAAATGACGCTCATAGACTTGTATGGCATTGTGCGTCAAAATAAAAAGACGCGCGTCAAAAAAATTTTGCCACGCAATACATTTTTTTTGGACGCCCATAGACTTTAATGGGCGTCTGCGTCATTTCGCTGGCGGCGAATTTTTGGCGAAACGAAACAGGTCAAATTCGCCCATCCCTATTTATGACCAAGAACAGTGGCCAACTTGGGCTTTTCCTCATAAGTGAGACGGGGCTGCTGCACAATTGCATCAGATGCCGTGCAGATTTGTCCCATTCAATGCCTATATTGTGGGCAACCTCAAAAAAAAACACTCAACTTTTCCGGGATTTATCATGCAACAATTATAAATCTGAAAATACTCCAGATGAGCCCTTTGGAAATAATGTAGACATCCATGGCAGATGTTTCTTTTACAACTGGAACAGTGGTCTCCAACCAGTGGCTAGTGAGTAACATGTTACTCACCAATCCATTGGATGTTGCTCCCATTGTCCCCAAAGCAGGTGGGTATTTTTAGATTCCTGTTTTTGTGACAAATTTTGGTTGAATAAAAACAAGATGTACTGCAAAACATAGCCACTTATAGGCTGTCAGTCAACACAGAGGCTACCTAATAGCCAATCACAGTCCTTATTAGGCACCCCAAGAACTTTTATCATGATTGTGTTGCTCCCCAACTATTTCTACATTTGACTGTGGCTCACGAGTAAGAAAGGTTGGGTATCCCTAAACTGGAACAGTGGTCTCCAACCAGTGGCTGGTGAGTAACATGTTACTCACCAATCCATTGGATGTTGCTCCCAGTGTCCCCAAAGCAGGTGGGTATTTTTAGATTCCTGGTTTTGTAACAAATTTTGGTTGAATAAAAACAAGATGTAGTGCCAAACATAGCCACTTATAGGCCGTCAGTCAACACAGAGGCTACCTAATAGCCAATCACAGTCCTTATTAGGCAGCCCAGGAACTTTTATCATGATTGTGTTGCTCCCCAACTATTTCGACATTTGACTGTGGCTCACGAGTAAGAAAGGTTGGGGATCCCTAAACTAGAAGATTTTGATCTTTAATTGGTGGTTTTTAAGGTTTTCAGGTGGTTTGATGCTGGCTATCGTGCGACATACATAAGGGTAATGGTTATCACGGGACAAGGTGCAAAAATTGCAGATATAGTGACTTTTCTGCAACTTTTTCCTGTTCATACTCTTTCAGTTTGGATCATTTGATAAATGACATTTGTTGAAATAAGTTTATTCATCGTTTCTTAAAAATTAAAATGAGTAAACGTTGAGTTTTTGTAAACCCTCAAAGTTCTCAATTTTATTGCTATTCTTATCTTCTATTCAGGACCTCTTCCATCTTGACTTCCTGGTTGCAACCAGATAGCAGTTTAAAGGGGATCTAAAGTCTGAAATACAATTTTTGATACTACTGAAGCAGGTTACAAAATTCATATGTTTTTTAATTACAGTTTTAAATAAGACACTATTGTTAATGGCATTGCCATATTTTAGAGGTTTTTGGATAATGGGTTTCTGTATGATGCATAAACCCCATACCTGAACTATTTATAGGAGAAAAAATGATTTTTCATTTTTTAATGATACAAAAGAAAAAATACTAAGAAATACACAGAGCAAATTATCTCAGCGTGAGCTTCTGACATCAAAAGATCCCTGTAGCTGTTATAAATACGTAATACTAAATTTAACCTTTAAATTAGGTTTACTATTTTAGTGAACTCTGCAGCTTTGGGGAAGAAAAGTTCAATGATAAAGAATAAAAGAATAAAAGATCAATAATACAGAAAGGATAAAAGGGGATGACATTCTCCTGAAAAAGCAAATCTCCTAGCCAGCTGACATCATTTATCAAGTAAGTAAGCAATTTAAAAGTTGACCCACAAAAAGTAAAAATAAGTCATTATTCACACATTTTATTTTCATTTTTAATACAATTCTTAATTCTTCTAACAATACAGCTGTTTTCAAATCAATGTCTCTGCTGAGGCAGTCAGTAAAGCAGCCCCCTATTATAACAAAACAGTCACAACAAAGGGTAAAGAGTGGAGGTTGTATGCAATAATCAAATGGTCAACCTCACAAGGACCAAACATGGAGTAGCATCAATTTCCCTGTGTAGCTCTAGGAATTTAAAAATAAAAAACATTTTGTTTGATTATTGCACTCATGTTGAACAAGTGGGTATACTGCCCATATATGACTAATTGAGTGTCATCCTGGAAATCAATGTACTATTCGTTATGCTGTAACTTACAATACTAATATTTATTTTATCATATGCCTTAAAGGAGAACTAGACCCTAAAAATGAATGTGGCTAAAAATGGCATATTTTATATAGTGAACTTATTGCACGAGGCTAAAGTTTCAGCTTGTCAATAGCAGCAATGATCCAGGACTTCAAACTTGTCACAGGGGGTCACCATCTTGGAAAGTGTCTGTGACACTCACATGCTCAGTGGGCTCTGATTGGCTGTTGAGAAGCTAAGCTTAGGGCTCGTCACTAATTATCCAGCAGAAAATGAGCTTCCCTGGCTGTAATATAAGCTGATGCTACAGGTTTGCTGATTATTAAATTCTGATGCTAATTGCACTGGTTTCTGTGCCGCCATGTAGTAATTATCTGTATTAATTACTAATCAGCCTTATATTGTGACATACCTATTCTATGTGTACTGTATATTGTGAGTGGGTCCCTAAGCTCAGTAAGTGACAGCAGCACAGAGCATGTGCAGTGAATCAGCAGAAAAGAAGATGGGGAGCTACTGGGGCATCTTTGGAGACACAGATCTTTACTGCTAAAGGACTGATGTTGCCTTGGGCTGGTACAGAAGCACAAAACATAATAACCATTGATAACCTACTTCTTCAGTTCTCCTTTAACCCACAGATAATGTTGTTGGCCAATATCTGTTTGCCATGAAACTGGGAGGCTGATTAATAGGTTTTCTAATAGGATATTTTTTTCTAAATTTGCAGGGTAAACAAAAACACTTGTTTTTGTGATCACTATTTTCTAGTTGAACTCCAAATTGATCCTAGGACATCCCCCATATGCTAAAGGCATACATAGGCCTAAAGAAGCTGCCGACAGACCAAGTCGCCAGCTAGTTGGCCGGTGTGGGGCCATCCGACAGGCGTACCCGATAAATATCTGGCCGAAAGTCGGCCAGATGCCGATTAGGCAGGGTAAAAAATTCTGTTGGATCACAGCGCATCTGTTTATTGATGCAGTCCCGTGATCCAACTGCCGGTTTAGGCCTCCATTCTCCCTAGGGCCCACGATCGGATCAGCCCGAAATGTGAACATATCGGAGAGATCCGCTTGTTTGGAAACATCGTGGCAGGTTTAAGGTGGCGAATAGTCTAATTCAAATTTTTAAAGGGCCAGTACATGATAAATTTCAAAAATCAAATCCGAAAATTCTAATTTTCACTTTAAATCTGCCCCTTGGCATATTTATGGGGTAAAAAAAAAACTCCTGTAAAAGATAACCTCGATGATAAAAAATCACATTGTTACTTTCAACTTTACCAATTTGATTTGAAGAAAATCTCAAAATAAAAAAAAATAGAATGATTTTCCAGATAATGAATCTTTTCGTAATCTGGATTTCCATACTTTGTCTACTAAAAAATCCATCAAACATTTAAATAAACCCAATAGGCTGGTTTTGCCTCACATAACGATTAATTATATCTTAGTTTGTATCAAGTACCAGGTATTGCTTTATTATTGCAGAGAAAAAGGAAATTTTTTTTAAAAAAAATTTGATTATTTTGATAAAATAGGGAGACGGCCTTTCCGGAATTCAAAGCTTTCTGGATAATGGGTTTCTATAGAATGGATCCCATATCTGTATAATCATAGAGTACATTAGTGAATGAAACACTATACTAAACTTAATTAAGCTACAATAAAAACCCTTCCTTGTGTACCCTTTGGTGCAAATTCACTAAGATTCGTAGTTGCGCCAGGCGCAACTTCGCCGCGCTTCGCCGCACTTCGCCAGGCGTAGTTTCGCCAGCGCTCCGCAAATTCACTAAAATCCGAAGTTGCGCACAGGGGTAGCGTAAGGTTGCGAAGTTGCGCTAGCGTTGATTCGCTAAGTGAAGCGAAGTTACGCTAGCGAAGGTTAATTTGCATACGGCGCCAAATTTCAATGGAGGAATACGTATCAGCACTACAAATGCCTAGAAAACCTTCAAAACATCAGATAAAAATATATATTTTGCCCTACACATGTGCCCACTGTCTAGGTAAGTTGCCATGAGTCAGGAAATGTAGAGGGGGAAGGAGTTTTTCAGCCTATCACCCATAATGTAGAAAACACGCCAGCGTTTTTTGGGACTTAGAAAAAATTTTTGACTTTTTTTGAAGCAATCCCTATCTACTCTATTGCGCTTCGCCTGGTCTGAGGTGGCGAAGGAAGTCTAGCGTAAAAGGTAGCGTTCAGTACACTGCGCGCGTTAGTGAATTTGCGTAGTTACGTCCGTAACGAAAATTCGCCAGGTGTAAGGGTGCGAAGTAACACTAGCGAATATACGCCAGCGTTCGTTAGTGAATTTGCGAAGTAACGAAAATGCCCAACGCTAGCGAATTGACGCTAGCGTTCGGCGCTTCGGCGCTTAGTGAATTTGCTCCTTTGTCTTTTCCCCATGATTTTGACCTTCTAGTGCCATATGGCCACCAAGTAACAATTGCAAATCTGGTAAATGAAGGAATTAGAAATATCATACTAATAAAAAGATCTAGGGAAGAGATAAATGTACAGTTGCAATGAATAGATGAATAAAATTGTGGTGTTTTTGAGCGATAAAATGGTGGGAGTGTTTGGCCAATGTTGGTTCATCCTGAAGAAAGACAACACTGTCATGCATTTGGCTTCCCTTCCATTACCCTAATGCTATGGTTGACATGAACTGTGCCTGAATGATTTACCATTATCAGTGGCTTTTCTGTCTTGGTCCTAGGATAAAAACTTGGCAAAGCTGGCTGTGGAAGAATTCCAAGATACTGGAGGTATTGGTGAAATGATTTGGCAAAATTAGCATTCTTCTCCGATTCGTGATCTCTGTTAGTTTCAGCATTTATCTGTGAAGCCCTAGAAATATGGATAAAATATAAATCAATGCAAGCAACACATGTTAGACATATTATTTCTTCAAGAGGCTTCAAGGAATTCTCACAACTACCTGCTGTTTAATTCTTTTAATTTCTGGTTTTCTGAAATAAATCCAGATTGCAATGTGGAATGCTATCGGCATGCCTGCAACCAAAAAGATTATTTCAGAAAAGGCTATATTTTGCTGTTATTCTGATATCCTAACTACTCCCTAGTTGGTAGAGTAAAGTGAGATCCTCACAACCAGGAAATCATTGAATTCTACGCTGGAACTCTGCAGAATGAAAACTACAATAATTCAGTAAAAAAGAAGATCAACTGCACATTGCCTTAGATTATTTCCTATAATATACTAAGGGGGTTATTTACTAAACTGCAAATGCAAAATCATGAAAAAATTGTGTTTTTATATAAAATCAGACTTTTAAAAAATTACAAATTTTCCGGAATTTATTAAACCCTGAGGATGGAAAAGTCAGAATCTGAAAATCCGGCATCTCAGACCCGTCGAGGTTGCGTATAAGTCAATGGGAGAAGTCCCAATGATTTTTTGATGTGCGCTGGGTTTCGTGCAATACCCAGAAGTTTGAAATTTTGAAAATCGGATGAAAAATCTGAAGAGTTCTTGAAAATCTGATTTTTTTCCTGCAAAGCTAATTTTCTGGAAAATATAATAATAAATAAGCGCAAAAAACCCGAGTGGATTTGATCGGATTTTGTAGCAGAAAATATTGCGATAAATTCAGACTTTGATAAACATACTGGGCTCACATCAACAATGCTTTTTTCCCCAAACAGGGGTTCATTTCATGATTAGGAAAGTATTACACAATTAAGTACCAACATAACCAAAAACAGGTATGGGACCTGTTATCCAGAATGCTCAAGGCTTTCCGGACAACAGATCTTTCAGTAATTCTGATCTTTATACCTTAAGTCTACTAGAAAATCATGTAAACATTAAATAAACCCAATAGGATTGTTTTGCTTCCAATAAGGATTAATTATATCTTAGTTGGGATCAAGTACAAGTTACTGTTTTATTATTACAGACCAAAATCAGTTCATTTTAAAAAATGTTGATTATTGGATTATAATCGAGTCTATGGGAGACGGCCTTTCCGTAATTTGGAGCTTTTTTGGATAACGGATTTCTGGATAACGGATCCCATACCTGTAGTAATTTTGGAAGTAGAATAAATTTTCTTCAAAAGTCCGATCAAGCGCTAACTACTACTTATTGTCAGCGCCGATTCTGACTAAGGAGCAGCCTGAGGTGGCTCCTGCAATGCCGCCCCCCCTCACCAGCTTACGTGTCGGGAGGGGAGGCAGACACACTATTGTACAGCCGAATTTCCGGTTCAAAAACCGGAAATTCGGCTCTTAAAGGTGCAGGAGCGGCTTTTTGCCGCCCCTGCAATCGTTTCAGGCGCTGTCGTCTGAGGCGAGCGGCTCAGCTCGCCTCATTGGCGGCTTGCGCCTACTTATTGTGTATTACTGTTATCACATGGTTCTTACCTTGATGTGCTGGAGCCTTCAGAGGAAAGAGCATCAGGTTGCCGGTTGTAGATTTTGCGGATATTTGATAATTCCTTGGCAATGATCTGTTGAGTGAAATCATCCTTCCAAGTTAAACCTGAAAGGGAAACAATCCAACAAAGGTTAATAAAAGTATTGTGCATACTATACAAGTATGGGTAGTTCATCATTGCAGACTGAGAAAATACCTGGAATCGTCTCCAGACATTAAAAAAACAGGTTTAAAGAACATTTCAATGGTTTCTATAGCAAACATATGGTGTGGGACATAACTGTGTGTTTTCTGGGTAGATATTCAAGTTATTTTACAGCCGATAAGCGATGGGCGAATTTGCGGCGAAAAAATTCACGAAATGGCGCCGGCATCCGTATTTTGACCCCAGCGTCAATTTTTTTGACGCCAGCGAATTTTCGCCATCGACAAAACGCGCATCACGGATACAGTGGATACTTTCACTGGAAATAGTAATTTTAATTATAGGACACCAAGGGTCAAAGGGCCCATGCGAATAAAAATTCCCGAATTTATCACATCTGACATTTAACAGCTGACTTTTGTAAAAGTGGACCCTGGATGTCATGTTCCTGGTGGGCAGCAGGAAATCCTGTCCAACACTGGTGACCATACCAAGAACCATTTGTAATAATAGATATACATGGTTGTTTAATATAAAGCAGAGCCTTTCTATTTCCCTTAAAGACATTCCATGATACTAAATAAACTTGAATATCAGAAAGACAGAATCGGCCTTGGAAAAAATGAAAGGTATACTGTCATGGGAAAACGTGTTTTTTTTAAGAAATCAGTTAATAGTGCTGCTCCAGCAGATTTATGCACTGAAATACATTTTTCAAAAGAGCTAACAGATTTCTTTATATTTAATTTTGAAACCTGCCATGGGGCTAGACATATTGAAACTTTCCCAGGTGCTCCAGTCATGTGACTTGTGCTCTGATAAACCTCAGTCACTCTTTACCGTTTTACTGCAAGTTGGAGTGATATCACCCCCTAACAACAGAATAATGGGAAGGTAAGCATATAACAGCTCTCTGGTAGATATAAGAACAACACTCGATAGTAAAAATCCAGGTCCCACTGTGACACATTCAGTTACATTGAGTAGGAGAAACAACAGTCTGCCAGAAAGCAAATCAGGGTACAGCACTGGCTATTTCTGAAAGCACATGACCAGGCAAAATGACCTGAGATGCACCTACACACCAATATTACAACTAAAAAAAAATACACTTGCTGGTTCAGGAATGAAATTTTATATTGTAGAGTGAATTATTTGCAGTGTAAATTTAGAAATAAAAACTTCACCATAAAAATCATGACAGAATCCCTTTAAAGCAATGTAAAATTTATGAGGGTGCTATTCTAAGCACTTTTGCAATGTACATTCATTATTTACAGTATTTGTTTTAAATTCCAAGGTATTAAAGGATACCTGTACTGTAAACATGAATGAATTTTGTTACAACAGCGCCACCTGTTGGTCTTTTTTCCCTTCGAACCTTTAACACCTGCTCTGGAGCTTTGTTAAATATTTTGTCACAAAAAATGGTTTGTGATTGCAAAATTTCATTACATACACCGTTAATCTAGAAAGATCCAAAATACGGAAAGATCAGTTATCCGGCACAAGAAGCAAGCACTAGCAAAGGCCAAATTCAGGATTCTGTAAATTGATAAAATCCCCTTAGTTCACAAAATTCAGCCTTCCTACCATCATAAAAACAAATATTTTTTATACTAGAGGTACCTGCTAATTCTGTTATTTGGATTTCACTGTTACACACTATGGGGCAGATTTATCAAAGGTTGAATTTATGGTAGTTTCTAAAAACTCCCATAAACTCGGAATTTGAAAAAAAAAAACGAGCAATCGAAATTTATTGGAAATTTTAGAATTATTTTAAATTCGAGAGAATAGGATAGACCTGCAAACTCAAATCAAATTAGATCGAATTCGCTTCAAGTTTTTTTCTCCAGAAAAAATTAGATTTTCAGAAGTCCACCAAAGGACTCCAAATTGATTGTAGGATGTCCCCTATAGGCTAAAACACCAATTTGGCAGGTTTTAGATGGCGAATAGTCGAATTTGAATTCTTAAACAGACAGTACATGATAAATTTAGATTCTTTTAAAAACTCCAATCGAATTTGGACTATTCCCTAGTCAAATTACACTAAGGGGCAGATTTACTTAGGGTCGAATATCGAGGGTTAATTAACCCTCGATATTCGACTGCCGAATTGAAATCCTTCGACTTCGAGAATCAAAGTCGAAGGATTTACCGCAACTTGTTTGATCGAACGAAAAATCGTTCGATCGAGCGATTAAATCCTTCGAACCGTTTTCTTCAACCTAAAAAAGCTAGCAAAGCCTATGGGAACCTTCCCCATAGGCTAACATTGACTTCGGTAGCTTTTAGGCGGTGAACCAGGGGGTCGAAGTTTTTTTTTAAAGAGACAGTACTTTGAAAATCGAATGGTCAAACCATTTTTAGCTCGTTCGATTCGAAGTCGTAGTTGAAGGTCGAAGTAGCCCATTCGATGGTCGAAGTAGCCAATAAAATCTTTTGAAATCCTACGTTTTTTTTATTCTATTCCTTCATTCGTGCTAAGTAAATGAGCCCCTAAAAAAAATTCGAAAATTAGATTTTTTAAATCTGCCCCTTTCTTTGCATTGCTCCTTACTCTTGAAAACCTTAATGACCCTTTTAGTAATACAATAATAAAACAGTGGGATTTTCCAAATTTGGGAATAGGAATTTTGCCTTTACAGCTCTTACGTCAACCTTAGTAGCACATTCCGCGATTTCTTCTAGTTTTCTGCCACCTGCTGTGCTCAGTGAAGGATCATACCATAAACATGTCAGTTGTTATAGAAAAGAAGGCTGAATGGAATCATAGTGCTATTGCCTCTCCGTCTTTGTCTTTGCCATGGCATCTCGTTGACGTTCTTGGCTCTTGCCCCAATTATTATAATTTTGTTTCACCATCTGAGCAGGATCACAGACCTGTTATAATGGTATTTCTTCCATGTCACTAAAGTTCAACAGTACAGAGGGACAGCCAGCATCTGATGGACAGTCCCTGCTGGATACCACATTGTAATTTCTTAATATTTAACCAGCCAAACGGACAATGAGTGGAACGCATGCAAATCCTTTTATGAAACACGCCATGTGAATATGATTGAGTGCTGTGTTGACTTGTTTCTGTACAGTCCATAAGATATTGTCTGTGAGGTTCTCGTAAACAGTTAACATTAAAAAAAGGCTAAAATGGGTTTTGTACATGTGTCCAACAAAGCTATGTAGCTATGAGAACAACCAGAGAGCCTTCAACTACATAAGCACATATACTGAACAGTAAACACTTCACAATACTGATGAAAACCTTGAAAACAAATATCTCCATAACATCATACAAAGCAAATAAATGTACTGCATTTAATTAACCTTCGAATTTGACCCTCGAGGTAAAATCCTTCGACTTCGAATATCGAAGTCGAAGGATTTACCGCAAATCCTACGATCGACCAATCGAAGGAAAAATCATTCGAACGAACGATGAAATCCTTCGAATCGAACGATTCGAAGGATTTTAATCGATTGGTCGAAGGATTTTCCTTCGATCAGAAAAAGCTTAGAAAACTTATGGGGAAGGTCCCCATAGGCTAACATTGTAGCTCGGTAGGTTTAAAGTGGCGAAGAAGGTAGTCGAAGTTTTTTTTAAAGAGACAGTACTTTGACTATCGAATGGTCGAATAGTCGAACGATTTTTAGTTCAAATCGTTCTAATCAAAGTTGAAGTCGTAGTCGAAGGTCGAAGTAGCCAATTCGATGGAAAAACCCTTTGAAATTCGAAGTTTTTTTACTTCAAATCGGTCACTCGAGCTTAGTAAATGTGCCCCATAATGTCGCCATCTTGACAACCTGACCGTGAAGTAATCACTGATGTCTGGTCATAATCTGTTAGAGGTGGCACAATCCCTGTTCAAGAAAAAAAAGACCTCTCTCATATCCAAATTACTGTATTTTCCATGATAAATACACTATAGGACGTCAGATGACCACACAAAAATGGATGCCACTTTTGCACACATTGATGCCATTAATAAAAGGCACTTTGCCCAAAGACATTATTTGCATTTCTTATAGTTCTGTCCTACCTACTCTTGCGAATTGCATGTGTGCCTACCGACGATGGGGTGGACAAAAATGGACGCAACTTGGCCACATTGACATTTAACAGTACTTGCATCCAAAAATGCTCCTTACAATTCCCTATAGTTGCAATAGGCAACAGTGCTGCCATCCTGGCTCCTATTATGAATTGAGTAAAAGTTCACCAAATGTGAAAGAGAAACCCTGGCGCTACTGCCAAATTCAAGTTGGCGATTATTCTAGGTTACATCTATGGGCAGCGTCAACGGGTTCAGCAGATTTATACCCAGTGAATCACACGCAGATGTCCTTACACCTTGCTCCAAAAGATCTCTACCCCATCTCCGAAAATCTGAGTGGGAACACAATGCTAGGTAAAAAATGGCAATATCCTTCCAAATAGAGACCTGCATGGGTCTGTTTTTGAAAATTTACACCCAACCCATACCCACTTTCCCCAAGCCTGACCTGGACCTGCTTACTCGCTTATTCGCCTCTGCAATGCCACAGATTCTCACTGCCACTGTTTGCCATGCCAACCGGAAGTAGGGATGTCACCTGGCCGGTATTTTTCCTGGCCTGGCCATTAAAAATGATGGTTGATCCCAATGTTATTAATAAGGAAAAAAAGGTAAATATATAGGAAGCCCTGTATTTTTTTCCAAAAAAGGTGGCAACCCTAACCGGAAGTGACATCACCTTGACCGGAAGTAACATCACTGCAATAGTTTTTTTTTAGGACACTTGGATTTTTTGCTTTTTTCCCCCTGCATTGGCCACCTGTAGCCCCCCCTGCAGAGGATCAGGTACCCGCGGGGCACCCGCTCAATTAGGGTTGCCACCTTTTCTGGGAATAAATACCTATATATTAATCTTTTTTTCCCTATTACTAACATTGGGATCAACCATGATTTTTACCGGCCAGACCAGTAAAATACCAGCCAGATGGCAACCCTACACACAATAGGCAAATGAAGAATAATCCGTCAGAGTCTAAATCATATTGTGGGTATTCTACCTCCACCTCCAAAAATCCACTTTGCACATAAATGACCCATTTACAAGTGAGGTCCAAAAGTTTATTAATTATAAATTATTTATTTATAATATACAGTATTGGCGTACCCCATCCCACCTTGTTCCAGTAATACCAGTAAAGTTGTCTGAAATAAAGTTACAGAAAGGAGAGCTACAGTATTGGCTTAATGACCAGAGGCACAGAACAGAGTGAGGGTCCAAGTAACATATAAAAACATTTAGGTGAATCAAATTATCACATGAAGCTACTCCTATAACTATTACCTGCGAGGCCTGCCCATGTTACTGGAAGATCCTGAGATCATTTTGTAGGATCTAATTCAAACAAAGTGATTAGCAAATTCGGGCTCAAGCCCGCAGGACTGTACCGCAGGCAATCGTTGTTACTGTATAAAAATGCAATTTAGCAAACTTTGGTTACTTGCCAACTCATAATGGGAAACCATTCAGTATAACATTTTCAATATGATTTTTCTCTGCTAAAAATTAAATTCTGCCGCTTTGTAACGGATTATGAATGCTACGGTTTGTAATTACAAACTATAATCACTAAATCAGAAACTGCCAACTTATAAAGAAGCAAAAGTTAAAATACTCTGGTTTTTATTAGAAGGTTTACAATGTAGATCAGCCAGTAAGAGTTACAGCAAGTCAAAAAAACTTTACTACACTTTGGGGTACAAAAAAAAAACAAATACATATACACTTCCACTACTTTTTCCATGTTTAGGATTTTATATATTACCTCAGTTTACATCAGAGATCAGATGGTTTATTTACAAAAATCCAAAAATTTCTCACTATTTTCTTAAAACTACTTCGAACAAACTCCTATGCACATTTTTACTGTATTTATCAATAAATTTACTCCAAAATAAATCTGGTGCGGCAAAAGACTAAAATCATGGAAAAAATCAGAAGCATTCGATTCAACGCCCCAAAACGCAGATTTTTTCAGATTATCGACCGAAAACAACAAATTAATTGGATTATTGTACAAAATCCAGCGCAGATCATGATATCTTCCAATTGTAAATGGGGCATCTGCCATTGACTTCTACATGCAGGTTTGAGATGGAGTATTTTTTTATTCAGACTTATAACAGCCTCAAATCACAAACAATTCAAGGTTTTTTTTTCAACAAAAAAAAGGGTGGTTTTCCCCTTTAAGACTCCGACCAGAAAAAATCGGAGTTTAGTAAATAACCCCCTTTGTGTCTTTTTTGTATTTAACGGTATGACTTATCCTTTGGTATTCATAGAAGGTAGGATTAGAACCTGGCCTAGATGCTTATTGGCTTGCTTTTACCCTAAAGACGATAGATACTAGTGATGGGCGAACTTTTTCGAAGAGTTTTGCCTAAAAAATTATGCCTATAGACTTCAATGGGTGAAAGAAATTGACGTGTGACAAAATAAAATTAGATGCGCCGCATCACTCAACAAAAAAGTTTTATACCCAAAGACTTCAATGCATTTTGGCGAATTTTCGCTGTTTCGTGAATTTTTGGCGAAGCAAAACTGGTCAGATTCGCCCATCACTAAATACAGGAAAACATCTTCTACATGTCAATGTTTTCATCTTGTATGATGCTCTAATCTAGTCTTAGTCCTCACAGTTGTTCAGCATTTACCCCAGCAAGTCAAGCCTCTTTATGACAGTCATTAACTGACCAATTATAGATGTGTGTAGCAGGAATATCTGGGTACGGTTTCTCATCTCTGTGTCCTTTGGTTGAACATATCTTTAATTTGATTTGAGGCTGCCAGCCCTGATCTTCTCTTGGAATTTGAAATTTGCTGACCATTGTGATGATAATCCTCCCAACCTGGCCATTATTCTACTTAATCCTTCTCTGTTACCCATCTGTTGACATTCTGCACTCTTACTAGCCTAGCTGAGGTTCTGTGGAATCTTAAAACACTTAAAAGCTTCTGTATAGTTGGGTTTAACCAGTCCTGCAAAACAAAAAGACCAAATGGTGCTCCAGAATGAGTAAATAGCTCACCAGGTTGATTGTGTGGTCAAGGTGCACCAGCCCCAGACCCCCAGCTTCAGGGAGCAGCAAACTGATGTGTACAGCAAAGAGAAAGGGCTATCCGGCAGTCAGAGGCACACGTTTCATACCTCCAAGGTACTTAATCATGGGCACATGATTAAGTACCTTGGCGTACGAAACGCGTAGGGCCTATGGAGATGTATTTATACTTTTAGGGGCTGATTCACTAACTTCGAGTGAAGGATTTGAAGTAAAAAAACTTCGAATTTCGAAGTGTTTTTTGGGCTACTTCGACTACGACTACGACTATGAAGCAAAGGATTCGAACTAAAAATCGTTCGACTATTCGACCATTCTATAGTCGAAGTACTGTCTCTTTAAAAAAAACTTCGACCTCCTAGTTCACCAACTAAAACCTACCGAACTCAATGTTAGCCTATGGGGAAGGTCCCCATAAGCTTTCCTAAGTTTTTTTGATTGAAGGATATTCCTTCGATAGTTGGATTAAAATCCTTCGAATCGTTCGATTCGAAGGATTTTATCGTTCGATCGAAGGAATAATCGTTCGATCGTTCGATCGTACTATCTGCGCTAAATCCTTCGACTTCGATATTCGAAGTCGAAGGATTTTCATTCCCAGTCGAATATTGAGGGTTAATTAACCCTCGATATTCGACCCTTAGCGTATCGGCCCCTTAATCATGGATTCCTCTGAGTGCCGGATAGCCCTTTTTCTTTGCTTTAACCAGTCCTGACAGCTAGTGGAGACTGATCCGTAACCTAAAGGAATGGCTGGATCTTTTCAATTTAAAAATATCCAAACAGATTTGAAGAACCACCCTGGTAACTTTAAGAGCCGGGTTTCAGGCTTTAGTGTAGAAATATAGAGACAAGGTCCACTTGTTCCAACTCCATCAATAAGCCGTATAAGCCATAAAAGTGCTATCATTTTTAGTAGGCATTGAGAAAGATAACATAATATTATGTTATAATATTATAACATAATATTATAACAGAGTTATACAATTAACAACAGATTGTCCCTGAGATAAAATTAAATATGGTTGGTTTCACTATTCCCCAATACCTTACTAGTAAAAACTCTACTATAACTATCCACTCATTTAGCTTTTTCATCAAATCATTAAATCATTTTTATTTTACTTGTAAGTCAACTGAAAATGTTTTACAAATATCTTTAAGAATTCTAACCTGGGGGTAGAAATAGTGTAACCATTAATAAATACAATTCTGTGTTCCACAGGCAGTGCTGGCCTTTGCTTTAATTTTCCAAGTTAATTAACCATAACATTTAAAAAAAAGTAATTGATTTTAAAGAGCCACCTTCAATTTTCCTTGACTTGACAAGACCATTATCATATGTGAACTCGGCAGTATAGTTATTTAAAGGTCAGATGCGCAGCACTCAGCCTACTGCATCCCCCCATCATGTCAGCATGTTTATGTTATGGCTTGTAAGCAGTCCTACGTTTTATTATGAAGGAAAGGTTTAGAAAACAACGTTCTCTGTAGGAAAAAAAATAACCATTGCTGAAAAGCAAAATGGGAAAAAAATCTTAGAAAGAGCCGATATAATAAATACCATTTATAAATAAATATATAATACACAAAAGCTATGAATATCTTGTAAATTATATCCTTATAAACGGTGAGTTCTAATGTCATCAGTTATAAACGGTGAGTTCTGATGTCATTTCTGTCACATGACTCACTGAAATTTGTGTATTATAATAAATAAAGTACCCCCAGTTGCAAAATATGAGGATATTAGAAGTCACCTCGGAGTTCCATGACCTGTATAAAAACACTCGGCCCTCGGCCTCGTACTTTTATATGGTCATGAAACTCCTCGGTAACTTATAATATCCTTATATTTTACAAGAGGGGGTACTTTATTCAGTATATATTATACACAGCAAGCACATGATTGCTAGGACAGCTATTTTAGAAATACCATCTTCTTCCGAATTAATGACTTCCATGGCTGCACAATCGAACTGGAATCTGCACCAATGGGCTTGATCTTAACATCATGTTCTTTTTTGTTTTTTAAATGCGATGCAGAAGGCAGCTGACAGTGAAACATTCTCTTTTTATTTTTTCCATAATAAACGTCCATGGCAAAAGAGCAAGAGGGCTCTTTCAAGTCACTTGTTAATCCCTACTGCCAGGTAGAAAACAGCAGGTCAAAGCTTTTATTTAGTCCCCTGGGAGCATCAGCTGGGATGCAAACACATAACAACTCTGACTATATGTTAGAAATAACTTTACATTGAAAACAAGAAGCAATAAAATGAAGAAAATAATAAAATATGGTTCTCTTCTTTTAAACCGATATGGACATATGATGGATCCTTTAGTGATCAATGTTCTAAAACCCCCAAAACAATTATATCTCATACTAAACCATTTATATGGTAATGATGTTCTCAAGTTTTGGGGACCAAGACAACGGAGGATAATAAAAGGTTTGGCAAGACTACCAGTAGAAGGCTTCCTTTGAAGAACGTACAATTACTGTGTATATATCAAAGAATAGGAGGTGATCTCTTTTCAGGGAGGCTAAGCCAACCTAAATCTTGATTTTTTTTCACCTTTGGGACAAGACCTGTGCCTAATAATCTGAGGGTTGATTAACATGAAATCTTGGATGGACACTGATTTTCTTTCTTGGAACTATGGTCAAAATGAATGATACAACAACATTTTTATATTCAAAATCGTATTATAAGCCAAAGGGTGTGCTGACATGTTGGACCTTCATACAGGGCTTGAAATGGAAATGTTAGAAAACATTTATGACAGTATAATAAATAAACATAAATAATGCAATGGATCGATGGAGCTGAAGTTAGACCCACTTTAAAATCTTTCAATTTATAAAACTTCAGCAACTGAAAGTGAACTCAGAACTAGTAAAAACCCAATGTCTCCTATGAAAATATGAAGAACTTTTATTTGCCAAAGTGAAAGAAGAATTTGTTTGTATTTTAGCACCTGGGATAATAAGGATAAAGCAATTGAAATGCATTTACAATGGGATTTCAATTATAATTAACTACTTTAACTGTAATTCTATGACTACTTCCACAACTACTTCACACCTCTCCCAATTTGTTGGATATGTTTTGTTTTAAGTCTCAACAGGCACTGACAGATACCAGACAAGTGTGTCTCGAAAAAGAGACATTGCAATTCAAAATTTGAATGTAAAGCTTTTTATGCTAAACTAGCTTCATTGTCAAAGAAGAATACGGAAGAGAAAAAGGAGAAAGAACATCCAACAAAGTCCAAGCCGGAAGCTTATTCTGTTGCAACTGAAGGAACACTACTGAGTATTCTACACTCTGTCTATCTCTCTTTATTGTCCTTCTTGTACAAAATGTAGCAATTCATGGTCACCATATTCTGACAATTTATTCTAAGGCAATCCCTGGCCATTTGTCATTTTCCAGGCCAATCCAAAGCTTTTAAACATAAATTTATTTAAAAATAAACCAGATTCTTTAGTAATTGTTTAGGCCGGTGCATCAATACCTTCAGTAAACATCAGTGTTAGCATTGAAATGGAGTCAAACACTCTTCAGAGTGTATTTCAGGGCCAGTTGGAGTGTTATGCACAGCATTAGAGGAAACCCTTGGGAGGAAAAACTTAAAATAAAGTACATATAAATACAAAGAATATATTGTGCTTTTTAAGAGTTGTCTCCATTGTCTCCTGACAATATTTGGCTTTCAGTAGGATCTGGGAGTTCAACAACAACTTAAGGACCACAGGTTAAGGGTCCCTGGTGTTTGTACTGAAAATATTTTCCGATTGCTTGGCTACTGTTCCATCCTAAAAGTGCTTTCTTCAACTCTAATCTGAAAGCGCCTTCATTAAAGAACATTGTTGAAATGCCTTGTTTCACCGTACAGGGTCTTTTTGATTAATTTCACCTTTTTTTCTGGTCTATCTGCTGCTCTTTGTCTTTTATTGGTTTCCATGTTATTGCCAAACCTTGTTTTATCCTGTTAATGAAAGGCTTATTCTCTGCATTGGCGAAATTAGGGGTAGTTCTCTTTTTGAGCCCCTTGGCAGAATGAGATTTGGTTTGAGGAGCTCATGGTACAGCCGCCCATTGTATTCAGAATATTTAACCACTTTGACCCTTGTTGGTGTTCATAATTTTGCCATGGACAATAATATTTATGCATTTATACTTCCTTCTGGGAGATTCGTATGTTCAAGGTGCCGACCAGAGTGCTATTTAACATATCAGGTGGCTGCCATTCAGTTCCTTCCTACAGTGTTAAAATAATAGACGCTTCTGGTTTCTTAACGAGCATTCAGAAAGAAAATAAAATAAATGGCCTGTACGTGCCAGAGAAATTGTGTTTTGTCAAGCAGATGCTCTCTTTGGAAGGCTGGACAAATATGTCACATTAGTGATAATGACAACGGCACCTTAATCACTCAGGAAATCATTTATTTGGAGGCACGGTTATCATAATCATCACGGTAAAACCACTACGGACTTCCTTCGCTATCCTGATACTTCGTCTTCATGAACATGTTTTGCAGTGGTACTTGGGCAAGTGTATAATGTTTATATTAAACAGGTTTAATGTTTGTAAGAATTAGTGCTGACACTTAAACTACCCCCAAACCAAGAGCAACTTTGAATCAAGTCCTCTGAGCATGAGTAACCTTCAGTCAAGTCTAGGCATGCAGAAGTAGAAGTACTTGTACTGAAGGAGCACACAAGTTTAATGGGGTTATACAGCAACAGAAGCAGATCTGCCCCTTCTCCAGCCACCGATCAGCAGTTTCCATTTATTGACCTGCCATTGTTACACCAGCAGTAACCAGATTGTTGGGCAGTCCTTCTACAAAGGCTCAAAGAAGGAGATAATGGGACTATTGGGGTTACATTTGGGGTGCATACTGAGTTAACCTAGATACCACTGAAATATAGATGGGGGACATTGTGTTTTATGAGGGTTGCCACCATTTGCCCGATCTAACTTGGAGCAGAGTGAGGGGACATGATGTAACGGGGGCGGAGACGTGATGCGCCGGGAGCGGGACGTGACGTCAGGAACAAATGGTGATTGGCCGATCGACACGTCAATCATAGGGAATCCTGCCCAGTTTTCCTAATTTGGAAAACCGGGCAGGCAGTTTTGACTCGACAGCCATTCACAAAATATCTTTTATTGTGTTAAGACTAGATAACAGCAAAGAAAAATCATCTCAGTCAGTGGGTTAATACACCAGCAGGCCCAGCCTTTGGCAGCAGAATATTAGGGACGGCATACCGCCCACGTACATCGCAATGGGTTTGGAAGCACTGGGGACATATAGGAGATTTGCTAGCTCTTTTAATTTCCCATGCAACACTCTCCATGCTCCGGACCCAACAAGATAAGACTTTATGCATGCCCAAGCATATGAAGGGAGAAGGGGGAAATGGGGGCGACAAGTGTCCTTAGGGGCACCTATGTATGAATCCAGCCCTGTCTACTAGTGACTGCCCCACATTTTAGCAGAAAATGTTCTATTACAAATGGATTTAAATATATAGATTAGGTTTTGTATAAAGTTACATATACAGGGAAAGGTATTAACATGGGTAAATTAGGCCTAGGTCTAGTAACCAACAGCAACCAAACATAGATTTGATTTTATCATTCTACCATGCTAAAGACCGGTAAGGTAATTGCTGGTTACTATGAGCCACTGGATAAAATGGCCATTATTACATTAAGTGGAGTAAAATCAGTAAATAGGGGTAAGGCACGAACAGTCCTCCCCTGGCCCCCCTCCCGGGCCTACACCGCGCCACTATTTTATTTTTAAATGACATTATCACACACCTTTACTATTTTAGGCATTAGATAGATAAAAAATTTTAAAAAAAGATAACTATTTTTTCTGTCAACAGAGTTGTTATATGTTCGAAAAACATATGATAACTATGCAAGGGGGGAAAGGATTAACTGTTCACACTGTGCATATTTTTCACATTGCTGCCATGTACAACACTCACTGCCCAACAAGTCTGTAACATTTCTAGAGTTAATGCAGAATCAGCTGCTGGAGCACAGGGTGCAGTTTGCCCGGCTGCCAGTAGATGTCACTGCTGGTAACGTACTCAATATTTTAGTCTGTGAATTCAATTCATACAGTAGAGAGAAAAAAAAATATGTAAGTTCCATTCTGCTCTAGTCGTGCTGAAATGTGCATGGATTTTACCATTAGTTGCTTCTCACTGTGAACTTTCAGTAAATGTATCTATTCTATAATGCAGTGATCCCCAACTAGTAGCTTGTGAACAACATGTTGCTCTCTAACCCCTTGGATGTTGATCCCAGTGGCTTCAAAGCAGGTGATTATTATTGAATTCCAGTTTTGGAGGCAATTTTGGTTGCAAAAAAACCAGGTGCATTACCAAACAGATCCTCCTGTAGGTTGACAATCCACATAGGGGCTGCCAAATGGCCAATCACAGCACTTATTTGGCACCCCAAGAACATGGACTATTTCATGCTAGTGTTGCTCCCCAACTCTTTTACTTCTGAATGTTGCTCACAGGTTCAAATGGTTGGGGATCCCTGCTATAATGTATATATACAGTAGAGTGGCTATAGAGACCATACCCAGATTCTGGGACTAGGAAAGTCGGTATTTACTTTTGGGTGCCAAAAGTTAGGCACCCCCAAGTCATTGTAAATACTTACCTGACACCCCGGGCCAGTGCTCCTATCAGCAGAAAACTGCACCGGTCTTGGGTTTCTCCCAGCGAGCACCACAGAGCGATCGGCTTCCTTCTTCTTCTTTCCTCTTGTGGGTGCGCATAACAGTAGCGAGAAAAGCCGAACTTTAACAAAGAAGTCAGTTATTTAGTTAAATACTGTGCATGTGTCTGCCCCGGGAAATTTGAAAAAAGAAGAGGCCGGAAGCCGATCGCTCTGTGGTTCTCGCTGGAATAACCCCCGGAACGGTGCAGTTTTCTCCTGATGGGAGCACCAGCCCGGGGTATCAGGTAAGTAAATATAATCACTTGGCACCCCCAAGTAAATATGCCTTTACTTCTCCTTTAAAGTGACAATGGGGATGCAAACGTAGATTTATCAGCACTGCTTCTTTTAAACATTCGTATTTTTATGTCTCTGCTGTTTTCCACTGCCAGCATCTATATTCCAGTGAATGAGGCCACTAGTTCACATGATTCAGCAATTGATCAGGGCTAGAGCATTTGCACATTATTCGGCCTAAAGGGAGGTTGTTGGTGCGCTGTGCACTGGTACCCTAACACCCTGACGTGGACTGGCCCACGGGGATACCAGGAAAACTCATGGTGGGCACAGGTGTCAGTAGTCCCTCTTGTTTCTAACCGTTTAGCCTATTTCATGGTCATTCCCTATTTCTTTATGGGGGGAAAAACATAATAATGAAAGAATATAGTAGATAAGTAGATACAAAAGACTAGGAGAATAAAGAGGTCGAGGAAAGAATGAATAATGGTTTGGAAAGTGGGACCACGGTCTAAGGTTTTCTGGTGGTCCCATGGTCTGAAGTTTTCTGGTGGGCCCCTGGCATCCCAGTCTGACACTGCACCCTAATATCCCCAGGTGATGTGCAGTTATATAACTAGTGTGTTGAAGCCATGGTGATAACACTTGCTCCAGGCCACCCACCATGTGATGCCCAATATCTACCGTACCACCTGCCGCCTCTCCTCAACAGTGCACAGATGGCCCCCAGCATGTCATAAGAGGGTGGCGGCCTCCTGCCCAATCCGCAGTATACAACCTGTGGTGGTGTGTATACAGTGGCCTGAACTTGTAGAAGGAGTGCTGCACTATTGGATCCTGGACAGTTGGACTCAACATAAGCAGCTGTCAGTGGGAACAGTAATTTAAAGAGGGGGCACGGGGCCTGGGTGCAGACCATGTAGCTGGGCCCCTCCACTCCCCTCCGAGATTTTTTTTCAGTGGATTCACTTTCACGTGAACCGCCGGTGGGTCTGAGTGATTGCACCCCCTGAACCCCGGGTAGTTCCCCCACTGAGTGGAAAGAAGCAAAGTAGCTCAGTGTGCTATGATCAGAAAGCGATAATGAAAGAGATGTTTGCTTGCCCCCCAGTAGCTCCCCAACTTCTTTTCTGCTGATTCACAGCACACGCTCTGGGCTGCTGCTACTTATCTGAGCTAAGGGAACGATCACGTTATACTGTATCTATGGAATATAAATATCATGACACAAGGCTGATTAGTAATTTATTCAGGTTCTCATGACGTGGCAGCACAGAAATCAGTGTATTCTGCACCAGAATTGAATCATCTGTCCCGTGGCATCAGTTTAAATACCAGGCAAACCTCATTTTCTGCTTGATTATTTGCAAAAAAAAAAACCAAGCTTTTCAAGAGCTGCCCAGAGCAAACTGAGCATGTGCAGTGCCACTGACACTCCTAACATGATCCAAGATGGAGATCTTCTGCGATTAGCTTTGAAGGCCTGGCCCATTACTGTTATAGGGCTGCTGAACTTCTGGGCTAGAGCATAAGTTAAAATATTAAATATGCTATTTCAAGCCATATCCATTCTTTTAGGGCATAGTCCTCTCTTAATTGGGCTTAAGCAGAGAGAAAAAAGTGAATCTAATCAGTACAGGCATTCCTTATACGTGGGAAACTTAATCTTGGAGGAAAAGTAAAATGATGGTGGCCCTTTAAAATCTTATAAATGTCAAACTTCAACACCATACCAAAAATGTCTTCCCTTTTCTTCCCAAGCTCTTTAAAAAAAATGAGCAAAAATAGGATCAAAATTCTTTCGGTTTTCCCAGTGACTCTTGCATGGGACCATCGATATGAATTTCAGAAATATCAAAGCTTGAGAGCAGTAGTGGTTATGCCCTCGGGCTGTTTTATTAGAATGTAACCACTTGGGACTCATTTCCTTCCCGGAATATGGGATTCCTTGAACAAGACAAAGCTTAACAACATCCAGGGTAATTTATCTCTTGTGTCCTCGGAGCCATATGTCATTACATCTAGTTATACATTATATTACACACACAACCCATCGTTTCCAGTAATCATGTAGTCAGCTATCTTTTGCCCTTGGAAAAAAAAAGAAGAAGAAGAAAAAGCTATTAGCGGACTTGGATTTGTCTCCGTATAGCAATTCCGCTTCCTTTGAAACCTTCTCTTATTTCTAATAAAACATTGATGACTGGTCATATCTAGAAATGATAGATAAGCAGGATGAACTTAATGTTTCAACTTAAATGGGGGCAAGTGACGATCTAGGGAACCAAGAGACCCTTTATTTTCAGTAATTTCATATTTGATTGATTTTTTCAATTTCTGTTTTTTTTTTAAGATTTCATGATATTAGCAGTTCATACACTGTTAATATAATAACATGCAACTTGAGCACCCCCTGCTGTTTGACTTTGGTGATAGCTTGTTGCTTGTTTCCCCAAAGCAGGAATCCTGTAACACAGGGGTCCCCAACCTTTTTTACCTGTTAGCCACATTTAAATGTAAAAAAAGTTGGGGAGCAACACAAGCATGAAAAAGTTTATGGGGGTGACAAATAAGGGCTGTGATTGGCTGTTTGGTAGCCCCTGTGTGGACTGGTAACCCATAGGATGCTCTGTTCGGCAGTGCACCTGTTTTTTATGCAACCACAACTTTCCTCTAAACCAGGAGTTTAAAAATAAGCACCTTGATTTATTCCACTGAGCGCAACATCTAAGGCAGTGTTGGACTGGCCCACTGACCCACTAGGATACCAGGAAAACTCCCAGTGGGCCCAGGTGTCAGTGGGCCTCTTGCTGCTAAACATTTGGCCTATTTCATGGTCATTCCCTATTTATTTATGAGAAAAAGAGGCTTAATAATGGAAGAATAGAGTTTATTATATAGAGACTAGGACAATAAAGAGGTTGAGTGAGTAGAGGAGGTATAATAGTTTGGAAAGTGGGCACTCAGCCTAAGGTTTTCTGGTGGGCCCTTGGCATCCCAGTCCGACACTGATCTAAAGGGTAGGTGAGCAACATTTTGGAGATCACTTGTGGAGATCACTGGTGTAAAGTATGATATCCCAAAACCCAGAACAAATGGCAAGGTCCCTGGTCTAGGCTCACTCCTCTGCCTATAACTGCAGCCTTTCACTTTGGGAGCAGCCCTCCACTACTCAGATGAAGCCAGGTCTTAATGTGACAAGAGTTCTGGGCAGACAAGGGAACAGCAACGTATAACAGAAAGGACGGGGATCAAGAAGTCTAGCTGAGGGACAGACGAGGTCAATATCAAAGAGGCAGTGCAGTACGGAATCAGGAGAGGCGTAATCAAGGTCATAGGCCCAGGTCAAAGCAAATCAATAACACAGTATACAGTCAGGATCCGCAAGAATGGTCAATAACAGGCAGCAAATTAGCAGGTCGGGGACAGGCAAAGGTCAAAGAACAGATAATCAGACAAGATTCGCACCCAGGAACTATCAGGAAATTGACCTACGTTGGGCAGGGAGAATTGTGTGCAGCACTTTTAAATATTTGAATTCCGCAATGTGCGCTGTGACATCACTCGCGGTGGCGAGTATAAAAGGATGTAAATGGTGGTGCACTCATCAAACAAGAAATGGTGCACAGAAAGGAGGCGGTGGCCATCCCTGTCGCTTCCCATATAATATTACAAATCATCTCTTATCTGATCGATCCTATGACTCTTGTCACATTAGGTGATAGAACTGATCAGCACTGTGACACTTTCCACTTTTGCCATTTTTCCCAATTGCCTCCCATGCTAAACAGCAGGTGATGCTCGGGTTACATTTCTTGAACTGCTCATAAGGCCACTCTAAGCAATTTCACACAAAGTTCTAATTAAAGCTATGTGTCCCCTTTAAGAAGCCATAGTCTACAAGATGCTAGAAGAAAAATGACTATAATTTAACTCCAAACTGGTCTCATTAAGCTTTAGCTCTTGTCAAAATTCTAAAAGTGCCCCAAATCCATATTTTTTCTGTTCGACCAAATGCTAAACCCTCCACAAAAGAAAAGGCCAATTTAAAACCAAATCTGAACCCTCATTTTTAATTCATATTTTTTAGCCCCTCCATATTACTGACTACTTTCCAGATGCAGTGAGCAAACTCATGTACACTGTGTCCATCAGAAGCCAAATACACCACCATCGTTTGGTTAGGATACAGGAGGAAGTCACAGCAAATTCATGTGGAAGGAACATACAGTACAAAGATAATGCCCTGTTTAGGACAGAGGGAAGCATGGGCAGATGGTCTTTGGAGGTAATTGGTTTCAAAAATACAAAGATAGTTGGAATTTCTGTGATCCTGAGGACGAGCCCTTGTGCAGAACCATCAGCCAGTTGGGGGATTATTCACTGGAGAAATTGTAAATCATACAAAGCGTCATGTAGAAAATATGTGTGTTGGGAAACTCTTTTTACTTGTTTTAGCAAGATCTACATAGCATACTGTTAATCCAAAGTAAACTCTTACAGAAAATCAGTTTTCATTCAACTTTTTACCATTTTGGCTGCAAAAACGATATAGACTGTGCATAATTATGTCATTGGGTAAATAATTAATCAGTCCTCCTAAGGGTTAATCCAGGGCTTGGTCTGTTTCAAGATTGGGAGGTGGAGCACCATGTGCTCAGTCACCTTGGACCCTACTTTCTGATAGGGTGGTTGATGCTGGAGAGCCTAAGGCAGGGATCCCCAACCTTTTGAACCCATGAGCAACATTCAGAAGTAAAAGGAGTTGGGGAGCAACACTAGCATGCATAACGTTCCTGGGGCGCCAAAAAAGTGCTGTGATTGGCCATTTAGTAACCCCTATGTGGATTGTCAACCTACATTGAGGTTCTGTTTGGCAGTACATCTGGTTTTTATGCATCCAAAATGTGCATCCAAAATGTGCATCCAAGCCTGGAATTCAAAAATAATCACCTGCTTTGAGGCCACTGAGAGCAACAGCCAAGGGGTTGGAGAGCAACATGTTGCTCACAAGCTACTGGTTGGGGATCACTGGCCTAAGGTATACAGGTGGGAACCGTCGTTGAGAATATGGGATCTTTCTGTAATTTGGATTATTATACAGTGGCATACAGTAATTAGAGTGTGCCGGGCCCCCCTGCCGGACGCACTCCTATCCCCATCCCCCCACCCACACCCTGTCCTGACTCCGCCCATGTAATGCTCCAACTCCGCCCACATCCCTCCAAACTTGTGTCTCCTTCCTCGTCGGCAAGAGAGCAGCTGTGGAGGAGGGGGTTTGTTTATTAGCTACAGAGGAAGCAGACCCCACAGTCTGGGCCACCCTGTTCCCCGGGCGTCTGCTTCCTCTATAGTTACGCCACTGTCTCCATACCATAAGTCTGTTAGTAAATTATTTAAACTATTTTAAAACCCAATAGGATTGTTTTGACTACAATAAGGATTAATTCTATTTTACTATTTGACTTCCAGGGTGACTATCAAACTGCTGCCTGGTAACTCAACTACTTAACATATTTAACTAGTAGTGATGGGCAAATTTTTCCCGTTTGCGAAACTCGAAAATTAACGCCCGAGTCAATTTTGATGCCCGCATCAATTTTGACACTCCCGTCAATTTTGACGCCTACATTTAAGTCCATGGGTGTCCGAATATTGTTGACGTGTGATGGTTTGGACGCAAGCTACTTTTTAGACGGTTGGGGGATCAGGAAGGGGGTCGGAGGGGTCGGCGTTCAGTTTGGCGTGCCGGCGTCCATTTCGGCCACGTTAATTATTCAGCAGCCCACTCCAGGATTGTCCGCAGCCCGGTTCTGGGCCACGGCCGACAGTTGAGGACCCCTGAACTAGACAGTAGTTTAATTCCAAATCTGAGAGTTGCACTGCAAAAATGTAGATTTGTTGAATATTGCCTTAGAATAGTGTTGCCTATGTTTTGTATTGCTATGGAGTTTGATCTGACCTAATATAATTATAAGCCATCATCACACATTAAGTGGTATTTAGATCCGGAGTCCTTTGTCAGGGAAGAGACATTTAGTATAAGGTCAGTATTAATGAACAAGTGCAGGTGAAGGTCAAGCTTGATAAACAAGAGCAGATGAAGGTCACTGTTGATGAACAAGAGCATGGAAAGCAGTTTTGGATGTACTTACTGATCAGACAATCACATGCCACAGGAGCTCGCAGCTGAAATCATTGTGTTTCCACTCTGATACCTTATAAGAGACAGGCTAAGTGGAACAAGGATGGAATGAAAACAGATAAAAGAGCAGAACAGAATGTACAAAATATAACAGGTTTTAGACCTGAAAGAAAGTGGCAGGAGAAACTATTTTGCTTTAATGGAATACTAAAGCCTAAAAGTGAATATGGCTAAAAATGCCATATTTTATATACTGAACGTATTGCACCAGCCTAAAGTTTGAGCTTGTCAATAGCCGCAATGATCCAGGACTTCAAACTTGTCACAGGGGGTCACCATCTTGGAAAGTGTCTGTGACACTCACATGCTCAGTGGGCTCTGATTGGCTGTTGAGAAGCTAAGCTTAGGGCTCGTCACTAATTATCCAGCAGAAAATGAGCTTCCCCTGTAATATAAGCTGATGCTACAGGGCTGATTAGTAAATTCTGATGCTAATTGCACTGGTTTCTGTGCTGCCATGTAGTAATTATCTGTATTAATTAATAATCAGCCTTATATTGTGACATTTCTATTCTATGTGTACTGTATATTGTGAGTGGGTCCCTAAGCTCAGTAAGTGACAGCAGCACAGAGCATGTGCAGTGAATCAGCAGAAAAGAAGATGGGGAGCTACTGGGGCATCTTTGGAGACACAGATCTTTACTGCTAAAGGGCTGTGGTTGCCTTGGTCTGGTACAGAAGCACAAAACAGAATGTACAACATTTCTAGCTACTTCTTCAGTTAAACATTAGTTCTCCTTTAAGTGGTTGTTTTCAGTTGTTTAACTAGTAAAACTCAGTATCCATTAAAAGGAATATATCCCATAGACTCCATTTTATCCAAATAATCCAAATTTTTAAAAATGATTTCCTTTTTTCTCTGTAATACTAAAACAGGAACAGCTTGTACTTGATCCCAACTAAGATATAATTAATCCTTATTGGAAACAGCACTAGCCTATTGGGTTTATTTCATGTTTACATGATTTTTTCGTTTACTTGAAGTATGAGGATCCAAATTATGGCAAGATCCATTATCCAGAAAGCCCCAGGCCCTATGCACCGTACATCCTGTATATAATGGTCATAGGCACAAATGTCAGTGTCTGTGGCATTCACTTATATGAAGACATAGATAAAAGTCAAAGGGAACTTGCTTGTAAAGCACATCTACCCTCCCTTGTTCATTATCACTTTGTAGATTTTGATGAACTTTCTCTTCGTGGAATTAATTATACACTTCACCATCTGCTGGCAAGCCTCCATCTACCTTTTGTTCTTTGATTATTCCCAGATTGTTGCAAGTTTGATGTTGTTGGGGGTTTTTTTTCCCAGAGAAAGGCTGTAATTGTCAAAACACGCTGGCTTTTTAGGTATCAGGCTACTTCAGCAGGAAATCTGTTGAGAATGATGAATTTAGCGCATAACTGTTACATTGTGTGTGTAAGAACATGATAGAATGGATTGTGTTACTGTATTTTTATCAAATTAAATATGTTCTAGAACAGCTGTTCTCAACTTTTTAGCACCCATCGTACCTTGCAGCTTGCGTGGGCGAAATTCCCTTTAGCGCACGCTTTTCAAAGAAAATGTCTGAGTAAGCACAGATCTTCTGCAAGCATTACTGTAAACCAAAAAATGAAAATCTTTTGGACTGCTTCATTTAAAAGCAATTATGACAATGCTGATTAGAAAACCCTACACTACAGTGATTTGCCCCAATACGGGATAGGCGGCATGTGATCAGCCACCAGTGGGTGAGCTTCAGCCTACAGGGTATTCAATTCTGCTTTGCATCCAATGGAGAAGAGGGTCTCTTCATCCAAATTGCTTTTGTTGTGTAAACATGAAAGTTTTATCCATAGCACATTTACCACTGTCCTTTAGTAACCCATGGCTGTTACCCAAATTTCACAAGAAGAGGTGGCACATTTCAGGAGGTACCAAAGTCGGTTTGGGAGGTGGTTCATGGTGTAGCACAGTTCAGGGTGTAGTACAGATCAGGAGGTAGTACAGTTCAGGGGTAGCACAGTACAGGAGGTAGTACAATTCACCGCAATCTCCAATAACTATTTATAATAGGTCACTAATAATCAATGGTTTGGGTGCTGCCAGACAAATGAAATGTTCCGGTGCACGCATGTTCTCATGAGGAGAGGTGGTGCATTTCAGGAGGTAGCAAAGTCAGTTTGGGAGGTAGCACAGTTCAGGGTGTAGCGCAGTTAAGGGAGTAGCACAGTTCAGGGTATAGCACACTTTAGGGTATAGCACAGATCAGAAGGTAGTACAGTTCAGGGGCAGCACAGTTCAGGGTGTAGCACAGTTCAGGAGGTAGTACAGTTCAGGGGTAGCACAGTACAGGAGGTAGTACAGTTCAGGGGTAGCACAGTACAGGAGGTAGTACAGTTCAGGGTAGCGCAGTACAGGAGGTTGCACAGTTCAAGGGTAGCATAGTACAGGAGGTAGTATAGTTCAGGGGTAGCACAGTACAGGAGGTAGTACAGTTCACCAAAATCTATTTTTTTTACGTCTGAGCAATTCCACTGTTTAACAAAACTGCAGGCTTTCTGCCACTTAAAGAGTAGTTCTTTCATAGATCACTAATAATCAATGGTTTGGGTGGCACCCGACAAATAAAATGTTCCTGTGCAGGAACCAAACGCATGTTATAAAACACTTGCCATGGAGTGTTAATTAACTTGTGCAAAAGAATACACACAATACCACCTTTATAACAATATATTTAATTAAGTCTAAGAATTCAACATATGATAGATCCCCTTTCAGCTCCCGGTCTTGCTAATTTAATGAGCTTTAACAACTGTTAAGTATTCACAGCTATGCTTAACTTAAAAGCTAAACCTGATGTTGATCTATAGCTGTAGACCAACACCCACCATCTGGCTGAACCAAAGATTAAAGAGTAATAATGGCAGTACCTCAATTATTTAACTATACCTCAAATAACATAGCATCACCTATTAGAAAAAAAATGATTATGAGCATCAGGAAAAAGTAAAACTTTAAAAACAGAAATATATAAATAATATACTGTCCTTTTTAATGTCATTTGTTTCCTTACTTTTTCTTTTACTTTCATTTGTTTCCTTACTATTTGTCTTACTGAATGATGAGCCCATAGCTTCTATAAAGGTGTTGCTATCTCATCCTGCAGTTTCAATCTTAAGCAATCGTTTCTTCAGTTGATGGGCTACAGCCTTCTCCTCTAGTGCTAATAGTTCTCTTACAAGAACCAGAAGGATAAGTGGTCTAGCAGCCCATGGGACACATGCCAGCAAAAGGAAAAGCCCTGAACCAACTGCACACATGGGTGACAAATGAGAGGCACCTTTGTTCTTGTTCCGAAGAACAAGATAATGTTACATTTTAAGCTCTTTTTAAATACTGAGCTGCAGATGATATCCACTCTTGTAAAGAGAGTGTCTCTCTTTACAATTCAGCAGATACCTATCCCTATGGGGGATGTGCTCAATCTTCAATTTTGCTTTCAATCAAATCCATTGCTAAATATTTGGCTGAAGATCTTATGCCCTGCTTTCCATGTTATAAGCCATGCAAGTGTAGGGAATTGATAAATGTATTCCCCATTTATATTGCATTTTCCTAAAGTATGGCCACTTAAGAGCCCCTTAGCTATACAGGAGCTAGACTCCATTTCCTGGGTCAAAGCATGAACCATAATTATCCCAGGTTTAGCCATTAGAGGGAACTGTGTTATAATATATAAGCTAAGCACCTGTGCTCAGGGTCCATTTTGTCTGGACCCTTACATGAGCAGACAGGAAGGGAGAAGTGGAACCTAGACAGGTTAGTTCTAGCCAGTGCTAGGCTACTGATATTAATAGGTGATAGATAGCCAGGCTATTTAGCTGAGTAGCTGAGGCTCTACAGAGGAGTGTTGAGTGGGATTAGGATCCCGAATAATAATTGCCCAGGGACTTGGGAAAAAATGTATTGGTCAAAACTCTTAAATTCGAATTGTGAATTATCCATACTTGATTTGAATTTGAATTTCCCAATTTTACATACATTGGCCCTTTAAGAACTCGAATTCGACTATTCGCCACCTTAAACTTGCCCAGTTGCTGTATAAGTCAATGGGAGAGGTCCAGGGATCAATTTGGTGATGCCTTCCTGGCATCACCAAAGCATTAATTTGTTTTCTTTATTTGCAAATTTCTTTACAAATTTCAATACTAAGAAGCTGTATCTTATGAAAACATTTACCTTTATGTGAGAGCTTCTTTAATATCGCCTGGAGACGCTGGACAATGGAAGGTGAAACTTCATACTTAAATACGTCTATCACCGGTAACCGCTGGCATCTTCCAAACACTCCATCTGTGAACACAAAAACAACCAATGTGTTCTGATTGCATTCAAAAAATATTCCTTGCGAAATTGAGAGAAATGTAAAAACCAATGGATATTTTGCTCAAGGACCACTAAACCATAGCCACCAATAAGCTAGTAGCATTTACTTGTATGATTATGTGTGGATAAACATGAAATGCATAAGGAGTTTTTGTGACGTGGTCAGGTGAACAAATGATTAATGCAAATATTGTACTATAAATTAACAGCTTTATCCCAGGATCCTATGAATGATTCAGTGCATTGTGGTCTTACCTGATGTAGGTTTATCTGAATTGATGAACACAAGAATGGGGAGAGGGGTATATGATAAAGTAGGGACCCTGGGACAACCCTGCTGGTTTCCACCACCAAACACCTACAGTTCCACAGGCAAATCTATAGGTAATGTGGCTTTTGTCAAGAAGTGCTTGTGTCACCAATGGAAATAATTTATAATGATATTATAAAAGCCAATGAGATTATAAAAGCCAAAGAAAAACAAATTAAGTGACCATTGGAACCAAATGGTATAAAAAGCAAACAATGGTCTAGCTCCAAACTTAAGAAATCTAAGATTTTAATTGATCTTCTTAGACAAGTCAAGCTATATCAATAAAATATACACTCAACACTTTGTTCAGTTCCTTGTATATTAACATGCAATTCTAAAATTTTGATTGGTCTTTTGTCTCACTGAATGTCACATAAATTAAATAAATGTGAGTCTGAAGAACGGGTTTGAGCAGTCTATGCAATAAACATAATAACTTCCCTGAATTTATCCATACAACCACAAAAATACTTATTTGTTTCGTTATTACATTGAAATATTCCATTCCAAGATTTTCCAAAAATAATTATCTGTTCTCGGTGGCACTGCGGCCTCTCGGGCACATAATTAAACTGAAATTGTTCAAAGGCAGACAAACGCTGGAGCAATAGTTCATAGACTGAAGCTTCTGACTGCCTCCAGGGAGAAGTGTGAGTACAGCTTCTGGCAAAAAGACGCATGTTTGCTTGGCAAGGGGCAAAGTTCTCTAAAATCTGCCCATGTGTTAAGTTTAAAAGGCAAAGTACGGACAACTAAAGTTATTTTCTTTGATGTCTCTTCTCATGGACTTAAGGGGGGAGTAAAACAAATGCTTTTCTTCAACTTCATTAAAAAGTTAAACAATGGCACCTAGTAAGTAGTCTCTGAGGTGCTAACTATATTGCAAGAATTTATCTTGTTGTGAAAGTATTTTTGGAAGCTAGTTGTATTTATTTTTTGTTCTAGGCTAGGGCTACATGGGGCAATTTTTAATTACTTAACATTACAAACTAATCAAACTAGTCTGTTTGGGCAGCCCAGTGCCAAAATATTAATTTGAAGGCCCATACCCATCCCTGCACCATTCCAAATGCCAATGTATTTATTGGAGAGGAGGGGGTTCATGGAACTTGTAGACCTGCAGTTGATGTTAGATAACGTGTCTTTATTTTCCAATTTCCCAGAAGCTCAAAGCACCAGTGTTTGCAAGGGTGGCAAATACCAGCATGAGTTTAAGTATAAGCCACTAAAGGCAATAGGCGTGTCATACATAGGTCAACATTGACTGCCTACTTGGCCACTCCTGACCAGATTTATATCTCGTAGGGGCTTGGTCAGATATCAGTTGGGATAAATAAAGTTTGGAAAATCTGGTCAGGCACGGACCAAACTGAGCTGTGGAAATCAAACAAGAACCTTGTTAAATGAGTAGACTTTACTTCTTGTGTCCAACTTGACACTAACTTCTTTTTAGACAGTGAAGAATTTGGGCAAATCTTGACAGGACTCCAATTATTGCATTTCTTTATGTTAATAACTTTTCTAAAGGTACTTAATTTCGAACATTCCAAGAGATAAAAAAAATTATATTTGAGGATCATAATTATAACATTATTGAAAAATTAAATCACCCCTTTCAAACAAAGTTCAAAGGTGATTAAAAATTATGCAGATCTGACAACTTAATGTATTTGCCATGGGAAATGAATAGCGAAATGGTCGCATGGCTTTGCTGTTTCATACTGAAGGCAATGAAGAAAGAGTTTAGTGAAGTTTAATTTATTAAGTTCTATTCCATTTGACTGAAATGATGATTCTTCTCATCAACATTTTTCTAAAGCACACCTTATAATTAACTTAACTCTTAATTAGTCACTGTTTGGAGAATTCTTCATCAAGTCGCATTCCTGTGGGTGGGTGTGTGTAGGGGGACATCATTCAAACATTTTAATTACCTTTCAATTTGTACAAAAGACTAAATTACTGTTTCAATATTTGATGGAAAAATCTGACCATCTGGTTTGCTCTTTGATCATTGATCACTAAAGGGATACTATTAATTAAAATAAAGCTGAAACGTATCTATAATAAAACATGGAGGGGCATTCACAAAAATCAATCAGCTGAGCTGAGTGCAGATAAGAGCAAATGTATACAGCAACACTCCAACATTTTGACCACCGCTATGATCTTCTACAGGGAGAACAAATGAGAACAAACACATAGAGAACCCATTATACCCACCATTGTAAAGCTGGTGTCAAACAGACTTCAAAGTAGTCAAAGAAGCAAGTGCAACCAGTGCAAAAAGCTTATGAACATTATTGCTGTATATTGTAACTAGTAGATGTATATTTGTTGTAACCTAAAACCATAAAGATACTTGATAACAGAGACTACCATGGCAGGAGATTATATTTGTGTGGGTGTATCATTTACTTGTACTGATGACATCAAAATCTACATTTACTCACTATTGTTGGCCTAGACTTGCAATGGTTATGGGTGTTAATTCCGTGCATGTCCAACATGTGTTCTGCAAAGAGGATAAGACAACTTCTCTAGATGTTTTAAGAATAGTTGTAGAATCCCAATAATGTCTGGCATGGTTTAAACACCATAAGTGACTTTATAGTCCTATAAGAAGACCTATAAGAAGACCTAGTCCTATAAGAAGAGAACTATGACACTGTGCCACATAATTTTAACTCCTATTTAGGTGCAGTTGACCTATAAAGTACTGGCTGCATCAGTGGACACCCTACATTGGTCAACCGTTTAACCACACTGTTTCCTTGGGTCAATAAGTCCAAGGCGTTATTATGACACAGCCATCAAAGTTAATAATAAGATATAATAAGAATAATAAGCTCCCTTCAAACTAGACACCCAGGTGAATTAATGGATATAGACATGAAGATATAGATACTAACACATGTTCAAACCCCATTTCCACATCATCATCCTGAACATTAGAACATAAGCCAGAATGACTGAACTAACATTGGATAAATTCTTTTAAAAACATCTTGGTATTGTAATGTTCAAATCATTTTCTCACTAACTCTGCAGCTAATCACAGACTATGGAGGATAACGTATTTTAACGCTGGCTTGTGCTTGTTTCATCAGTTGCCTTCTTGTGTGTCAACATTCTACCAAGAAGGCTGTTGCTTGAGTTTAATGCAATGGGAATACATTTAGAAAAAATAAAATGGGAAATCACCCACCCCACGCTACAGAGGGGTTGAGAACTGTTGGAAGCACTCTTTTAATTAACCACTTTCTGCTAAGGAATGGCTCACTCTCTCCACTTCAATAATTTTTATAAGATCTGTAGTTGCAGAGATATTATTTTATTTCTGCTATTAAAATCACAGAGGAATATGTATTATCTTTACATTTTTCATGATAGCGGCTCATATATTCAAACCTTAGAGACTCAACTATCTTCAGTATGAGGAATGTCTGAAATAAACCTTGGTAATGATAGTGTCCCATACAATATACAAGACATTCCATCATCAGGATCATCTCCCAAACTATCAAGAATGCCATTTAATCTACTCCATGATATATTTTGATAAAAACATTAAATATATTTCAATATATATTGATAATATCAAGATACATCCTACAGTTCATTCTTAGGGGCAAATTCACTACGATTCGTAGTTGCGCCAGGCGTAACTTCGCCGCACTTCGCCGCACTTCGCCGCACTTCACCAGGCGTAGTTTCGCCAGCGCTCTGCAAATTCACTAAAATCCGAAGTTGTGCTCAGGGGTAGCGTAAGGTTGCGAAGTTGCGCTAGCGTTGATTCGCTAAGTGAAGCGAAGTTACGCTAGCGATGGTTAATTTGCATATGGCGCCAAATTCAAATTTCAATGGAGGAATACGTACAATCACTACAAATGCCTGGGAAACCTTCAAAACATCAAATAAAATTTTTTTTTTGCCCTACACATGTGCCCACTGTATAGTTAAGTTGCCATGAGTTGGGAAATGTAGGGGGGAAGGAGGGGAGCCCCAAAAAAAATTTCGATCTTTTTCAGCCTATCACCCATAATATAGAAAAAACGCCAGAGTTTTTTGGGACTTAGAAAATATTTGAACTTTTTTTGAAGCAATCCCTATCTACTCTATTGCGCTTCGCCTGGTCTGAGGTGGCGAAGGAAGTCTAGCGTAAAAGGTAGCGTTAAGTACAATGCGCGCGTTAGTAAATTTGCGTAGTTACGTCTGTTGCAAAAATTCGCCAGGCGTAAGGGTGCGAAGTAACACTAGCGAATTTACGCCAGCGTTCGTTAGTGAATTTGCGAAGTAACGAAAATGACCAACGCAAGCGAATTGACGCTAGCATTAGGCGCTTTGGCGCTTAGTGAATTTGCCCCTTAAGCTCCCCCAACAAAGTAGCTGCCCTGCTGACAGCAGAACCATTCTGGTCCTTTTTAACAGTTATGTACAAACTATGATACTAGGATGCCACTGAAGAATTTCTAAATAGTAAACTATGTCCTCTGTTAAACTGAAGTGCTACTAAAAGCAAATCATAGAAATGACGCAAAAGCAATGATTGTTTGATAAAGAGGCACCAGAAATACACAGTCCTCTCTGATTTCAACTTCTTTGTTTTCTGTTGAACAACTGTGAGCAAACTTTCTAAATTTCTTTCTTTATACTTGTACATCCCACAGACACTACAGACAAAAGCTACAGACAAAGGGGTAAATGTAATAAAGTTCACAATTTTGAAAATGTGCCTGTCGCAACGTAATATTCTTCATTAGGCTTTTATTGCATTGCGAACCTTTAACAACTGCTCTACAGTTTTGTTAAATATTTTGTCACAAAAATTGGTTTGCGATTGCAAAATTTTATTAATACACTGCCAATGTTCAAAAACTACACAATTCGCAATTGATATCTTACTGTTGTGTTGGGGCAAAGGGTACACAAAGGCAGCATTTTCCCTTTGCAAACATTTACTGGGTTATTTACTAAGCTCCGAATACCCAAAAATTGGTTTGTGATTGCAAAATTTTATTAATACACTGCCAATGTTCGAAAACTACACAATTCGCAATTGTTATCTTACTGTTGTGTCAGGGGCAAAGGGTACACAAAGGCAGCATTTTTCACTTTGCAAACATTTAGGGGGTTATTTACTAAGCTCCGAATACCCGAAATTCCCCAAAATACATAAATTTTAGTTTTTTGTGTTATAATAGGCTTAAAAAAGTCACGAATTTTTCGGAATTTATTAAACCCTAAGGGCTAAAAAGCCAAAACTGTCAAGGTTTCATAAAAGTCAATGAGAACAGTCCCATTGATTTTTGGTTGTGTCGGGGGGTTTCGGCAATTTCACGATGTTTCGAAAAAATCGTGGAAATCAGAGCTTTTTCGGGTAATTTTCGGGAAAATGTAATAATAAATAAGCGTTAAAAACCTGAGCAGGTTAGATCAGAGTTTGTAGCAGCCGATATTGAGATAAACTCGGACCTTGATAAATAACCCCCTTAGTGGCATTGCGAATTAATTGTGAATGATTTTTGTGCTAGCGACCAATATTCCAATATTTTCCCCCCAAAAGATTCTTATTTAGATAGAAGTCCACCATAACCTCCCCAGAGCTGTTGATGAAATGAGATAAACATCTCCCATATTAGCAGGCTAAGGATGTATTTTAAAAACATATTTTAGTTCATTGCTCTGCAAACAATAATTTAGAACAATAATACAAACAAACTGCCAGTGCAAGACTTAAGGTGGCCATAGACGCACAGATATCGCACAAAACAAATTTTCCTACAATATTCGGTGCGTGTACGGTAGGAAAAGTACCAACCGATATAGGCAGAAGACTTGGATATCAGTTGGCTCATTGATTGGGCTGGACGGGAAATTTTGATTGGATGTCTTTGAAGGGACCCAAACATCAGCCATTGTTAGTACTAAATCAGCACATATAGGTCAAATTCTATTGCTTTTACCTGTAAATCTGACGATTCCGCTCTACACATGTGTATTGAAATGAAGGTCTTTCTTGGAAAGATCTTTTCCAAGAAAGATCACAATTGTTACGTTTATGGCCACCATTAAGGTGGCCATACATGATTTAATCTGCCAATTTGGGCCATTTAGACAGATTCAGCAGTTTATCTACCCATATATGGGGACCTCCAACAGGCCCACCTAACCATTTTTTGGCCTAATATCTATCACACAGGTTTGATTTTCCTGTTAGATCAACTGGTCAATGCAGACCACGTTCCAATCATTTGTATACCCAACATTGTAATCCAATCATTTGGTCCTAGGGTCAACGATTGGATTAAAGTCTAAGGTGGGCATATCAAGGGAGGATCTGCCCACAACACCCTGTCAACACCTCTTCTGAGGATCAGTAGCCCAATTACATCATCATTTATGATGGAGGCACCGGCCATTTTGATTGTTTCAACACCCCAAATAGAATCATATACTACTTACTGGCCCTTGAACTTGTTGAATATTAAAGGAGAAGGAAATTTTTTTTATACATGGGGTGCCAAAAGTTAGGCACCCTTAAGTGATTTATTTACTTTTTTGGCACTCCAGGCCTGGTGCTCCTATCAGCAGAAACCTGCACCAGTCCGGGGTTATTCCATCGAGCACCATGGAGCGAGTATTTTCCTGCTTCTTCTTCCAGCTCCCGAACTTTAACGAAGAAGCCGGCAATTTCAATCTACTGCACATGCATCTGGCCAGGGAAATTTGAAGAGCAAAGAAGTGAAGAAGAGGATCTCTCTGTGCTGCTTGCTGGCAGAACTTTGGGCCGGTACAGTTTTCTTCTGATAGGAGCACCGGCCCCGGGGTGTCAGGTAAGTAAACACAACCACTTGGTTGGGGCTGCCTAACATTTGGTACTTTTGTTCTCCTTTAAGGCTCAGCAGTAACTAAGTAATCAAAAAAATCTGTATCTGGTTAAGCTTTTATTTACTTTTTCTTCATATTTACCTAAGGTAAAAAAACTGGAACAATTTCCAGAACTACCAGGCATTATCTTTTTCTCATTTCTTTTATTTTTTTTTATTTTGTAATTTTTCTGTAAAAATTTTAACACGTTTCCATTTCCAAGTGGAGAAAAAAAAAAGAAAAACAGATTACATGCTTGGATACTTTTCTGATCTTAGAGAAACAGCAAGGGTGAAAGAGTTGCTTCTCGCATGAAACGCAAACAAGCTTCTAAAATATCATTATCACTAAGAAGCCAGAGAAGTGTACCTAAAACCATCCGCTTATGAAAGCCAAGCACAGCGAAGCAGTGTCCTAACGCAATTAAATAGGAGCAGGATGGCATAAAGTACAAATAATGTACGATTACATCTGATGGATGACAGAACTCAGCATCGCATACCCTAATAACCACACACCAAGTATTACTGTTAAAAAAAAACAGCACTGGAATTTTATATAAGTACTTTACAGTAGATGAGAACAAAAAGCAGTAACACTTCCATCAAATTCAAACTTCAAATGTGAAGGGACATGCATTCCCATTTGATGATATTTTCCACTTATTATGGACCAGTCTATGGCTATATATTTTACATTTTATGCTGAAAGCAGGATGTCTAATAAAATATACTAAATGGGGGTGTGGAAGCACTCTAAAGGCTAAATAATAGTATATTTAAGTATAATGGAAGTGCTAGTTTTAATGCACATTCCCTGGTCCCCTGTCTCAAAAGTAAGTTTACAAAACAGGGTTTTTTTAGTTACAAAGTTATGATCATAAAGTTGAAAAGCCACCATACCACGTCAAGGTAAACCCCATATGGCGGTCCCTAACTTGTTTGGCTTTCGGCTATAGTATAAAAAGTCTTACTTCTCTGCATAGTAGCATTATCCTTGAATCAGTGTATGTTGAACCTTGGTTTTAGTGTGAAGGATCTATCCTTCCCTGCCAGTATGTGGCTTTTAAGTGGTTTACCTTGACGTGGTATGGTGGCTTTTCAACTTTATGTCCATGGAGAAGGTACTTGGTCAACCTCTGTATGGCCAACTATAAACTTAACCTGGAAGAACTTGAAAATCAGCACAGCTAAAATTACCCTTTTTTTGTTCGTCCCTTATTTTCACTAACAAGGTCCAAATCAACTCATGGTGATTATGGGGCAGATTTATCAAGGGTCGAAGTGAATTCGAGGGAATTTTCAAAGTAACAAAATTCTAAATTCAAAGTAATTTTTTGGATGCTTCGACCATCGAATAGGCTACTACGACTTCGATTCAAAGTAAAATACTTTGACTATTCGACCATTCGATAATCGAAGTACTGTCTCTTTAAAAAAAAACGTTGACTTCAATACTTCGCCAAATTAAACCTGCCGAAGTGCTATGTTAGACTATGGGGACCTTCTAGAGCAAGTTTTTGGAAGTCGAAGTAAAATCGTTCGATCGTACGATAAAATCGTTCGAATCATTCCAATCGAACGATTTTACTTCGACCGCGAATGGGCAAAGTCGATGTAAAAAAGCTTCGACTTCGACATTCAAAGTCGAAGTAAAGCCATTCGATGGTCGAATTGACCACTTCGAAATTCGACCCTTGATAAATCTGCCCCTATGTGTTCATCATCCTGTGTACCAGAACCCAATACTAGTGAGATGTGTGTATAAAATAGTTTATTATACATGTGCTTCATTATGTATGTGCTTCCTCAATTTAAAAGGCAAAGCAAAACCAATGACGGCATACCACACATCTTACAGCTTATATAAACCAGTTGAACTTCTCCTGAAGTTAACAAGGTTCATAAACCCTTCTCATAAATCAGTCTACCTTTAGACACAGCATTGTGGGTAAGTGTGTGCCTGTAATCTCCATTTATTGCAAGGCTCATTTTCAATCCATACCTGTAACTTCTGTCATATTTACTGCTGTCTGTTACAGGCGGAAAGATAAGCAGCAGGGCAGAAATAAAAGCTTTATCTACGGTGGCTAATCTCTTCAATCAGTAACACACAGCTCCGCTCAACAGCCGTTGCCAAGTAACGAAGGCCAACTTCAGTTCCATAACGTTTCATTGACAATTCAGACAAGAATAGAACACAATGCCACCAGGGGTTAGGAGCAGAATACAATTAATATGGTCCCTTATGTGGAAAGAATCACATATAGTTATTTTTGTTTATTTTACTCTCAACTTTTCTCGGTGGTGTTCGGTTTCCATTCAAGTTCAATTCTACTTTTTCGTTTATTTGTTCAAATTATCACCAACTTTTATCTCAAGGAGCCTGATCATTGTGGCATCATCTGATACGTTTAACAATGGAGTCTTTATCTTGACAAATAAAACGACTGGAATATATGGTGTCCTTTGCTCGATACGAAGAGTTTAAGCCGTTAGAGAGAGGGAGAGGACTCGGACCTCCACATCAGCACAGTCTGACACGGGGACAATGACACTATCTAATAAATCTATCAAAGTATAATGTGATCGTATGCCTTGTGATCTATTACCTGCTATATACATCAATAATATTTCAACCCTGGGAGAAATCTATTCATAATACATTGCTTTCAGCTAAAGAATAGAAGTAAGCTTGTATTTAGACCATGCCACAAATACCCGTTTGATATTTTCCTGCATGGGTTTTTTATGTTTTTTTTTTTTCTTGTGCCAGAAGCACAGCCGAGGAACAGCAGTTAATTCTATGCAATTTGCAGCCCATTTAAAATAAGCGTTTTTTTTTTTTACCCTAAGGATAGAATTTTCTTTAAACACGGCATTCATTGGTACTAATCATTGTGTGTTAAGCCACAATAGAAATAGGCACTTACAATGAACAACTCAGGCCTAGAGTAAATCTAAAAAAAAACTAAATATTAACACAAATGTATAACAGCCTGACGCATTTCATGCAAAGAACATTTAGTCATATAGTCATAGGTTCATTTGCATGACAAACAAGAGGGATATTATCCTCTGCAGAACAGATACATTGGGGCAAATTCACTATGCGCAGAAGCGCCTAATGCTAGCGTCAATTCATTTTCTTTACTTCACAAATTCACTAACGAACACTGGCGTAGATTCGCTAGTGTTACTTCGCACCCAATTTTTTGGGGCTCCCCTCCTTCCCCCCTACATTTCCTAACTCATGGCAACTTAACTATACAGTGGGCACATGTGTAGGGGGAAATAAAAATGTATTTGATGTTTTGAAGGTTTCCCAGGCATTTGTAGTGATTGTACGTATTCCTCCATTGAAATTTGAATTCGGCGCCGTATGCAAATTAACCATCACTAGCGTAACTTCGCTTCGCTTAGCGAATCAACGCTAGCGCAACTTCGCGACCTTACACTACCCCTGTGCGCAACTTCGGATTTAAGTGAATTTGCGAAGCGCTGGCGAAACTACGCCTGGTGAAGTGCGGCGAAGTTACGCCTGGGGCAACTACGAATCTTAGTGAATTTGCCCCATTGTACCAGCAGATTTCTGTTTCATATTCTGTGATTTATTTTAAAAACTTGAGAATTGAGGAGGTCGTTTACTTGTCCTAGGGGTGTAAGTACAGGAGTGCTAAGGGGCACTAGTATCTGCACTGACCGCTGAACTAAAATTCATTAAGCTTGCCTTAGGGCAAATAGTAAGGACAGGGCTCCAATGATCCTGGTTCACATTATTTCACGTGCAAGTTAAGGGCAGATTGGGGCAGATGGAGGCCTACATGCCTCCCCCCTCATCCCTGTTAGACTAACGCAGTCAGCACTCAATACAGGGTATTAGCACCAAAAAGTGCAGGGCCCTGCTCCCATTCTTGACATGCTCGTGCAAGGGCAAAAAAAAAGCAGTGGCATCCTTTTTTTGCACGTTGCATACTAAATAGATAAATGTAAATGAATCCCATCGGATTTACAGATGTGACTTACAGGACAACATAGAAAATGAAGGTGGCCATAGATACCCCGATAATATCGTACAAAAAAATTTGTATACGACATTCGGTGCGTGTATGGTGGGAGACGAGCCAACTGATATTGGCAGAAGACTTGGATATTCGTCAGTTTGTCGATTAGGCTGGCTGGAGAATTTTGATCGGGTGCCTTTGAAGGCACCTGACCATTGGCCATTGTTAGTGCTGAATCATCAGATACAGGTAAAATTCTATTGTTTCTGACAATTGAGCTCTACACGTGTGTATTGAAATGAACGATCTTTCTTGGAAAGATCTTTTCCAGGAATTGTTACGCCTATGGTCACATTTACATGCTTGACTATATGTATTGACACAACTGGGAGACTTTGGCTTTGGATATCCGGCGTACTATACATAGTTTTGTGATAAACCAATAATAAACACCAACACAGAGCAACGTATATGCTTACAATATTTGCGATAAAACTATTTTGCCCTGAGAACATCACCTTTGGTTTACTGAGCCAATGGCCGTAAGAAGACATTGGAAACCATTTATAAAATCTATGTCTTATTTTCCTTGATTTCCAAGGAAAATTAGACTACCAACACCTCTTTCTAGTTCATTTATGTATGCAAAATCATTTCAGTAAAAATCAACACGCATCACTTTTAATTACAGTCCTAAAAGCGTGGCTAGTCGAAAACCTGGTCTCAGCAAAGTGGATGACAAACATTAATGAGCAGTAATGCACACATGGTATTGTAAATGAAGGCATAATGAAAGCAATTTATTTGAAAATTAAAATATGATTAAGAATGGCAGAAGGACTAAGGCCCACAAGCATAAAAAAACCAACCAACATGAAACCAGACTCTCATTAATTTGGAAACCTTATGAAATTGGTTTCCTTTCTTTGACAGGTTTTAATATAACGTATCTAAAGTAATAGGCATCGTATGTGCTCCAAAAGCCCAAGACTCTTTAAGGAATTCAGAAATGGAGTACAATGCTGGAACATCTCCAACCTTCAGGCTTAGGCTGAGTAAAATCCATGACGTGCAACCCAAGCACCGCTGTGGTCTGATTTATATTTCCTTCCATAAAATAATTGCCTGTTCCCAGAAGGTTTTTTTTCCCAATAAATGGCACAATTTGTATCTATAAATTGAAAAAGGAGTGCTATATGAAAGAAATTCTGTTTATCAAAGGTCTCCGAAAATAAAGAATATAAACAAAGTTACCTTCCCAAATCCAAAGAAAGAAGAAGCACAAACCATTTTTATAACTTCACTCCCAGTGGTGTAACTAAAAATTCAATTAAGGCCCCAAAACATGTATTCTACAAAGATATATTGAAATTGCTCATGAATTAGGGCCTTGCTAAGCCCTCTACTCTCATGTGCCCCCTGCCTCCCTGTTCCCACCTTTCATTCTGTATCTATCTCCTAAAGGTTGTCCATGCACGGGCCTATAAAAGCTGCCGACAGACCGTGTCGGCAGCTTATTGGCCCGTGTATGGGGCCCCCGACGGGCTTCACCGATCGAGATCTGGCCGAAAGTCGGGCAGATCTCGATCGGATGGGACAAAAAATCCTGTCGGATCGCGGCCGCATCTATTCATTGATGCGGTCCCGCGATCCGACCGCCCATTAGGCATCGTTAGGATCCGATCGTTGGGCCCTAGGGCCCACGATCGGATCAGCCCGATATTGCCCACCTCAAGGTGGGCATATCGGAGGGAGATCCCCTCGTTTGGCGACATCGCCAAACGAGCGGATCTCTCCATGTATGGCTACCTTTAGATGATGAAATTCTCTAATCCTTTGAATTTGGGTTGCCAGTAAAATAAGGCATTATTTTCCTCCTTTCTTGATTTAAATGCAAGTGCCATTACTGGCTTGCTTAGAACTGGCTCACTACTTAACCTTCTGACTTACTCCTATACAGTACAATTCCAAACATTAACATGGTACACCCATATGGAAAATAATATAAAAAGTCTAATTTTGCCTGTGGCTTTTATAACTGAACCAGAGCACCTTCTAGAGATCTTAAGGGGCATATTTATCAATCAATTTCGAATTGAAAGAAGTTCAAATTCGAATTTAAAAAGACCAACCGAAATTGTCGAAGTTTTTTTTGGGTCGAATGGTCTGTATTCACCCGAATTCAAATCATTTGAATCAAAGAAATAGCGCATTCGATTCAAAGTTTTTCCCAAAAAAAACGTAGATTTTTCAAAGTCCACAATTGACTCCAAATAGGTTCTAGAAGGTCCCCCATAGGCTAAAACAGCAATTTGGCAGGTTTTAGATGGCAAATGGTCGTGGTCAAATTTTTAAAGAGACAGTAAATAATACATTTCGGTATTCTAATTTTTTAATTTTTTGTCAAAGTACACAAAAATAGCTCGAAATTCAAATTTTTTCAATTCGAAAATTCACCTCGACCTTTGATTATTCTGTGCCATTTTCTCCTCTTCTTCCACCAGTGTTCTTCACCTGAATGCTACTAGAACATCTATAATATTCCTAACATTCTCCTACTCATCTTCTATTCCTCTCAAGACAATAGCCCACAACTCCTCTAGATGACTTGGAAAAAACAGCCTTCTCGTTTAGTACCTTGTTCACAAGAGCATTTGGTCTGCAGCTTTTGACTTGAGGACATGTTGTACCTGTAGTGTCATGTTGTATTCCCTCAGGTAGGCATATAACTGAAGTAGGGAGAGGATAAGTTTGACAGTGTGAGAACACTCCATCACATTCTATCACAAAATATATTTGGAGATATTTTTGAAATCATTATGGAATAATAAAGTATAGGGAATGACTTAGAAGACTAGTTAAGGCACATTTAAGGGAGTACTCCAAGTTCCTAAATTAGAACTGCCAGCTGTGATCACATAATTTCAAACACTCCAGCACCTATAAAAAGAACATTTTGTTGATAGCAAATCAGGGTACAGGGGTGTATGGCATGATGTGGACAGGAGATGCACTAATAAGAACCGTAGAAAAAAAACATATAAAACCAAAAGAGGAACCGCCAAGATATTAAACATAAAATATAAAGCATAACTGTCTCAAGATAAAATATAATACAAGTGATGGTGCTAAATATAGAACACGATATGAGATGCCATTCGATTCCCAATATAACTTCAGATGAATGGTCCATGTAGCTTCATTCTGAAATCCTCCATTGTTTCTACCTTATAAATTAGGAAACAAGAAGCAACATGACAGGGGCCATTGTAAGGGGCAGTATGACTAAGATATCCCTAAGTCTACGTCTTAGCAATATGTTGGTCATACCGCTAGTGAATTCAATTATTTCCTATGGAGAGGCATTTTCGGGAGAGTTGTTGCCTGAGGCTCGCTCATAAATAATTACAAATCTCTGTGTACTACTGCCCTAAGAGTAAGGGCCTATAAACATATGCTAGTGTTGACTCTACCTCTCGAATGTATACTTCATCTTCATTTTCCTACTCGGGTGGTCTTAAACCTTTTTTAACCTCAAGCCACATTCACATAAAAAAGCGTTGGGGAGCAACACATGCATGAAAAAAAGTTCCTGGGTCTGTCACGTGCAATACTGACAGCATACAGAATGCTTGGTTTAGCAGGTTTTTCTGCAACCAAAACTTGCCTCCAAGCCAGGCATTCAAAAACAAGTGGCTGCTTTAAGGCAACTGGGAGCAACATGTTACTCACGATCCAATGGCTGCTGGCTGGGCAGCCAACTAATGATAGAGGCTTATTCTTATAGAAATTAATACATTCACTTTCGGTCCAGGTTTGGGGGTGGGGCCAGACATACCTGATATGTGGGGCTTTATGACTTTTGGAAAACACAACACATAGGGGCCGATTCACCAAGGGTCGAATATCGAGGGTTAATTAACCCTCGATATTCGACTGGGAATTAAAATCCTTCGACTTTGAATATCGAAGTCGAAGGATTTTAGCGCAAATAGTTCGATCGTTCGATCTAAGGAATAATCCTTCGATCGAACGATTAAAATCCTTCGAACGATTCGAAGGATTTTAATCCAACGATCGAAGGATTATCCTTCGACCAAAGAAACTTAGGAAAGCCTATGGGGACCTTCCCCATAGGCTAACACTGACTTCGGTAGCTTTTAGATGGCGAACTAGGGGGTTGAAGTTTTTTCTTAAAGAGACAGTACTTCGACTATCGAATGGTCAAATGATTTTTAGTTCGAATCCTTCGATTCGAAGTCGTAGTCGAAGGTCGAAGTAGCCCATTCGATGGTCGAAGTAGCCCAAAAAACACTTCGAAATTCGAAGTTTTTTTACTGCGAATCCTTGACTCGAAGTTAGTGAATCCGCCCCATAATGACAAGTATCTGCAGGATATGTGATTAAACATTTATGGAACCTTGTTATTTGAGTATCAATATTTTCTATGATCCATGAACTTGGTGTAATGACCTGGCTTCCATGCTGCTTATCTCTTCCCACCTAAAGTGCCTGCTTCATGTAGTACAGTATATTCAAACTGTGTCTCTAAAGCTTTTGTCAAATGACAACCCCAAACCTCCCAAAATGGTTGGGGGCCCATCAATGACAGCCAGGGCAGCCATCAGGGGGGGACAGGGGGGAGAGTTGTAGGGGGCCCCGAGGGTAAGGGGGTCCAGCCATGCCACACTTACTTGATTAGCCAGGCCCCCCATCTTTCTGAGAGCTACTGACTTTTGGGAAGGCATGGACGTTTAAGGGGCCCTGGCCACCAATTTTCTTTTGATGTGGGGGGGGGGCCTGGCCACCAATTTTGGCCACCAATTTTTTTTCTTATGCAGGGTCCTAGCCACCAATATTTTTTAATGGGGGGGCCCTGGCCACAAATGTTTTTTTTATGGGGGGGCCCTGACCACCAATATCTTTTTATTTTTTATTAACATGTGGGAACCCTAGCCACCAATATTTTTTTAGTTTTTTACTGTGTGGTGGGGGGGCAGACCAGTAGGTGGGGCTTGCGGTGGGCGCAGCCCAGGGGGCCCATGAAATTTTGTCGTATGGGGCCCTGTGATTTCTGATGGCGGTCCTGGTGACAGCTCAAAACTGCAGTTCAGCAAGTGCTGGGAAGACAAAGCACAGGTTCCTTTGGGAATTGTAAAATAGCTTTTTGAATTGGCTAGTAAAATTATCTGATTTTCAGTGCTCAGCAGTTCTTGTGACACAGAAAGGGTTATCAACAGTCTTGCTGGCAGTGGAATTTCAGTTTGTTCCTCTGGGTGAATGTGTGAATAAACAGAGGGATGGGAGAAAGTGTCTGATAAGATTTGCTGGCAGTCTGATATACTGGCTGCATCTTGTCATTTACTGGTTTACAGGCACAGGATTTGTGATAAATTTCTGCTTGATAATCTTTGCCACTTGCCAGAGTGGAACCCCGTCTACTCTCTCTCTCTCTCTCTCTCTCTCTCTCTCTCTCTCTCTCTCTCTCTCTCTAGTTATTCCTACACCAATTCCTGAATAATTAAACACGCCACAAATTCACTCTGCTTTGACTTAAACCTTTAGCCAAGAGCCACTTTGATCAGCTTTTTCCATCATCATAAAGGAGAAAGGGGTAAAAGTTGAAACTATTTCTTCGGGTGATCACATAAACCAAAGTCAAAATGCTTGCTTTAAAACAGATGATGATTGGTTACTATGTACTTGAACTGCAGCAAATTTTGAATATGCATAATTAATTACAACCTATAAGTTTAAATCATTCTTTGGAAAATATTTCATCACTTTTTAACACAAAGCAAAGGTTAGCATTAACACCTGCTCTGGATTCTACGATGTATTTACGTACACTACCAATGCTTATAAAAGCAATATGCTCACAAGCTTTTAGAGGAAGCCGTTGAGGTCTGAAATTGGTCAAAAAGAACACTAACAATGAAAATCGTGGTTGCTTATGTTCGCAGTCTTTGCAAACTTTTTTTGTGCTATGAAACATATTTCGTGCCCCAATACAGGTATGTGCCCTTATTGAAGACCCCATAACAATATATGTGGTCTCATTTAAGACTTCTTCTTCCTACCAAAACAGATGTTTGCTTCCCCGCTGTAAAATATTACAATATTAGATGTCACCAAATATTTCTATAACCAAGGCCAAAAGTTGAGTGCTTTTATATAGGTGGGGGAACTCCATAGGTGACTTCTAATAGGCTCGTATTGGGCGATTATTATATTTCTTTATAATACACAATTTTCAGTGAGTTATGTGAAACAAATAACATCACTTATTACTATTTATAATGACCTTATAACCCTAACTCTAATAAATTGGCTAACCCTAACCCTAATAACCCTAATACTAAGCCTAACCTTAATACACTGGCCCTAACCCTGATACACTAACACTAATCCCTAAATTACCAAAGTGTTCACCCTTCCCTATAACACAGTACAGTCACAGCCCTACAAAACCTCATCAACCCTAAAGCTCCACAAACCTATCTTTTTCCAACTCTTAAATTGAGGTTTTTACCCCAACACCAACTCAACCAACTTACCTTCAACACTGAACTCAACAAATACATGAAATCAGCTATGATCCTGTTAATTATATCCTTATGATATACTTAGTGAAGTCGTCAGATATAATCAGTACCTATTTATTAGGGTTGCAAACTTTTGGTTGAGCCTTTGCCGACATACTGTACAGTATGACGCAGAACGGTCAAATAACTAGTGCAAGAGGGTATGGGCTATGTAGAGCCAAAGCTGTGACATTGGCAGTCAATTAATGATAGGAGGCATGGAGGCATTATTAGGGTGGATCAGAGGAGGGCTGGAGGCAGAACACTAAGGATTACTAAGTTACCAGCAAGTCCCTAGCCCTGACTAGGCCAGTTAAATACTAGATAGGTGTCAACTCTACTACTGATGTAATTTGTATATTTTATATCATATGGCTCACTAAAACTTGTGTTTTATAATAATGAACTTCACTTGTAAAATATGACCATACGAGTCCTATGACCTATATACAATGGTCAAGAAACTCCAAGGTGATTTCTAGTATCCTTACATTTTACAAAGGGAGTACATTATTCCTTATAGATATGCTGCAGTTTTGATGCATTTTTATAACTACAATTTTTCTCCTTTTTGAGCAAGCTTAAGCCAACGCTTTCCCTACAGCTGCAGCAATATTAGTTAATATTCACTTGGTACTGTTCTTTGTTTAGAAAGACAGATAAGGTTTTAAAGAAAAAAAAAGATCTAATTCTTCTTCTTCCTAAATAGTAGAGGCATGAAGGTCAAGCCTTCAATTGGCTATTACATTTTCCATTTTTTCTGTTGCATTCGGCTGCCTATTAGCTTTACAATTGAAGACATTAGACATCCTTTACAAAATACGGTTATAATTAATTTTCAACGAGATTTCTTTGATGTAGAACTTCTCTGCAAAGTTGCTGGTTCTGTTTCTGGGATTGTCTAATATTTTCCTTCCATGGCATTTTGCCTGAGTTTAATTGGAGCCTGCCCGCATGCTTGAAATGTGCTGTGAGTTTTGCTGGAGGAGGAAAAAAAAAACCTTTAATTGAAAAACAAATTCAAGGAACGCTGGAAAAGTTTTGGCAGCTTTAGACAAGGCAAAATATACAAATGAATTTTGAAGTTGTCTCTGTATTTATATTTATACTGTGTGTGCATAAAGTGAAAGTTTGTAATGAAAATGACACATGGTTGAGGTTCAACTATGAATGCTCTACATCATCATTCCAGAAGGCTCAGAGGCTCATAGCAAAAGAGGTTACAGCCAGGCCCAATCTCATTTACTGGAGGTACAGGAACTTTTTACAGTATCGGCTATTCGTTACCAAGGTGTCATATTTCCATTTCAAAATGCCACGGCATGTGGCATTATTTTGTAAAAGGATCCAGTATTGCTGATTAGACATAGATACAACCAAGTGTACGGAAGGATCTATAAGCATCCCAGAATTCATTCTATTTGTAGATGTCAAAAACAATGACAGTTAGCTCCTGCTTAAATCACTCCTATAAAACCAAACCTAAAGATGGCTCCAGCCTTACTGCATATACTGGGTTGTTCCTGATCTGTAGGGTCTCTTCCATAACCAGCCAGTTTGTACACCCTCCAATGGCATCAGCTAGAATACTTTAGGAAGGCTATTGGAGGAGATATTGGAGGAAGGCTGAGTACAGACAGTCTTAAAAAAAATGGATACATGGCAAAACCTTAAACTGCTAGTAGACTGTCACAATCACTGAACTATTAGCTTATGCAAATGTGTCTCCAGTAAGACAAACCCTAAAGGAATGCGATGAGTTGTTGATCAACAGTATTTTCCATATGGCAGGTTAACTGCCCATGATCTAAACTAACGTATATGTAATAAAATCTCACCCTGGTAGTGGGGGGACAGCAGGGACGCCTGCCGCCCCCTTGGCGGGGACACCCGCCGCACTGAGTTGCTGCTCCTCTGCAGGCGCCGGTTCCTTTAGGGGCGCGCGCACTGGGTCTTGATTTATAGCGCATGCGTGCTGACGTGATGACGTCAGCACGAAGTGGTGCGAAATTTGAAAAGTATTTAAAGGGACTTCTGTGTTAAATTCAGTGCCCATGATAGGATTGTATTTCCTGGTGCTCCTGAGCCTTGTGCTATTTTGTCTGCTTTCTTCTGAACCTGTTTGATTCCTGTTGTGACCCCTGCCTGGCTATTTTGACTATTCTGACTTCTGGATCCTGACCCTAGCCTGCCTATGACTACTCTTCTGGTTAACCCCTTGATTGATCACCCGGTTTTGACCCTTTGCCTGTTTGACGATCCTTGCTATCTGCCTGCCTCAAACCAGCCTGCCTGACTACGATTCTGCCTAATCCTTTGTACCATGACCTTCGGCCCAAAAAGACTCTGCTAACAGCCGTGCCCCTTTGCCAGCCAGAACATCTCGCCTTGTACCCCTCGTTAAGTCCAGGTGGCACCCAAGTAAGCTGAAGGCTCCTCCCGAAGCCCAACTGTGGTCACACTACTGGTGAAGCCGAGCCGAGACCAGGGTACTTGGCATTTGCTCTGGTATTGGGTGCCGGCCATGACCGTATACTTCCCAACAAACTCAGTTTAATAAATATATTGGGATTGACTCTAATCTACCCAATGTAACACAAAATTCTTCTGGTGCTTTTTCTGGTGGATCATATTACTTTTGCCAACAGAAGCTCAAGTTCAGCGAGAAAATGGATTGTGGGAGGGGGCATGCCAAAGTATATTGGAAACTATATCAATGATTCACAGGAACTGATCTGCGTTACACCGAAAACTGGAAAATAACCTAAGATATATTCCTTGCACATTCAGGCTTTCCTGTTAAGCTTTAATTAACTGATTTATCAGTTAACAATTAGGCATAAATATACGTTTCCGTAGAAGACCAATAACCTTAATTTCATTTAATACAATCGCCAATTTTCCTTATCCTTGAGATGTTCTTCCAAGAGAGAAAGTACTTTCTTTATGTGAATAAGGTAGAAACTTAGAAATTAATGCATTAACAATGGCAAATGTATATGAAACATGGTAACCTACAAGCAGTTTGCTGTTCTTGAGCAGTCGGGATAAGGAAAGAAAATCTCTAGGTAGTTCCTATATCTTATTGAACTAGATTGCATTGTTCAGTATTTGTTTTTTTATCATTATTTTTGTAATTTGAAGTTTTTCATTTCATGGCTCTAGTATTAGCTCACTGCCTTAATAAAAATAAATTAAAAACTGAATCAAAACAGATCCTGGGTCCAAAACTGCTTATTTCCTTGCTAAATCCCAGTGGAATTATGCTTTCAAGAAGAGCGCTTCTATGTAATAACACTTATAATTTCCTGTGTAATAATGTGAAATAAAAACATTTGGCGAGTTACGATGAGAATCAAAATAGATTTGTTACGGCATGTGGCGTCTCCAAAGGCTTGGCATTTTAATCAGGTTTCATGAAGAGCATGGGCGTGTTTCTAGTGCAAGCTATACACTTGGGGAAATACAACCAATAAGCCAAATGGTGATACACAATCGTTATTTCTATCCTTCTTTACACTGTTTCATTTTATAACATCCCATAAGACAGACAGACATGCACTGACTGAACACTATCGGGCAATGTATCCATTTGACCAAGCTTCTTTGGGTTCTTGAATTGTATATCAACCATTTTCAGTTAGGGTTATACATCAAAGGAAGAAAATATATTTCGCCATTTGTCACATACACAAAGCTCTTGTGATCGATTTACACAGTGATGTTTAAAAGACACATCAGATCGGCATCAAGCCAATTATGGATGCGGCCCGTCACCTTGTTAGGTCAGGCATAAATGAGCAGCCTTTCATGATTTGTCATTCAATCACCTTCTAATTTGATCACTAATGCAAACGCCTTGTGAAAACAGATGATTATGCAAATGGGTTCTTCTGTGCCATCCCTTAGCTTTCTCTCTGTGTGAGCCTTTTATTTTAAACATGATTTAGCCGTAGGCCACACAGGGTCATATTCTAACACTTCTCAAGAATAGGGATGTAGCGAACCGCCGATAATGTGTTCGCGAACGCCGTTCGCGAACACCGGCAAAAAATGCGAACAGTTCGCGAACAGTTTGCGAACTTCGAACATCCGAAAATCGTTCGATTCGAACGATCGAAGGATTTTAATCGTTCGATCGAACGATTTTCGTTCGAATCGAACGAAAATCGTTCGATTTTAGCGATCGAATGGTCGAATGGTCGAACGATTTTGACGCGAACGCCTATTGGCGAACGTCGCGCGACGTTCGCGAACTTGCGGCGGACGCGAACAGCCGATGTTCGCGCGAACAAGTTCGCCGCCGAACAGTCCGCGACATCCCTACTCAAGAAACTAAACACTCCCAGGCTATTGTGTTGGTGGCTAACTGCCCAAATGTTCATTCTATATGTACCTCCAGGTGCAACCTCAGGGCATATTGAGCCTTGACCATGCTTTAATAAATGTGATGCAGGTAGACAATTACAGATACTATGCTTTTTTTGTATTCTTGTCTACTGGAGAAGAATGTTACCTATAAAATTCCTTCTCGGTTATGTGTGCAAAAAAATCCTTTTGTGTGCACAGTTTTTAAAAACTTTGCGCTCAGGTCAAACTGTTTTCACACAAAATTCTTTGTTTTAAAACCTTAGAGGGAACATTACTGGAGACCATTTTTTTCATAAACAGATGAATTGAGACCTACAGTATACAAGGGTTGCATAAAAGTACTTAAAACCTAAGAAGTTCCTTGCACTTTCTCATAGTGTTACTCACCACTGATGTGTCCATCCCATTACCTCTTCTGACTAGCATGCATGTGCACCTACTGAAGCAGGGCAACCATGGAGCTACTGCCTCCAGAAATTCCAAGGTTAGCTCTGAAGACTGCATCAATGAGTGCATTAGGCTTCTGCCCAGTGAATAACACACACATCTCACAATAGCACCTAGGGCTTGAATTTATTTAATTGCAAAATGATGCAATCCTCACTCATACACCCATAATTGCATTTATTTTGATGCATTGTGATGAACTTGGCTGCAATGATGATAGTTACTTGGATGAGGCTTTAGCCCCAGTGCCTGGCTGTGAATTTCCTACCTTTAACCCACAATGGTTCCCAAACTTTGGGAAGGGCCCCTCTATAGAGGTCCTGAATAGAGGGTGGGAAACCAGACTTAAGGCCAGTAAGGGACAGACTATGGATATTATTTGTTCTTTAACTTACTTCTGGAAGCCTAACTTAAAAGATAATTACAATTTTGGGTGCACATCAATTTTCTGCCCAAGATATTCTCTGAACCTTGGCTGAAATAGCAGAGTTTTCATCATTTCTTATCTCTGTCACATTGTTATAAAGCAAGACTGGGCCTTAACAAATTTTGGACATCAGTGGGGAGTTTAATTGAAATAGTCCCAACAACCACTGCCTTAATTTCTTGCAGTGTTAAACTATTGTACTACTGAAGATGACCGTTTTAAATCTACATGATTTTTTTAAATTATTTGGCAATTTTAATATGCCAATTACAATTTAGTTGTAAGAGTTCAAATACGTTTCCAATTTTTTAATCAGCCAAATCTAAATATTATGGACTTGGTGCACATTTCTTCCAACTGTCATTTGTTTGGTGGAAACAAACAAGTTGGAGTTCAAAAAGGCGAGGAGCTCGCCCGAAAGAGGGCAGAGTACGTCAAGAATAAGGTCCAAAACTGAAGGGTGGCATTCTAATGGAAACAAATGACATATTATTGGCCAATTCCTTTTGACATTTTTTCATCATTCACCTAACACATTAGGAAAACATGAGTAGTGATGGGCGAATTCGCAAAACGGCGTCGGTGTCCGTTTTTTTCGACGCCGGCGAATTTTTTTTCGTGGGCGTTTCGCTGTAATGCTTATTGTACATCTAATGTAAGATAACTCATGTTTAGTGATGGCCGAATTTATTCACCAGACGAGAATTTGCGGCGAATTTGCGCAATTTCCCGCAAATTCTCGTCTGGCAAATAAATTCGCCCATCACTAAACATGAGTTATCTTACATTAGATGTACAATAAGCATTACAGCTTGTCATGGTCACTTTATGTAAAAGACAGCTCTCTCTTACGTGCAATTGTAAGTGCATTACGATTTTCCTATGAACTTCGCTGGCTAAAGGAAAAGCCTTTGAAAGTTAGACCCGAAAAAAAATTATTTTAAACAGTACAAAAAACTCTTTTCTCTCTTAGGAGGAAATGAAAGCCAAGCCCTCAAAAATATTCTGCTCATCCAATAGGGGAATTATATAAAATAACTTCTATTGTAGTTGATTTAAACAAATCCAAATGGGAAAACTATTTTTTTGTTAAAAAAAAAAAACTGTCAAGGTTACATGATTGATTATAATTTTGATGTGAATTATAAGATGAAGCGTGTTCGCTATTAATGAAATGCTCCCAGATAAGAGCTCTCTCAGAGAGATCAGATGAAAGGAGGAACACAATGCAGAATGAGATGCAGAGAGCCCACTGCTAATTTACCGCCAGTCCATTAGCTCCTAGAACAGGATATTTAAAACCTTTGTGCGCTGCTTGGAGATGGAATTAGGATTTGCATTTCATTTTCATTGAATGAGAAATAGAAAAAAAAAAAAACTCATCAGATGCTTTACCTGGCTGGATTATTCATTATTCCAATGTCATTTCCATTTTCTTGTATTAAAAAAACTTTGTAATGGCAAGAGAAAAAAAATAACAAATGCCCAGAAATAAAAAATATCAAAGAAAGGACACGCGTTTTTGTCTTGTAAATCAACATTACAATCATTTTGTCCTCAAAGGGATAAAAAGCAGAGATAAGGTAAAAGGCCAAGTGATGTGTGATATATATCTCATTAGTTATAACAATTGCCCGATACTAATATTTATCCTATACAACAAATAATAACATTGGATTCCGCACCACTAGGTCGTATAATAGAAGCCTCTTCTCAATACACAAACATAAATGCTCCGTGACACTATGGAGAACACAAGAATGACATTTAACTTGTGCATAAACTATTATTTATACTCCCTCAAGAACCAAAACTTAAGTGGAGCTTATTCTGGTATAATAACGAGTGACAGGAAGCCTGTGCCCTTTGCACTTGCAAGCATTTGTGCCAAACTCTATTATGTCAGTCCAATCCGTTCTCATGAATCACACACAAGTTGGCTGATTCACGTAGGGGAACCCTGAGCTCCCGGGACCCTTAAGGTAGTGTTAATGCAAGGGTGCCCACTGTGTACTATGTCAGCAGGATCAGAAGACTGCCACCTAAAGGATTGCACCCAGATGTTGTTTATTACAACCAGCATTGGAAATTAAGCAATTGCCACTCCAAAAATTTTGAGCACAATTGTGTCCAATTCATAAAAACACACAGGCCACAATTGTGATGAGCGTAAATTTAAGCACACCCGCAATTACTATGTATTTGCAGGGAAAACACTGCATTGTGGGTAAAAAAAAATTGGGGATTTTGTCTGAAATTGCACTATGTATACTGCACTTTTTCTATCAGTTGTTCTTGTCTGTCAGACCAGTACCAAAAACCCTGCACTATGACATTCATATGCAGAACATCACCAGGGATCATCGGCATCAATTTCAAAAGACAACATATAGTTGAAACATGTTAAAGGACAAAGAATGCTAGAGTAACTAAGGTTTGCCTAGTTCCACACTTCATCAGCTTGCTTAGTTTTCATGTGGAGGAGCATCTGCCATCTTCCCCTACCTACCCAGGCATCCCCTGCACCTCCTTAAACTTGGCACATTCAAAGTAGAGAACTGGATGAAAAATTGTTTGTTCTTCCAATGAGCTATATGTAAGGGATCATACAAATGCTTCCCCTGTTTTTCTGTCTGTGACATCATCCAGCCCACTTACAGGCTGGAGAGTGATCCGATTGGCTGGGCACCCCAGTGCATCCTTGGAAGAGAGGGAGTGCCTGACTTTGGAGCCAAATGTGCAGGGTTCCCGACGGAGCTTATAAAGGGATCCCTGCTGCAGCCGTCAGAGAGATCCAGATCTGTGGAGAATGACAGTGTTGCTTGAAAGGATTTTCCAAGAAGAAGGAGAAGGAAAGGCTGCGTTTTGCTCTGCTTAAAAATGTATTTGAGCAGCAGGGAGAGACAATTCCTAAATCCTGCCTGTGGATACTTTGGCTACTGTGTGTTTCCCCAGGGTAAGGACAGGTCTTGCTCGTGTACCTGCCACATGGAAGCGCTACTACTTTCAAAGGGAAAGGTACCTTGGGGCAGGTATCACTACCTGGGGACATAAGTGCTCTTGGGGAAGAGATATATATATATATATATATATATATATATATATATATATATATATATATATATATATATATATAGATATAGATAGATATATATATATATATATATATATATATATATATAGATATAGATAGATATAGATATATATAATGTCAGTACAGTGAGCACACTCTTTCCAGATTTAGAATGTAGAGGGTGGTGCGTTGGTCAAAACTTCATAATACATCTTAGTAAATGGACCCGCACTCCTTCATTTTGGTGAAATAAATCGATGTGCTTTATTCACAAATTCATCTCCAACGTTTCGGTCCTTTATTTGTGAATAAAAAACATCGATTTATTTCACCAAAATGAAGGAGTGCGGGTCTATTTACTAAGATATATATATATCCCTAGTATGGCTCAATGGATGCCTGGGTATGCCAGAAAACAACCATGATTGGTGCATTTTTTATGGGATAAAGAATACCAGCCCAATGTGCCATATTTTGTTAATGCTAGGAAGTGAGTGTTTTCTCTCTGTATGAGTAAAAGATAGTCAGGGTTGCCAGCGAGGACAGTCAGTTGTCCTGACAAGGAATAAGTATTTGGAAAAGAGCCTCTAGGTGATTGTGAGCCAGTAAGGGAATTAAAAGGTTTAAGATTACATTAGTGGGAACCTAGTGGAGCTGTAGTGAGTGAGCTCAGAAGCTTATGCTGGACAAGACCGAGATACAGGGGGAAAGTGGTACTGAGAGAGAGGATTCCTCCTCAACAGCTAACACCTGCTAGTGCTCTCCCACATAACAGGGGCATTGTAGGCATATAAATATATATATATATATATATATATATATATATATATATATATATATATATATATATATATATATATATATATATATATATATATATATATATATATATATATATATATATACAGAGAGGGAACAGTGGTTGTGAAAAGACAGGAGAGAATCTTCCAAACCAGTTTATTGTGTAACTGAAATATTTTGGAATACAACCAGTGTTTGGTCTGCCATTTCTACACCTGTGAGAAGCTTTCAATAAATTCTGCCGTTGTTCATCGCATTGACTTGTGACATTCCTAACTCTTACAGCAAAGGCCTTCCCAGTTCCCCTTTCCAAGTTGAAAGGTTCGAATTGTAAATTCTAATTCTAATTTGTTTTGGTCAAAACACACAAATTCTAATTTTAAATCACCAACTCGAATTTGAATTTGAATGTGAGATTTATCACACCTCAACCCTGGAAACAGTTCTAATTCCAATATTCGCCACTTAAAACCTGGCAAGTTCAAGTTAAAAGTCAACAGCAGAGGTCAGTTGAACCATTTAAAGATGGTTTTTTTTTTGGAGGAAAACTCGATTTGAATGCTATTAGATTTTTTTCGGGTCATTTGATCGAATATTAGACATTCGAGTTTTTTCATAATAACCTCCCATTCCAGTTGTGAGTACATTCGAATTTATTATAGTTTAAAAAAAATTCACATACCTTCAAAATTTGACCTTTGATAAATCTGCCCTTTCTGTCTGCTATCTTTTAAAAACTGTTGCAAATAAAACCAGTTGCAAATTCCCTTAAAATATCACTTTTTTCTCCTTGTCTAACTTCACCAAAGTTCACTTCAATTTGCCAGGTGTATATTGAAAACACATCTCATATTAACTAAAAATCGTAAGTGCACTTTTTCATGAGAAATGTGGTGAATTTTCTCCTGGTGTAAATTATCTGTGAAAAGTCCCCGATATATTTTCTTCATACAATTGTAGTGGAGACAATTCTCTAGAGAACTTCCGCCATGAAGAAATGCCATATGTGTAAAATGAGCATGGAGTGGGTGTTGTTGATAAAATGATTCCAAAATGGCTTCTCTATCTTTTAAAATGGTAGTCTGAAACTGGAGACCATTCTCTTGGTGAAAATGTGTAAATTGGAGAATTCTCACCTGGAGAAGGCACGTGAATTTACATCAGTGCAAAGAGAATGTTCACCCTGCAAAGTTAATTCTCCAGAATTTATTGTATTCTCCTTTTAGTAAATTGTCAATGTTGAGGGGAATCTTCATTTTTGGTGAAACTATTTCATAGTTTTACTTTCACGCTTTAGTGATTATGCCCCTTATCTCATACTAAAACTTAATTTAAAAGTGATTTAATGCAGCTAACATCTTCTTTGTTTTTGCTCAATGTCTGCAATGTCTAGAAGAACATAATCCCTCTCGTTTCTCTGTGAAAGCAAACCTACACTGCATTTGCATCCCTGTGACTCTCTGGTGGTTTGCGTGGAGGGACCCCATTTATTCGATTATCACTCCCTCTATTTGCCTCGTCTTTCTGAAAAATCTACAATCTTTGTGTCCTTGTCAAATAATAGCGGCAACCTCTTCAAGTCAGCACTGCATTTGATCTCCTGATCCCCAAACATATTGCAATTAATATATCAGCGGAAGAATGTTAAATGATTCATAGCAGGTGTTTCTTATATATCTAACCCAAGGGGTAGCACCATCAGGATCTGAAAACAAGGTGATATCTTACATAAAGGGGCAGATTTACATAGAATCAAATATCGAGGGTTAATTAACCCTCGATATTCGTCTGCCGAATCGTTCGATCAAATAGTTTGATCGAACGAAAAATCGTTCGATCGAACGATTAAATCCTTCGAATCGTTCGGTTCGAAGGATTTTAATCCATCGATAGAACGATTTTTCTGCGACTTAAAAATTTGCGTAACGGCGAATTTGACGCCGACGAGCAATAAAATCAACAGGCGTCCTTTATCGTCGTCAGCGTCTAAATTGTCACCGGCGTTGGAACCGTTGCTGGCGTCGAAAAATCTTTAATGTTGGCGTCTAAACCATTGCCCGAAACGTGCGAAGTCGCGCCTGCCAAATAAATTCACCCATAACTACTCTAGACTTATACCTATACCTATATCTTCTGATATTATCGGAGTTATCTGCCATCTTCCCACAACTTTCAGACCAAATAAAGAGCTCAGCATTTTCCAGTGTTAGAAGAAGAAGTCTAATGCACAGGCTAGAGAACCTTATTTGGCCCGGAGAGTTTCTGTTCTTTTGATCTTGCTTTCTCCCCAATTCTATAGTAGCAAGCCATGTCGTTTCTTGATGCACTTAGCACATCTTCCCACATATCCCAGCCGAGAGGGAAACCAAGCTCTAATGCATTTACTGATTAATCAATAACTCTACCCCGAGCCGCAGTGTGAGTATTTTCTTTTGTTTAACCATAATCTGCTGTTATTTAATTTTCTCTTGTGCGACTGAGTACAGGAATGGTGAAACAGCTGGGCATCATTTGTCTCTGCCAAAAAGGGGTTTGGTTTTTGTTTTTTTCATTTTTGAAAATTTCCAAAATTTTCCAAACACCTTTCCCACCTTCCTTCCAAACTTCCTTTTTCTTTTAGGAAAGGACAAATGCTGTAGACTTGCAGGGTAAGGGAGTGTTAAAGGAAAGATCACTCTTTCGAGGTAGACTTTCCCATGGTCCTTCCCCTGATAGTGGACTCAGCATTACCATTCAGTTCAAGCAAAAAAAAATGAATGAATAAATAAATAAATTTGGAACAACACTCACTTAACTGCCAATTCGGGCACTTTCTTGCAACGAGTCATATCTATGGTTAAGGTGCCTGAATAGATTGCTAAGTGAGTGTCACTTCTAATTTTGCTTTGAATAAAAGTTGGGAGTGCGCCATAATATGCAGGTACAGGTATAGGACCTGTTATCCAGAAAGTCAGTGACCTGTGGTTTTCCAGATAAGGGATCTTTCTGTAATTTAGATCTTTATACCTTAAAGGGATTCTGTCATGATTTTTATAATGTTGTTTTTAATTCTAAATTACACTGTTTACACTGCAAATAATTCACTCTACAATATAAAATTTAATTCCTAAATCAGCAAGTGTATTGTTTTAGTTGTAATATTGGTGTGCAGGCGCCATATCAGGTCATTTTGCCTGGTCATGTGCTTTCAGAAAGAGACAGCACTTGGAACTGCTTTCTGGCAGGCTGTTGTTTCTCCTACATTCAATGTAACTGAATGTGTCACAGTGAGACATGGATTTTACTATTGAGTGCTGTTCTTCGATCTACCAGGCAGCTGTTATCTTGTGTTAGGGAGCTACTATCTGGTTACCTTCCAAATGTTCTGTTGTTAGGAATCCGGGGGGGTAGGGAGGTAGATAGGGAGGGGCATGATATCACTACAACAGTAAAAAGTGACTGAAGTCATGTGTGAAGTCACATGACTTGGGGCAGCTAGGAAACAAAATATATGTCTAGCCCCATGTCAGATTTTTACAGGTCATGAAACTCCGAGGTAACTTACAATATCCTCATATTTTGCAACTGGGGGTACTTTATTAATTATAATACACAAGTTTCAGTGAGTCATCTGACAAAAAATACATCACTACTCACCGTTTAAAACTGATGACATCACTAGTCACTGTTTATAAGGATATAATTTACAGGATATTAATGGCTCTTGTGTATTATATATATATATATATATATATATATATATATATATATATATATATATATATATATATATATATATATATATATATAGTGCAGAAATGACCAGCAACACCAGGGTTTCAGTGAAAAAGCTATATATTCATATGTGCATATGTAGCCAACGTGACGTTTCGGTCCTCTCAGGGACCTTTCTCCAGGTATAGAACCAAGAAGCGGTGTGCCACCCTATTGACTATATATATATATATATATATATATATATATATATATATATATATATATATATATATATATATATATATATATATATATATATATATAAACTAGGGGTACTTTGCTGCAGACAAACCCAGTCCCAGGGTGCTGCAAGGGGCCAGAGGAAAGAAGGCACCCCTACACCCTGAAGCAAACTAAAAGCAAAAGGCATGAAAGATGAATGTCAGTGATCCCTTTGGCACCCTCTGGTGTTTTTTTTTAATTTTACTTGTCCTTTAGCTTATTATCCTCTCCACTTGTTTCTGACACTTCCTGACAGTGTTTGGGAGCTTTTCCCTCTCTGAAAGCTCTATAACTTTCCATAGTAACGACGACGCACAATCAAATGTCAATCAAATCAAATGTCAGCGCTACACAAAGAAAACGACTGTGTTGACTGTTTAAGATTTTAACATTAATTGCCCAATAAAAATGGGCAACGCTGTTCTGACTTGATGGTCCTTAAATTACTAATCTAATGAAGTTGGCAGTCTCTGAACCCGACTGCATTGTGTTTTATGGGATTGCTTCACTCATCAGCACTTCATAATACAATATCATCGCTGAAAAGGCTTCCAGGTTTGTGGATAAAATGTGTGATGGCATATACTAATAATGTAATATCCTTGAAGGACATTGCTTGCATGTAATAATGATTTTATAGAATAATAATTAATAATTTGGTTGCAATTGGTCCACCTTGGTGTTTCCGCAATGGATAGTGCAACAAGCACTGCTTTCGGTTGCAATTACATTTTAAGTTCACTTGAAACCAATTGAGCCTTTCAAACATATCGGAAAGTTGCTTAGAATTATATATTTTTTCATGAGGCAACACTTAGGGGCTTATTTATTAAAGTCGAATGCTAATGGGTGAATACATTTGCCAGGAGGGAATTTTCGGTGAATTTCCGTGTTTTGCCAGCAGCGAATAAATTCACAAAACTGCGGCAAAAAATCTGCAGCATCAAAAAAATTTGGGCACGCGGAGAATAGTCGCGCACATAAATATTGACGCATATCGAAATTATTCGGACGCCCATTGACTTTAATGCATTTAGACAAAATAGGCACGCATATAAAATTGTAATGCATGTCATAATTGATGCGAGTCAAAATCATTTTGACTTCAATGCGTTTCGCAAATTTTTCCGCAAAACGGGGAAATTTCGCCAATCACTACCAAAAACTAAAAAAAATTCGTATTTTTTTACTATAAATTCTGAATTTTTAGTGGGAAAAAAACAAATTTTTCGATATTTATTATACCCCAAGGATGGAAAAAGATTGAATCCCAAAATCCGGCATCTCATACCTGCAGAGGTTGTATATAAGTCAATGGGAGAAATTCCTATCCTATTTGGAAAGTTCCGTGGTCTGTTCTAAAATTAGCCCAACAATCTGGGTTTTTCGGGCAGAAATCTAAAAAATTCTGACTTTTCGGGGTAAAAAGCCTGAAAAAAAATCAAGCGGTTTGGGAAAAAAATCGAATAGAAAGATACGATTTGGATTTTCGCTTGATTTTATCCCTGATCCAATTAAATCGTGCTTTTTTAATATTAAATAAGGTGGATTCTAGTTTGGTCAAACTTTCTAAATTTTAATACTCAGAACCCATTTAACTAGGAAATTAGGATCAGGGCACAAGGCGGGGAGTTGTACTGAGTAAAATACATTGTTGATAAAAATTTGGCTGCATTTACACGATTGCTGTTTAAAAAAAAAAACACTTTTCATATTTTAAATAAAAGAATTTCACTGATCTGCAAGTGCCTAAATCAATTTCATGCCCTTCAGCAGTTAAATAAATAATAATAACTAAATAATAATAATAAATCCCAGAATGCTCAGCCAGCTGTTATCGGCTTAGAGATGCCAGGAGCCACGGTTGAGAGCAGTTGGAGGGCCGTGTTCTGCAGCAATGTGCGCACAATCTAGGATTATTTATCTACAGAGAAATGACACCGATTTTAGATGTTTTGCCCAAACGGAGACTGGAAGATCGGCCACAGTATGTGGCATCCAAGGTGTCAATTAAGTTCAGAAATTGGTTCTCTGAATCCTCCAGGTCCCGTGTAAAGCTCCGATGGAAAGAAGATGCTGGAGTGTCTCTTTAAGTCGTGCTGCCATCTGGTGGAGGCCGACACTTGATTACAATGAAAGGCTCGCTAAACAGTAAATGGGCCCTTTCCTTCATCATTTCGGCAAAGCGTGCACGTAATTATCCTTATTATTTGTTTTCGATGTTTGTTTCATAACAGCCACGCCATGTGGATTTTAAAAGGTGCCTATTAATTTAGAATAACATGAACTTTTGTTTGATAACATTCTTGGGATGATGGGCTTATTAACAGAACAATGAGCAATTACCAAAGGCTGAAATGGAAAAAGGATTCTAATTCTTTTTAGGAGCTGTAATAATTATTAGATCTGCAAGGTTTTCCCTTTAGCATTTCCTGAAGATAACGATGTTGTGCTGCTATAATAGACTAAATCCCTATGGAGTCCTCAAGCACAAGTGTCAGAGCACAAAGGGGTACAAAATGACCTATCACTGGGGTATTACTGCAACCTGCACTACACACAGGGGAACATTTACATAGGGTCGAATATCGAGGGTTAATTAACCCTCGATATTCGACTGCCGAAGGTAAATCCTTCGACTTCGAATATCGAAGTCAAAGGATTTACCGCAATTAGTTCTCTCGAACAATCGAACGAAAAATCCTTTGAATCTAACAATTCGAAGGATTTTAATCCATTGATCGAACGATTTTTCTACGACCAAAAAAAGCTTAGAAAGCCTATGGGGACCTTCCCCATAGGCTAACATTGCACCTCGGTAGGTTTAAACTGCCGAAGTAGGGGGTCGAAGTTTTTTTTAAAGAGACAGTACTTCGACTATCAAATGGTCGAATAATCGAATGCTTTTTAGTTCGAATCGTTCGATTCAAAGTCGTAGTCGAAGGTTGAAGTAGCCAATTCCATGGTCGAAGTAGCCAAAAAAATCATTCGAAATTCAAGTTTTTTTTTCTATTCCTTCACTCGAACTAAGTAAATGTGCCCCACAGTGTCGGACTGGGATGCCAGGGGCCCACCAGAAACTGTTATTCCTCCTCATTTTTATTCCTCACTCAACATCTTTATAATCCTAGTATTTTACATCTACTTACCATATTCCTCCATTATTAAACATTTTTTTCCCATAAAGAAATAGGGAATGACCATGAAATAGGCTAAATGATTAGAAGCAAAAGGGACCAATGACACGTGGGCCCACCGGGAGTTTTCCTGGTATCCCGGGGGGCCAGTCCGACACTGACTAAACACCTCAACTCGCAAATTGGGGGGGGGTCAGATTGCCTTCATGTATCCCCCAGTTTACATCTCATTAATTCAGAGCTCAGGAAAGAGTCAGTTTGCATACTGGTAAAAACATGGAGGCTTGCACTTTCCCCTTCACCACCATTCGTCCTTAACGAACAGTAACATCAAAAAATGAAAGTGTTTTAAAGTAATTAACATATAATATACTGTTGCCCAGCACTGGTAAAAGCTGTGTGTTTGCTTCAGAAACCCAACTATAGTTGATATAAACAAGCTGCTGTGTAGCCATGGGGGCAGCCATTCAAGCACAGGATACACAGTAGATAACAGATAAGTACTACTATAGTTTATATAAACAAGCTGCTGTGTAGCCATGGGGGCAGCCATTCAAGCCCAGGATACACAGTAGATAACAGATAAGTACTACTATAGTTTATATAAACAAGCTGCTGTGTAGCCATGGGGGCAGCCATTCAAGCACAGGATACACAGTAGATAACAGATAAGCACTACTATAGTTTATATAAACAAGCTGCCGTTTAGCCAAGGGGCAGCCATTCAAGCTGAGAAAAGGAGAAAGGCATGGGCGAGACGATGTATAACATTGAGGAGGAGAATCCACTTCCCTGCTGCTCCCCTTGCATTTTCAACTGGGGGCGGATTTTGTTGCGAAATGCAAAATGTTATGTTTGGTGCCAAAATCCACCTCGTCTGCCTGCACCGGAGCTGAAACAGTGCAGGCAAAGCAGGAGCGGAAGAGCAGATTAAATGGCTGCCCCCATGGCTATGCAGCAGCTTTATATAAAGTATAGTAGTCTTTCTGAAGCAAACATGCCCATTTTACCAGTGCAGTACATTATATTTTAATTACATTGATACAATTTCAGCTTTTGTTGTTACTGTTCCTTTAAATAGGTTATAAATGATCCTATCCTATAGATATATATAAATTAGAGCTAAATTGCATGACCTAAGAAATTGCATTCTAAGAAACACAACTATTTTGATTTTAGAGAGATTACAACTGTGCTAGTTATTTAAAGGGATACTGTCATGGAAAAACATGTTTTTTTTCAAAAGGCATCAGTTAATAGTGCTGCTCCAGCAGAATTCTGCACTGAAATCCATTTTTCAAAAGAGCAGATTTTGTTATATTCAATTTTGAAACCTGACATGGGGCTAGACATATTGTCAGTTTCCCAGCTGCCCCCAGTCATGTGACTTGTGCTCTGATAAACTTCAGTCACTCTTTACTGCTGTACTGCAAGTTGGAGTAATATCACCCCCCTCCCCCCCAGCAGTCTAACAACAGAACAATGGGAAGGTAACCAGATAACAGCTCCCTAATACAAGATAACAGCTCCCTGGAAGATCTGAGAACAACACTCAATAGTAAAAGTCCCACTGAGACTGATTCAGTTACATTAAGTAGGATTAACAACAGCCTGCCAAAAAGTAGTTCCATCCTAAAGTGCAGGCACAAGTCACATGACTGGGGCAGCTGGGAAACTGACAACATGTCAAGCCCCATGTCAGATTTCAAAATTGAATATAAAAAAAAATCTGTTTGCTGTTTTGAGAAATGGATTTCAGTGCAGAATTCTGCTGGAGAAGCACTATTAACTGATGCTTTTGGAAAAAAAAATGTTTTCCCATGACAGTATCCCTTTAAGTACATCTGTTTTCGGAAATTAATTTTCCTCCTGAAGACATTAATGTAGACGTTGGTAACTAGTATTGGCTTTATTATAAGGAAAGCCTTTGATATATGGAGCAGGGTTCTCCAGCCTTGCGTGTTACAAGAGATGGATTGGTTTGGACAAGGGTCATTTAGTAAACAAGTCAGGTCTTTCAGCAGTGCTTGCTGTTATTGTTGCAAAGATCAGGGATCTATGGGATTAGGGCACCCTTATAGCTAATTCATAGTTCCTTAGAGTGGACATTATGGCAGATGGCTTTGCTGTAATTTGTTTTTTTTGGATATTGGGATTCTAAATAAGGGATCCCATACATTGTCATCCAAGGTCCCAAGAATATACAGTGCAGCAAATAAGTGTTCACCCCAAATCCCACCCTCAATTATTCTGAGGTTGGGTTTCCAGCTGTATCGAATGCTCTTGCCATTTGCCCAGGAACAACTGGAAGCCCAAATTCAGAGTAATTAAGGGTGGGAATTGGTGTGGACCCTTATTAATATAAGAAGGCGTACACATATAAGTCATCAACATTTCTCTCAAGTGTTAAAAAAAAAATCCAGCGGAAAATCCTTCGTTTCAATAAATATCTCACAGCGAGCAACCAAATTTCATAATGGGTAATTACATCCAGGAGGAGGCCGCCGGGGGAGAAGGAAACACACGCTCTGTCCATTGCAATACATCACACCCACGTACAGAGACTTCCCATTACGGTTCTCGCAGGCCGGGGGGGCCTTCAAAGTACGAAGGTGAAAGAAAAATGGTATTTTACACTTTAATCTATTTACAATGGTTCACTTTTCAAACACACAATAAAACTGTGTCAACACATTACTGGGATTTAACAACAATAAAACAAAAAGTGCAACGGCACAGGGTTAATATCAGAGGGGATCCATCATCTTAATTGAATAACTCAGCTTATACGACCTGAAACGTTATTATCAACCCACCAAAATAGCTCCCATGTCTGTGCAGCCGATTCGTGAAAATAAATGGGCCAAGGCCTAAATAAGGTTATCTAGCAGCTGCTGAGCACTTAAATAATGCTGGAAATCCAGTCTCTCTCCAGCCTGAGGAATGGCACACTTAGCCTAAACTGCAGCTTAAATGTTACCCGCTCGTCTCCGTAATGTGCTGCAAATGGGTCCGTATTAAAGATATACTTGGGATTATATATTGTATGCCTAATAGGCGGCACATAACCATGTTTCATCATCAGACAGCATTCAATGAATGTATCTTGCATTAGGCGAAATTCTAAATTATTATAGAAGCTCATTTCCCACATCATACTTAAAGGAGAAGGAAAGGCTGAATTTACTTGGGGATGCCAAGAGTTAGGCACCCCCGAGTGATTGTATATACTAACCTGAAACTCCCGGATTTCTTCCAGAGAGCACCACGGAGCGATCGGTTTCCTTCCTCTTCTTTCTTCGCGCGGGTGCACGTGACAGTAGCGTGAAAAGCTGAACTTTAACTAAGAAGTCGGCTATTTCATTCTATTGCGCATGTGTCTGCCCCGGGCAATTTGAAGAAAAAAGAAGGAAGCCGATCGATCCGTGGTGCTCACTGGAATAACGTGTGGACCAGTGCAGTTTCTGCTGATAGGAGCAGCGGCCTGGGGTTTCAGGTAAGTATCTAAAATCACTTGGGGTGCCTAACTTTTGGCACCCCCAAGTAAATTCAGCCTTTCATTCTCCTTTAATGCTAAAACTACAGTGCACCCCTTAAAGGAGTTAAGGCATAATCATTCCGGTGTTTCAAATATTAGGCACCTTCCAGTTAAGATCACTTACATGATACCCCAGGCTGGTGCTTCTGTTGGTTCTAAAGTTCATGAAAGTTTATGAAAACTGCACCAGTAGGGAACAATGTTTCATCTTCTTCTTCCTCCTACGTATTGAAGATATACTTGGGAATATATAATACAGCTGTGGTACCTGTTATACAGAATGCTCGGGACCTTGGGTTTTCCGGATAACAGAGCTTTCTGCTAAAAAGTCATGTAAATATTAAATAAACCCAATAGGCTGGGTTTGCCTCCAATAAGGATTAATTATATCTTAGTTTGAATCAAGTCCAAGCTACTGCTTTATAATTACAGAGAAAAGGGACATTTTTCAAAATTTGGATTATTTGGATAAAATGGAGTCTGTGAAAGGCAGTCTTTCAATTTTACAGGAAGAAGGATGATGAGTTTTCAGCCACAAATAGAATGTCTGCAGTGAATTGAAATGAGCCTTTTATTGAAATGCTGAGCTATGATCAGGACCAGAAAGGATGTGATCATGGAAGAATTGGGGCAGAATGTTTTATCTCTATTCAAGGTTCGCATGTCTATGTAATATAGTGGTTTCCGAGTTGTGCGGCTGGCCCTGATGGAGGTCCCAACTTGAAGCCGGTTAGGAGAAGATCTGTAGGGTATATCTACTCTCCTAGATAGACCTGAAATATGAATTTCATTAAAATGCCCCATCAAAGATCATTTTAACCTGTCTCTTTTAAGAAAACTTTTTGCTAAATTTTAGTGCAACTGAAATCCTACAGAGCCAATATGGTACGGAGCTAGTTTAATTCTACCATTAACAATAAAAATCTACTATTCCTGACATTTACCTGCAAAAGAATTCATAACGAAAGGCTTGATTCAGGCACGACTTATTAATGAACACCGAGCCAGGCAAAATAACATGAAATCTGTTATAAACCAGGACATATAAAGTACAAATACAATTGCCAGTGTATTTGTGACATTCTCAGCCAGTCCTTTCTCAGGTACATTAACTACTATGTAGACATTAGATAGTAATTTAAAGATATAGTATAGTCCTCCCCTCAGCTCTACAATCAGACTTTGCATCAAGTATCTGGAAGAATGAAAGGGGGTAAGAAATATTTGGAGACAGACTTGTTTTCAGCAAAGAGATACCGAGAATAAAGCTACAGATATATGAAATTATTGTCATATTAGTCATCTTCCTATGTTTCCAGTTATATTATAGAGAACAGGTAGCGTTCACCCCAAAAGTTTAACTTACAGGCCTTCAACCAAGGTTGAAATAACTTGTTGAGCAAATAACCATGCACTCAAACCAAAAGCATAACTAGTTTTTAGGCTGGGATTCTTATCAACTGGTTTGGGCTCCCCTAGAGGGGTCAACAACAACTTTAAAGAGAGTAAACATACATAGATTTGCCTCTTGAAACAGCAAGACGTTTTCCTCAATTCCAATTCCAAGCTTTATTCTTCATGGCCACCACTTTGTGCATCGTCACGTCCTGCTGGTGGAATCCAGAGGTGTCCAGCTTGGAATATTAGGATACTACCATAAGCATTTAGCATTGCAGAAATAGATACTAATAGAATCTGAGAAGGTAAGGCTATAACCTAAGTAGTGTGGATGTTCCCATCCAGGAAAGGAGAGAGGATTCATTCATAAGTGTGAAGTATTCTAGCATCACCCATGTTTTAAGGAAAGTGCCACAAGTAGGATAAAGCAAGAGTTAGCTTTGCTGTTTGATGGAGTACGTTTGTTATGATGTTTCTGATAATGTACACTCTATCTTTATTTATTCTTTAAGGAGCATACAACCCTACCAGCTGCATGTATGCTGTTTCCCTTTCCACTCTGGGTGTCTTGTAGACCTATCTTGTTTGCTGGGGTCTCAGAATTGGGCAATCTGGATCTGCCTACTCATGGAGTAAGTTTTCTCTTGGGAATATGTAATCCCCCTTACCATTTTGTGAGCCCACCGTTGCCACGTTTGCATTAACATCTTGGAATCTTGCACCACTCTGCAGAATCTTGCTTAAGTTTAGCACCAACATCTCCTTCTTCTCTACCCACTCTTGCCCAATGGTTAGTTATGAAGTACTAGTTGCTTTCCTATTCTGACCCTGACCTGACTCCCGTTCCTAAACCAGTGCTGCCAACCCTGAACCAGACCTGCTTGACACTGATCTCACTTAAACCCTTGTACCTCATCTTTGAGTTTCCGGCTACTCTTTTGCGTCTGTACTTTCCGTCTCCACCTCCAGGCAAGTCTCCAGCAAGAACAAGGCTCTGACCAGCTTCAACTTTCCATTGTAGCCTTGAGTTTCCAGACTGGATTATAATTAGATTGGTCTGTAGGTTGTAATATTTAACAGGACTAAAGTGAAGTAGAAAATAGTTTTTTTAGCTCTTGGCAGAATACCCTATAATTGACAAAAGACTTGGCCAAAAACCAAACCTAATCTGAACTCAAATTTGCATATGAAAAAATTGAGCCCAACTGACAATCTTGAAAAGTCTTGAAACATTTGCTATGATTTGGGAAAATAAATCACTGAACAGTATATATACAGAGAGCCAAAGTGCTTATAGAACCTAAGGCTACATTCTTGTGTTACTTTAACGTTCTCTGTCTTTGGAAGCATGAATGTCTCATTTGAATTCAGCTCACTTTGAGAGTCGGTAATCCTTGCTTCATCACACGATCCAGTCAATGTTCAGCCATGCATGCAGTTATATAATTAGATGCTTTACAGAGAATATAAAGTCAATAGGTAGCTCTGCTTAAATTATTTTGCACTTTGCTTCTTGAGTGACTCTGATGCCTTCAAGAACCAAATTAATGTGACCTTTCCTTGGAACAGTCCTGTGTATATCTACCTTGTTAAATAAACTCGAAATGAGAGGAAACCGCTAAACCAAAATAATAAAGAAACAAATGCATAGCTAATCCTTTCAAAAGATATACACATAAATCTTGGGCTTCATATAATCCTTTATTTGTAGATAAAAAGGAAACGATCAAGTACATCTACATGACTGGCTTAAAGGGGACTGGTCACCCCAAAAAAAATATTCATAATCCTATTTTTATCACATCAGTCAAGCAAAATGAACTTTAATTACACTATATAAATTATTCGAATCTTGTTTCCTCCAGTCTGGGAATTCATAATTATAACAAGCAAGAAGGAGCCATTTTGTGGACACTGTTATTAAGACAAGCCTTGTATCATCTCAGAATCTTGTTTGTGCACCAGAATGGGGGACCTGATGTCCATCCCTTTGTCCTGGCTACACAATTAAATGAGAACAGGGGGAATGTGGGGAGAGCAATGACATGTAGGAAGTGCTGAATGTAAAATGAAAGTAATTGCCCAAGGCATAGAGGAGGGGCAGAAAATATTTGATTGACAGCTGAGATGTTTAAATGAGCTTACAACAGATATGAATGCTTTAAAAAAAAATAGAAATTGGATTTCTTTTTTAATTTGAAAAGGACTTTTATTATACAGCTTTTTGTGTCTGGGTGACAGGTCCACTGTAAAGCATGTAAATCTATCCCACCAGCACAGGTCTGCCTTAGCATTCTTCATTATATTTAGGCTAAAGTCAGACTGGGCGTTTGAATCTTAGATGTTAACAGGTGGAAAATTCTACTACATTAAAGAAATACTGCATTTCCCCTGTTTTCTGTCATGTTTTTGGAAAATCAAATGGTTCCATTAGCAGCTCAGTAGTGGAGTTGTTGTGTGTTTTGGTGGTAACACATAAAACATGGATTCTGAACCTAGTATTTTAGCATTGACACAAAAAACATGGCATCTTAACCTTATATTTTGTAGCACCTTCTATATAGGATATGAATCTTATATTTTGGTGGGAGCACCTAGTACACGGGATCAGAACTTCATATTTTTTTGGTGGTATCACCTACAATATGGGATCTGAACCTTATATTTTGGTGGTAGCACCTACTATATAGTATGTGAATCTTATATTTTGGTGGGAGCACCTAGTACCTCAGAACCTCATATTTTTTGGGAATCTTATATTTTGGTGGCAGCACCTACAACATTGAATCTGAACCTTGTTTTATGGTGGTAGCACTTACAACATGGGATCTGAACTCAAGGGCGCTGCTGCCATGAGCCGAGTTGAGAAACTTGCCTCAGGCGGCAGCAGCCCGCAAGTTACAATGGGCGGCAAAAAAGCTGATCCTGGTAACTTTAGGATCCGAAATTCTGATTTTTAAATCTGAATTTTAGCTCTGCTAGGGCAGAGAGTGCAAGTGCGATCTCCATGCCAGCGTATTTCCCGCGAAGTGACAGAAAATTTTTGAAACTCAAATTATGATGCCCGCATCAATTCTGACGCTCATGTAAATTTTGACACTCGCGTTAAAATCAATGGGCGTCTGAATAATGTTGACGCGTGACGGTTTTGACATGAACATGTTTTCCGACGTGTGGCCAAAATTTTTTGCCGCTGGCGAATTTTCGCGCCCGTTTCTCGTTTTGATTCGCCGGCTGTGATATGTGGAAATTTGCCATGAATTGTGCCTTGTGAATTTATTCGCCCATCACTAGCGACAACCCTACTGTGGGTATGTTGGTGTGCTTCTCCCCTTCATAAGGCTTAACTGAAATGTTTGGCTTATACAAATGCACCCTAAAACAAGTAAGAGTTGTGGTGAAGAACAATTGCCATTGCACACCCATTTCTGATAAGCTATAGCCCTTCTTTTTTTTATCATGGTATCTATCTTGTATGGAAAAGGTATCAAACCACTGTTAAATAGTGATGGGCGAATTTATTAGCCAGGCGCAAATTCCTGCGATTCGCTGCCAGCGAATAAATTCGTGAAACCGCCGCGAAGATTTACCAGACGTTTTTTTTTTTCAAAAAAGAGACGCCAGTGCCGTTTCACAAATTTTTCGCCATTTGGAGAATTTTTCGGCGAAGCAAAACGCTCCAAATTCGCCCATCACTACTGTTAAACAAAGCTCCTTTTACCTTTAGTAAAGAGCTAAGCTTTTAACTTTAGTAAGCTAGCTAAGCCACCCATATAGAGGCAGATGTGATTTATCCATCGTGTCTTATGAGACATCTGTTCTGATATTAAATGAACATTCCCCGATACAAAGTATGGAAGCCACAAAATTGACTGGAACAAAAAGACCATGTGATGTGGGAATCTTTCATCTACTTGAGAAACCTGGTTTTGTTCTTTACACCTTACTCACAACTGGATGAGCAGGTTCTATCCTACAATGGTGAGTAAATATTTGTGAATTCAGCAGAAACTCAGATAGGAGGGATAGAAGGTGCACGGCATTTGGGCATTACCTGGAAGGTCTCTAGCTTATATGTTATGTGTTGGAGCCCTGTACCTAACGCTAGCTCTTCCAAAAAACTGTTTGTATCAGTCAATGAGAAGGACACAAGTCTAGTGTAAAGGAACTAAAGTTGCAAATTTGCACCAGTTCTTGCTCCTGTAACAATATAAGACCTGTACAGCTCTATGTGTCCCTTTGCTTGGACTGCTGGCGATAAAATTAACATTAATTTCATATATTGTACCTGATTATAGTGTCTGTCTGAAACCTTAATGAACCCAACAGCCATGAGCTGAATCTTATATTAACAATAGAGAAAAGAATATACCCTACAAACAATAGTGCACAACGCAGCCTTAACATGCGCAGGGTGTGCAATAAATCGCTTACACTTGAACCTCATTAAAATAAAATGGATAGAAGACAATAGATTTCTGCAATGATCGCTTAATGCTGTTACTAATTCTGAGCTGGGAACTTGCTCGCTGTTGCTGGAGTAATTATTGATGGCAAAGAGCTTAAAGGGGTTGAGTCGCTCTTTTTTTTTTTTTTTTTCATCCACGAAAATTGATATGTCGGAGAGCACTTCTAGCTGATTAAAACAACCAGCCTGCCATTAGCAGGGGATGCTTCAAAATCTATTTCAAATGTCAGGGATGTTTTAAAAGGATCAATGTTTGATGATTTCGCCATTCTTTTCCAAATTTGCCTGTTTGAATGCAGAATGCAATGTGCAATTTCAGACGTAAATATATGTTTTTACTTATATATTATATTTTTACCCATAATTCCTGCTTAATTGTGGCCACAGCTCAAGTTGTGTCCAGTCCATCAAAATGGAGTAATTAGTGAAGCCAACTGGATTCAAGTTAGGTATAACATTTTCACAGTAGGAGGTTGCATTCTCATTCATGGGGGGGGGGGTGAATCTGGTGGACTTATTGACCCAACCCACTCTGGGGTCCATAGAGCGTCTGCCAAGTTCAAGGTGGTAGTAGCTCCAGGGTTCCCCAGCATCAATATTTGCACACCATTCATCAGAACAGGCATGAGGGACACACTGGCAGCCATGTAGGAGCATGTTTGGACATAAGTACCTTAATGAATTCTGTCAATATTTGCTCTCCACTCAGTTGTGCATGCATTTGTAAATTACCCCACAAGAAGGAAGAACTTCACCACAATGTTTTGCCTGTTTTTTAACATCCCTTCAGCTGTTTTGGAGGTTTTAGGTCAGTTGTCAGTTTCATTTTAAAAATGCTCTTTTGGAAGGGGCAGAAAAAGAGGTGGTAGAAATCTACTAAGTGTATAAATATCTATGATCCGGGAAGGGATGAACTTAGGAATTTAGGAGAGAAGTGAGAGAGAAAGTGTATAAATATCTATAATCTGGGAAGGGAGATTGGAGGGAGATAAATACAACATTCACTTTGAAGGAAATGTAACTGTGTTGTGGAGAGAGATGGATCTGGGAACCTGAGAGAGAAATGAGCTTCGGAACTTAGGAGATAAATGAACTTGGGAGATAAATGACCTTGGGAACCTAGGAGAGAAGTGAACTTGGGAACTTAAGAGAGAAATGAACTTGGGAACTTAGGAGGGAAATGATCTTGGGAACCTAGGAGAGAAGTAAACTTGGGAACTTAAGAGGGAAATGAGCTTGGGAACCTAGGAGAGAACTGAACTTGGGAACTTAGGAGAGAAATGAACTTGGAAACTTAGGAGAAAAAATAATTTGGGAATTTAGAAAAGAAATGAACTTAGGAACCTAGGAGAGAAATGAACTTAGGAACTTAGGAGAGAAGTGAACTTGGGAACTTAGGAGAGAAATGAACGTGGGAACTTAGGAGAGAAATTAACTTGGGAACTTAGGAGAGAAATGAACGTGGGAACTTGGGAGAGAAATGAACTTGGGAACTTGGGAGAGAAATGAATTTGGGAACTTAGGAGAGAAATAAACTTGGGAATTTAGGAGAGAAATTAACTTGGGAACTTAGGAAAGAAATGAATTTGGGAGCTTAGGAGAGAAATGAACTTGGGAACTTAGGAGAGAAATGGACTTGGGAACTTAGGAAAGAAATTAACTTGGGAATTTAGGAGAGAAACTAACTTAAGAACTAGCTCTTATACATTTCAGCGCTCTGGTCAAAAGTTCAGTTCCAACCTGGACACTGCAATGAGTTTTGTTTTCTCTCCCTGTCTGCAATGGTTCTTGACGAACTCCAAAACCTTAGAGGCAGTTCATGCTGAATGGGGTATGGACTCAAATGAATGTTGAATAACCCCTTTAAAGGGCTGTCTCAACATTAAATACAGAATATAAAGAATACCAATACTAAAGCGGGCTTGAACAGGCATGTTGTGGCAATTCTCCAGTTGTAATGCAGAGATGTTTCTGGACATGAACTCTGGAATTCTGCCACTTGGTACCCAATGTCATATAGCATGGAGTCAAAGTATATTAGCCTGTTGTGATCCCTTATGCCATTGGCTGACCTCCTAATAGTGTACTAGGTAGTTGCCATGAAGGTGATAACACAAATGTTAACACAAAGCAGCTAATATTATATCTGTTGCTTCCTGATCTGTGATGCCATAACATTTAGTCACGGAAACTGCTTGATCTCTAAGCCGTAATAATTCTACATTTCAGGAGGAGGGCATACGCCACACCAGACATATCTGGCATTTTACATAGGGAACTAAATGTTATTAGCAGCTGTAAGAAATGATAGAATACAGTTTAACTGTTCAAAGCTACTCCCTTACATTTATAAGAGACATTGACCGATACCATTCAGCATTCCCCAGCCATGTTGATATCCTCTCTTCTGTAAATATCTACTGGTATTCCAATAAGCCCTCCTGCAAATATTGAACTACAAGTGGCAAAACCAACAGCAGTCTCCAAAGCGAATAGGTTGGGCATACATTATCTAGTAGTTTAGTTCACGTTTAATAAATATCACATGCTGGGATAAGTTAAGTTGAGAATCAAAGAAATGATAAGTTCCAACTCAAAAATAAAGGGCACCTGCCGCAGAGGCACTGGCCCTGGAATAATGGGTGGGACCAGCACAAGGGCAGAACTATCCATAGTGTGGTCATTGCAGTGGGGCTGGAACCCAGAAGAGCCTCAGATTTGGGCAGACGTGTTTTGAAGAGTGGCCACTGTCTTCTCCAATATAGTTCAATACTGAGTGCATGAGCCAATCACTCCCAATATGCTCCTTAAATTCAATAAACAAGCCTGACAATTAGCACAGACCGCAGCAAGAAAATCCATACTTGCACCAAGATGGCATGTTTGCAAGGGGTGACACTTTTTAAAAACCATAATGTCAACCCCAGGACCTAATTTCCAGAGGTTGGCTTTTTTTTAAACCTAAAATTCTCTTGGTGCTACAGCTACCTGAACATCTCAGTCCATGACACCAAGAAACGTGGCTCAGCAATCCAACTTCCATGGTGAGCAAATGGCAAGACTTTGGAGGAAAAAATACTAAAACAAGTGTTAGCATCATTCCATGATGAAATTGCACATGCCAAATCACTTTACCCCAATATTACAATGAAAAAGTAAAACACTTGTTGGGTCTGAAAAAATTTTTTATATAGCAGAGTGAATTATTTGTGTAAACAGTGTAACTTAGAAATAAAGGCTGCAACATAAAAAAAAAAATTCCTTTAATTTCCCTTTTTGGAACACTCACTGCCAAGTTGCAATCGCTGTCTAGTAGTGAAGCTGGCACACGAACTAGGAGTCAGGAGCATACGTTTTATGGCAGCAAAGTGAAGACCAATTTAATATTAAAGGAGAAGGAAAGTCGTTAAGCACTTGGGGCTGCCAAATGTTAGGCTTCCCAAGCGATTGTATTTACTTGCCTGGAATCCCGGGTCTATCAGCAGAAAACTGCACCGGTCCAGGGTTGTTCCAGCGAACACTACGGAGTGCTTCTCTTCCGGCTTCTTCAGTCTTCAAATTTCCGGGGGCAGACGCATGCCCAGTAGGATGAAAAAGCTGAATTTATAGTTAACGTTTGGCTTTTCACTCTAATGCGCAGCCGCGAGAAGGAAGAAGAAGCCTGAAGAGGATCCCTCCATGGTGCTCGCTGGAATAACCCCGGCGGGTGCAGTTTTCGGCTGATAGGAGCACCGGCCCGGGGTTTCAGGTAAGTAAATACAATCACTTGGGGGTGACTAACATTTGACACCCCCAAGTGGTTAACAACTTTCCTTATCCTTTAAAACTCTGGGGGCTCATTTATCAACACTGGGCAAATTGGCCCATGGGCAGTTACCTATAGCAACCAATCAGTGATTAGCTTTTTAAAGCCAGCTGCAAGTAGAACAATGAATGCAGCAATCTGATTGGTTGCCACAGATTACTGCCCATGGGCAAATTTGCCCAGAGTTGATAAATGACCCCCAATTGTTTTTAAATAAGGTATTGAGAAGGCACCTGCCTAAGGCAAAGTTCTGAGTGAATTTGCAAACCAGGGCACTTAGTCAAGCAATATTATCTTGGGTGACAATGCTACTTGGTACAGTTCTGTAGGTGGGTGTCAAATATATTCGGCCGTGTACTGCAGTATAAGTCAAGTTAACAGTATAAAGATGAGTAAGAGCCGAGCAGGGGCAGAACCCCTTGGGGTTCACCTGCACCCCCTTGGGGCCCTCCGGATGTTTGCACCAATGCGAAGGCATACAGGGCCCGGATTTGTGGCTAGGCCACAAAGGCCCGGGCCTAAGGTGGCGATTATAGTTCCGTTACTGGAGCCGAGGGTTCCTTGGAATCAGCAGGGTCAAACATATTTGCTGAACCATTGTTAGGGATTTTTGTTATTCATCAACATGGCTGTTCAACTTGCAACCCTCTATTATGTTTTGATCTGCTTCTTCCAGTAGTCCCTCTGATCATGTTCATTAAAGTGATACTGACACCAGAAATTAAACCTTTTTTTCTACCATAAAAGTGACTTTGCATGATTCTTATAATTTTGACTTAAATTATTTGCCCAAAGCTTTTACATTACCTATCGGACTCCCTGTGTTCCTGTATGAGGGGGCTGCCATATTTGTGCAGCAGAAACTCTAACTGACAGGCTGAGATGGGACAGTCAGGTTGGCACAACAGTCAGGTTTAGAATCTTCAAATAATTACTTGGGGTGAAAACCTAATTCTGTACTGTATTAGTCTTTGCATTTTGATGTATCCTTTATTGCTATTTTTCTTTTGAATTTATGGAAAATTGTAAACAATTACTTGTTTTCATGGAAAAAATAAAGAATAAATAAAAAATAAAAATTACCTCTCAGCAATAAATCAGCATGACCTATCGGTAACTTTTAATGGACATTCATATTTTAAAAAGTATTTTTTGTGTCAGTATCACTTTAAGGTTGATGAGTATGTAGGTAACACCACTTCTTCCCCATCTGAATCATGTGCAATTTAGGGAGCAGTGACAAACATGAGCCACAATGCAACATTGGCTCTGTAACTACTGCCTGCCCTATGCACACAATAACAGAACATACTATACTGGATGAAATCTAAACCTTTGGTGGTAGAAGAGTTACAAGTCAGTGGTAGAAGTGCCAATCACACACGCTGCCAGTCACTTGGTACCTCTACAGCCCACGCCTCGCTCGTGCCAGGATTATTCAGCCTGCTGTGTGCCACAATGTCGGATCCTGTTTGTGTGCAGTAAAGTGTCTTAAAAGCTTTAAATAATGAGTGCAATTAGCAAGGAGATTTCCAGTGGTGGAACCAGTTGGTATAAAATGCAGGGAACACATCTGTCAGCTGCGTCGGTTATTTTTCCATCAAAATTGCAGAGTGTGCATCTGCCCGTTCAGTTATATTTATTGCTTTCTCACACCGGCGCCTGCAACCTGTGGTTCTCCAGCTGCTACTCGTCTCCCGCTTCCAGCAAATCTAGACAGCTGTCAGTGCATGCAGGGAGTTGTAGTTCAGGAACAGCTGAAGACAGAGGACAGATTTACATACTGTTTGCTTTTGAAAATGAATGCAGGCACTCTAAAAACTCCTAAACACATGTAGGGACCTATAGGATATCCTATCCCTATAGAGTTAATCCCCTACCTTTTGTATGTAGTTCTCTTTTCCCTTGTTATTGGGCCAAGCCCTTGTAACTGGTAAAGTGTAACACCCACACCTATTGGACAAAGAGTGTAATGACACTCCCCTGCCACACTGCTATATAGTGCTGTGCAGGGAGTGTCCTCTTCCTCTTTGGCTCCTGGTGCTGCTGCTAGGTGAATCTCCATTGAGCCTGGGATCACCATAGGCCCCAGTAAGCTTTTACCCTAAAGGGACCTGACACCTTTAGTGTTAAGTCGGGGACCAGGTAACCCCGTGAACGAGGACCAGCTAAAATAGTAAGATACTGTTATAGTTCTCTCTAGGAGAGAAAGACAGAGAGGTGTAGCAGAAAGAGCAGCTGTCGCTCCAACGAGGATTGTAGGAGGAAGTAGCTTCCCACAAGGCCTGTTTGCCTTTAGAGCAGGGACCTCAGTTGATAGGGCAGTAGGTGAGCAAAGGACTACCTGAACCCTACCTGATAGATCCCGATCCCCTCACTGTGCAACGTCGGTTGAACTGGGATTTGATGTACACCTATCTGCAATATCCTTTGGGAGTCGTATCTGTTTGACTGTGAACCTTTACTGTCCAAAGTGATTCCATCTGCTGTGTCCTCCGAACTATTGTAAGTAAACCTGTGATCATTTGCCTCTGGCATAATAAATCTGCTCCTGTTGTACCCTTTTAAAGAACCTCCTGGCGTCCATTTTTCTATTTGTACTTATATGCCTGTGAGTTGTAGTTCAACTACAGTTTAAAGGGGAAGCTTCCATTTGGCGAAGGCTCTGCCCTGGGTGAAGATTCGCAATGTAACCCATGCTCACTACCTAGCTGGTCACCCTTAACTTCTAATTGGCAGATTAGGCCAGAAAAGCGTTACACACATATTGATTGTTGCAGGGAATTACCCACAACTGTAGGACTACTGCACTGTTTATAGATAATTTACGGAACTAGAAAACCCGGAACTGGCTGGGATATGCGGGGCGTGCGGACTGCCGGGGGGCCCTGAGGGGGTGCGGGCCCTGGCCCGCTCGCACCCCCTGCTCCCCCGGTAGTTCCGCCCCTGCCCACAACCTACTTGCATCCCACCAGCCCTGCAGGGTTCACACAGGCTACCCATGGTCATGAGGTTTTCTGATTGTGACTTTTACATATATTCTATGCAGGGCCGGATTTACATAGCGGGCACCCCTAGGCCCGCTGACATTGGTTGTCCCCGTCACCTCCCTTTTATTCTCTCAAATTTTCATTGGAACCAGAGGAAATTTAAAGAACGATTGTATCTCCTGAGCATCCCCAGTGGGGGTGTGGTTGGGCAGCATGCCGCTCCCCTAAAATCCTGCTGCCCTAGGCCCGGCCCATGGTGGCCTCTCCACAAATCTGGGCCTGATTCCATGTTTACCTTATCAAATGGGCACCTACATTGTTGTGCCAGATCTGTGCAGGAACACAAGGAGGATATAGCAGTAAGACCCAAGACAAGCTAAATCCAGTAAAAGGAAGATATTAACTGATAAATGAAATGATGAATGATGATGTTGAATATCAATGTGCATCTTTAGTATTTGTTTTTTATAGTACAATGTCCAGGGATGGAAGGCTTCTGACTGGAGAGGCTTCCTGCACAGGGACCTAATCCCCTGGGGTGCAAGCCCTAAAAAGAGTAAAAGGTGTTTACTTTCATTTATATATATTCATTGAGAGGTCGTCTTTCACACTTGGTGACCTTCTCATTAGTAGCCATTAAAAACTGGCCTTGCATGCTGTCAGCGGCGCAACCAATTACATTTCGGTGCTTTTATTAAACCGTCGTTGATCCCGTGCATTTGCATCCCAACCACATAACATTCGTTTATAGGCAATGAGCATGGGTTCATGCCGAGATAGCAAGCAGGCACCTCATTTATCACACTGATAAAACAGAAACTTTACGTATTCCTTTCTATATCCAAAAACAAATAACTTTCTATCTGGTTGTCCCCTTGTGCGGATATTATTAAAGTGCATAACCATAAGCCATTAATATACAGAGGGCTAAAGGGAGACAGAACTACTTCTGACATGTCCTGCAGAAATCAGGAACCCAATGTGACCGTATCACAGAAATAGCGTGCAAAGCACAGAAAATTCCATATAAGCAAGGGGTTCCATTAACCCTTAAGTGGTGCAGTACTAGGAACAAAAACTTGCCCTTATAAAAATGACTGGTTGCTCCAAAGTTTCCCCAGAGCTGATGCACACACTTCTAGGGTTTTCTGTCTAATGAAGAGTCACAGACTTCAGCATAACTCGGCAAACAGCATTTTATCACAGACATCCCTTTGTTCAAGCTTTTTATTTATGGTAATTCTACCCGCAGAGTTGGAGGAGAAGGGAACGGCACATACACAGTAGAGTTTCTCAAATGGAAAATATATTTTCATCATCTGCTCCAGAGATAAACGATAAAGAGCCATTAGCGGTTGCCAAATAAAGATAATACATTACTGATGGCCATATTACAAGGGTAATTGTTAAAAATGAGCCAACTGTCAGTATGAAAATGGATGGGGTTTTTGTCACTATCCAAAGATTAAAACTGCAGAAATAACAGGGCAGAGATTCTCCTTTGGAGCAAAAGGGAATTGTCCCAAATATTCACTGAATCATCATAAATGCTTTGGTCTAACAGTAGACGAATACCTGGTGCCGAATACAAACCCAGCAAAGCTTTACAACATGAAACTGGAGAGAATTAGGAGCTGAAATTAATGGAACTCTTGGTCAACCCAAAAGCTCCATCTGTAGTTGCTTCTTGTCAATAGTCCCCAATTTAAACATCTACACATCTGACCATGTCCCCATTTATATAGAGCATACTCTGCTCCTCCAAACAATAGGTCGTGCAATTTGGTCATATCTAAAGGCATGCCAACAGTTAGTACAACAGTCAATGCACCTGATCCAGCAATTTTTATTATTGTCTAAACAGAACCCCTGGTTAGATGATGACCCCCATGTGTAATTAGTTATTATGCAATGATCATATGATTTTCACGTTGGTGGGGTAATGGCAGCAAACCCTATGGTTGACCATATATGGCCATGTATAGTCATCCTTTGGGAAGTTTCTAGGACCTTGGTCTTGTAACCTCTATAAGAAAGAACGAAAACTTCATTGGCCTAAGCAACGTCTACCTTGGATAAGACTAGCTAGTAGCCGAGTAGTATTTGTGGAGATTGCTTCAGAGGCTAGTGAGGCATGGCCAGCCTTGGCCCCAATGAGAATCATAGTTGGGGTAGTGACCCATGGAGAAGCCACAGAAGGAAATACAGCATGTAGGGCACTGGTTAGTCCATAGCACCTAGATGTTCACACATGGTAGAGACTGCATGAAGACTAACCTCATTGTGAGTTGGCCTCTTTTATAGCCTATGTGGCCCTTCTGTACAGCGGTAAAGCCTGTCATACTGGGAGAAGAGAAAGGCAGACTGGAGTACAAAAGTGACTGGATCTTAAAGCTCTTCTGAGAGGGAAATGCTATATTATTTGCACATAACTGTGGAACTAGAGCTACAATAAAACATTAAGGGGCAGACTTATCAAGGGTCGAATTTCGAAGCAAAAAATACTCTGAAATTTGACCATCGAATTGAAATACTTCGACTTCGAATATCAAAGTCAAAGTATTTTTGACCGAATTTGGCCATCGAACGATCAAAGTAAAATCATTCGATCGAACGATTTTAGCGTACGATCAAATGATTTTACTTCGATGTGTAAAGACTTAGAAAATGGTTGTAGAAGGTCCCCATAGGCTAACATAGCACTTCGGCGAAGTATCGAAGTCAAAGTTTTTTTAAAGAGACAGTACTTCGATTATCGAATGGTAGACTATTCGAACGATTTTTACTTCGAATCGAAGTCGAAGTAAATTCAAAGTGCTAGTATCCTATTCGATGGTCGAAGTATCCAAAAAATTACTTTGAATTTCAAATTTTTTCAATTCCTTTGAATTCACTTCGACTCTTGATAAATCTGCCCCTAAAAGTCTGAAGTCTAGTTTACAGTAATGGCCTATTGCATTTAGTTGCCTGTAATGGCCCCTCACCCCTCCCAAACCATCACCACATCCCAAGATGGCCCAAACATCTGACTCATTTAATTTCTTTACCCCAAATCTCTGGTATGCACCATTGAATCCAATCGCTGCCAGAGAATTCAAGGGGTGATAGGTGCGTGCACTACTCTGCTGTTATAATGAGGTACAGGGAGTGAGGTCAAATTTGGCTGCTATGTTGATGTGGTTCAGAAGAGGGGAGAGAGTCCTTTGCAAAGGACCAAAGTTGTGTCTAGGGGTCTTACTCTTGAAATGGGCAGGTCAAACTGTGAGTGACCCACTTACATATTTTTGCTCTTGGGGGCTACTGAGAATGTACATATTCAAATTAAATAGCGAATCTGTAAAAATAAAGTAGGAGCCCATAGGTTTAAATCCCCTGGTTTTGGAATGCCCCTACTCGCTAAGGAAGTCCTGGTAACAGCGTCCTATGCTCTTGGGTGGGTGAGACAGAGTTTGGAAAAGGCTAGAAGTGTCTCCCTATGGTGACCTAAATGTGGACTTTAAACCTATCAAATATATCTCCAAAGTGGTTCTCATGGTTGAGATCCTCTGGCACCCTAATATCCTTATTCATTTCAGCATGAATGTTGTAGTTCGACAATACTGCTCCCTTTTAAACAACATTGCTAGGACCCTTAGGGGGTTATGCAATAAAGGGCACTAAGTTTGCCCAGTAGCAGTAAACCATAGCAACCAATTAGCAGGTAGCTTTTACTGGTCACCTGTTTAGAAGCAAACATCTTATTGGTTGCTATGGGTTACTGCTCCTAGACAATCTTAGTGCCTTTTATTACATATGGGGAAAGAGTTCTGCTTCATAATAGCTAGAAACATTGTTTTGGCCCAAGAAAGGGTTACAATAAACTCGACATTCTAATGTGTTTCTCATTGAGTTAGGTACTCCAGCCTTGCTCATAAGATCGCCTTTGCCAATCACGTTCCATTTTGATGAGGTCAGAAAATCTATTTGTAAAAATATCAAGCTGTAAATAACCAAATATACATTTACCGTTGTTCAGCTCTGCTGAAATACAAAAATCCCCCGGCTGAGGATTCTGTAATATATTCACAGCTGGGACGGAACACTCGCACGCCTATGTTATTTTTCAATGCATATATTATTAGGGGGTAAAAAAACCATAAATTGCTTGTCTACCTGTCAGCAGTGTTTTTAATACAATTATTTCCCTACCTGCAGGAATAGAGCTGCATATCCCTACTCAATAATGTATGTTACAGCAACTATCATTCACGGTAAAATGGAGCGCACCCCAACAAAAACACTATGCAGATAAGGTATTATTTGTGAATTTATTGCACTTGGGTATGCGCCTACCTGCTCTGGAATCTTTACAGCCATTACTTGTGCTGCTTTGTTCGGAGGAATAGTACACACCAGAAAAAGAATGTATTTAGTACAAACATCTATACATACGGGGTGCAAAAGTAATAGCTGAGCACACGCTGAGCCATTTCTATGCATTTTACTCAATTGTCCGGTGCAATTTAAAGCTGAGATGGATCATTCCGTGTTGCAATTCTCTTCTTCTTTGAGCATCGTGTTCTAATACAAACATAATTATGAAGCTTTTCTAAAACACATGGAAGAATAAGCTGCCATATACTGAAGGCATATACTGAACCGATGGCGGCCATGATTCCAGGCACATGAGCAGCCATGATGTACCTGTACCCTGTCACATAAACTTTTCAGTGGTCTGGATTCTGTGGGACAGTACTGAAAAGTGGACTCCAAAGATGGATGGGGTCCGGGATATGCGTGTAACTCGGCACGGCCATGGTATATTGGGAGCAGGGTCTTCAATGTTTGCTTTGATGTTAATCAAATGGTGTAGGTTGTGCTGTCACTGTATTGTAACCTCTATGTATGAGATTGAGAAGAGCTGGCTCCAAATTTAGGGCCTACTAAAGCAATGGACAGGGCTGGATCTGAAGATTATACAGTCCAATTGGGTAGCTATGGTTGACTGATTTTTCCTAGGTTCTCTAAATCCCCCAGTGCAGTATAATTCAGATGGGCTTCCAGTTCTGATTACATGTGAAACAACCACATCAGATCATGAACATCAGAAATGACCACGCACACACATGGACATATAGATGGACAACCCTATCAGTATCAAGACTTCTTCCAACTTAGTCTTAGTCTTCCTGATAACGTTTTTATACCTGAATAGATTGTCCCCCCTTGTAAAATGAGAATATTGCTGTTACACACATCAAGAATAATAGCCTGTGGAAGATGTTCCTCTACCTCATCATAGTACCGATTTCTTCATTTACAGCTTATCTTTATTTGCTGGAGGTTGTGTCTATCACTGAACTTAAAGAACTGAGCAAGCCCAGTGTTGGACTGGCCCACTGGGATACCAGGAAAACTCCCGGAGGGGAAAGGTGTGAGTGGGCCCTCATGCTGCTAAACATTTGGCCTATTTCATGGTCATTCCCTATTTCTATGATAACAAAGGGGCTAAATAGATGGAATAAAAGATCTAAAGAAAAGAGACTAGGAGAATAGAGGCTGAGTGAAGAGATGAAGAATAATAGTACTGAGAGTGGCCCTTGGTCTAAGGTTTTTTGGTGGGCCTCTGGTCTATGGTTTTTGTGTGGACCCCTGGTTTCCCAGTCCAACACTGAGCAAGCCTGGCTTACAGAGAATATTTTTCCATGATCCTTCAGAAATAACATGGTGGTGCCATGACCTACTGTAAATTATGGTTGGTGTATATATATATATGGAAGCCATAAAGACCCTCAGATAGCAAATCATACACTCTGTAACATGCACACTAAATGTAATATCTATACAGAGGAATGCCTCTCCAACAAAAGTTCAGAAAAACAGAAAGTAAGTATCAGCCTACCGTTCAGGCACACTTCAATTGATTTGCAGAGGTCTTCTTCAAACAAACAACCTAAAAACAAGACAAGAAAATAGTGATCAATATTTGAGAAGCAGAGGAATACATTTAGGGGGTTATTTATCAAAATCTGAAAAGTTCTTGCTATTTTCTGAAAACTACTCCGACCAAATCTGCCCCTATTTATCAATACATTTTTCCAAAAATTTCTTGTGCGGGAAAAAACTCTAAAAAAACATGAAACAAATCAAATCTTACAAATTTTTCCGATTTGCCGCTGAAATCTGCGACAAATTTCAGATTTGATGCCTGCAAACCACATCATTTTCAGATTATTGGACGAAACCCAGGATATCAACGGGACATCTGCCATTGACTTCTACATGAACTTGGCAGGTCTGAGTTGGAGTACTTTTTTATTTGGACTTTTAACACCATCGGGGTTTGATAAATCACAAAAAAAAATATAGGGTTTTTTTTCTACGAAAAAAATCTGACTTTGCTAAAAATCTGACTACTAACTGTTGAACATCAAAAGAGACACTGTAATATGTAAATATTTCACTGGAACACAACAATCATTGAACAAAACTAGTCATGTTGGGGTCTTTTATGTTAGGGAAGACCCCAACACAAATTTAGGGATTATAGGAAAGAAATCTCCTAAAATGATATTTTAAAGAATGTCTAGAGACCTCATTCGCCAAGAGGTCTTGAAAAATTGAACATCTCTAAGCAGTTAAATCTTTGGAGTGGGTTCTTCACTTACGTAAATGTTAATGAGACTTGAGAGTCCCCAATCTGCTATCCAAGACAACAGTAAAGATGTGCTTTTCTACCACATCCCGATTTCAAAATAGTATTAATGTAAAATTATCAAGATGTATACTTGTATGGCCACCTGCAACACTGAAGGTGATGGAACAAAACTGGAGGTATGAAAAATGGTCAGTGAGGACACTCTCAAAGAGATAAAAAGATTCAGCATCTAAATGATATTCTGAGCAGCTGCATCATGTGCACATGTGAGGGGGAAGGTGGAGGGAGCCGTGTGAGGATGGTCTCCAGGCATCTAGAGGGGGACCTTCAGTTCTTATAGAGGGTCTTTCAAATCACAGGCCCCGACATCTCAGTCTAAAGGTGGCCATAGACTCAAAGATCCGCTCGTTTGGCGACATCGCCAAATGAGTGGATCTTTCCCCGATATGCCACTAAACTGCATGGCTATATCGGGGGTAATTCGAACGTTCGGCCGCCTGGCCTATTCTGCAGTAAAGCAAGAAATTGGAGGGAGGCAAAGATGTTTCATTGGACTCAGCAGTCCCGTTTGCTGCTCCACATTTTCTTCTTATTTAAGCGCAAGATTTATTCCTTCAGACTGATCATTATTTTTCCTTTGTGTCACTTTTTTTTTGGTTCAAGAAAATCACTTCCCGCGAGGCTTTTTAATCTGTTCCATTGCCGTTACTAAATTCTATTTGCATATTTCCTCCTGGTGCAAACAATACTGTTCTTGTTATTAGATCACTTGTAGCACATTACCTATTAACCCCTTCTGGATTCTCTCAGAATTCAAGTGCAGTTACAGTGCAGTTCTGAGGAGTTATGTTGCACTGGAGATTAAAATCATGGTGGATTGTTCCAATTTTTTTCAACCTGGAAAGCTAAACTCTGGGTAAAAAACAAGGCAAACTGCATCCAAATTTGCACTTTGCATCCTGCACTTAAATCGTTAAAGATCCTTTTTATAATTCTATAGTAGCCATGGGGGCAGCCATTCAAGCACAGGATACACAGTAGATAACAGATAAGTACTACTATAGTTTATATAAACAAGCTGCTGTGTAGCCATGGGGGCAGCCATTCAAACACAGGATACACAGTAGATAACAGATAAGTACTACTATAGTTTATATAAACAAGCTGCTGTGTAGCCATGGGGGCAGCCATTCAAACACAGGATACACAGTAGATAACAGATAAGTACTACTATAGTTTATATAAACAAGCTGCTGTGTAGCCATGGGGGCAGCCATTCAAGCACAGGACACACAGTAGATAACAGATAAGTACTACTATAGTTTATATAAACAAGCTGCTGTGTAGCCATGGGGGCAGCCATTCAAGCACAGGATACACAGTAGATAACAGATAAGTACTACTGTAGTTTATATAAACAAGTTGTTGTGTAGCCATGGGGGCAGCCATTCAAGCACAGGATACACAGTAGATAACAGATAAGTACTACTATAGTTTATATAAACAAGCTGCTGTGTAGCCATGGGGGCAGCCTTTCAAGCACAGGATACACAGTAGATAACAGATAAGTTCTGAAGAATCTCATTGTATACTACAGGGCTTATCTGGTACCTGCTGTGTATCCTGTGCCTTTTCTCCTTTTTCAGCTTTAAATGGCTGCCTCCATGGCTACACAGAAGCTTGTTTATATAAACTATAGTAGTACTTATCTGTTATCTACTGGGTATCCTGTGCTTGTAAGGCTGCCCCCATGGCTACACAGCAGCTTGTTTATATAAACTATAGTAGTAATTATCTATTATCTAGTGTGTATCCTGTGCTTGAATGGCTGCCCCCATGGCTACACAGCAGCTTGTTTATATAAACTATAGTAGTATTTATCTGTTATCTACTGTGTATCCTGTGCTTGAATGGCTGCCCCCATGGCTACACAGCAGCTTGTTTATATAAAGTATTGCAGAGTTTCTGAAGCAAACACGACCAGTTGTTTCTGTGCAGGGCAACTGTACATTATATTTTAATTACATTAAAACACTTTCCATTTTTTGGTGTCACTGTTCCTTTACTTTAACTGTTCTTAATGGTTCAGTTTAGCGCCTATGTTTTACATGCATTAAATTAATTGGGTTTACTTAATGTTTACATGATTTTCTAGTAGACTTAAGGTATGAAGATTACAATTACGTAAAGATCTGTTATCTGGAAACCCCCAGGTCCGGAGCATTCTGGGTAACAGGTCCCATACCGGTACCTCGCCACTTTCCCCTTTACTTATAAGAGAAATAAAATGATTAGGATTGAAAAATTTAGAAAAAAAATATGTAATAGGGAAATCCAACCAAAAATGGGCAGTGTTTATTTGAACCAATTAAAAATAAGCACCGCAGTGTAAAGTTCAAACATTACTGGTCTCTAAAAAGGCAATACATTACACAGAGAAACTATGAAAAGCCAACGCACTGATATATCATAATTGTCTCTAGAAAAAGTGTCACAAAGTTTACCGATCTTATTACGGGAAATCAGAAAATATTCCAAGACCCACATATTCATTTGTGCCATTTTGGACCTAACTTGGTGCCGCCAGCGACAGAGAATATTTTGGTTGGTCATTTGTTACATGAAGGACTATAACTCTATGATCCATTGTCAAGAAGAAACATTCTGCTGATTATTGAACATTACGTGCACAATTACCTTTTAATCCATTAGATGCAAATACCACAGGAACTACGTCCCTAATTGCCATAATTAGTTGCGCGTATGAAGAAATTTGCTGAAGGTGGGTGTGTAATGGATTTATAATGAGCTGGAAGAGCTTTCCACAACAGTAATATAAATTGCCAAACAGAACCCTATTCAAGTGGAATGCATTAATGGAACATGTTAAACAAAAGTATGATTAAATGCCCCACTCATACGGTCTGGGCCTAATTAAACAAAATTCACATGTATTACCCATAATGCCTTGCTAGTAACCTATCTAAAATTAGGAAATTGCTTGATTATCTGTCGTAGCCCAATATAATGACTCCTGTATTGGTGACTCCTTTCCAGCCAAAGGCGCCTCTACTGTCATGTCACTGATGCTACCGTGATCCAACTAGGGTTGCCAACTGTCCGGATTTCACCCAGAAATCTCGGTTTTTAGAAACGGCTGTCCAGGTGAAAAGGGCCTGTCTGGATTTCCAAGTTAGGAAATCTGGACAGGATACTGAATGAAATGACATGGCAACCAGCCAATCACTAGCCACTACGTCATCATTCCCGCCCCTGATGTCATCAGCCCGGACCCCGATGACACTGTTTCCGTCCCGCAACGTCACTGCCCCGCCCCCTGATGTCACTGGCCCGCCGGCAACGTAATCAGCCCCGCCTCCTACCTGTTATCCACCAAACAAAAAGGTGGCAACCCTAGATCCAACCAATCTCCAGCCTTAAGGAAGATTTAATCTTATAAGTATCACTCATCTGTTGGCAATTCACTGTTTATAAGATAGTGTCTGCTGACAGTTAACTGGAAAGTAAAAAAAGGCAATAAATGAGACCTCTTGGAACTAGAATGGCAAAAATGTGCTGCAAAAGTACTTGGATTGTCCTAACCCCTTCTATTTAGTGGCTCAGAATATTTCAATGATCTGATATTTCAGATCCTGCCTCTACACCTGTGATCTCCAATCAGTGGCTCGATAGCAACGTGTTGCTCACCAACCCCGTGGATGTTGCTTTCAGTGGCCTCAAAGCAGGTGCCTGGAATCTTTGGATTCCAGGCTTTGAAGCAGGTTTAAATTGTATAAAAACAAAGTATCCTATCAAGTAGAGCCTCCTGTAGACTGCCAGTCCACAAAGGAGCTACCAAATAGCCAATCACAGCCCTTATTGGCACCCCAGGGACTTTTCTCATGCTTGTGTTGTTCCCCAACTCTTTATAGATTTGATGGAGGGCTTTAACCTTTTAGTCTTTTTTGGGCAGACCAATCTTTATACACAAAGTGTCTGGCAGTTCATTAGGTGGATCCATATAAATACTACTGTTTTTGGAAATAACTTGTCAGTTTAATCCACGATTTGTACAGTGGCCTCAAAATGTATAAGGGCATGCACAAAGACTTTTTTTTAGATCAAGTCCCCCTCCCCTTCAGGGTTAACTCTTTGGTCGGAACAAACTGGGGCATACAATAATATAGAAAAACATTGTTCCAAGTATATCTAGAACAAATAACTTCACCACAACTATTTGGATATTGAATATTTCAATGATCTGATATTTCAGATCCTGCTTCTACACTATGGAGAGCTTTAACCTTGGTCTTTGTTGTGCAGACCAATCTTTATGCACAAAGAGTACTTCATAGAAGTACTAAATTATGTATTTTTGGAATAAACTTCTCAGTTTACTCCAAAATGTGTGCTCCAAGCTCCACCTTAAAGGCCAACCCCATAGTCTTATCTCATTTAGAGAGATCATTTATTGACTGATTTCAAGAACTAACAATTTTTAGGATGAGTAGTTTTAATTTGAAACAAAATGATTGTTGATTGTATGGGACGGGACTGATGGGGTGGTGGTGTTCCTAACTAGTCTTCTGGCCAGGGGCAACGATGGCTAGCAATCCCCTTTCCTGAAAATGGCCTGTGTCTGACCATTTTGATGATTGAATATTTCAATGATCTGATATATCAGCTCCTGCCTCTACACCATGGAGGACTTTAACCTTGGTCTTTGTTGGGCAGACCAATCTTTATGCACAAAGAGTCTGATGGTTGGTTTGGTGGATAGAAGTACTACATTTGTGCTCCAAGCCCCATAGCCTTATCCTGTTTAGAGAGATCATTTATTGACTTGTTTCCAGAACATACAATTTTTTTTATCAGTAACTTCTAGGATCAATAACTTTAATTTGAAACCAATGGTTATTGTTAATCGTATGGGTCAGGGCTGATGTGGTGGTTGTGCTCCTCACTAGTCTTCTGGCCAGGGGCAGCAATGTCTGAGACATAAACCATTCAGATTATGGTGACAATTACTATTAGAATCTATAATATATAGTTGGACACGTCTAGAATTAAGGAAGTTGTGATCTGCAGGTTATATCCATGTAATGCTGAATATGGTGAAATGTAACATTTACAAGAAACCTCTATAATGAAACTCTCAATGGAAGGTCAAAAATAACCCAAAGAACAAGTCCTCCAGCTTGATCTATAACTACAACAGGACCATGCGCCACAAGAAAAAGTCAATTTCACACTCACAAATTAATAGAAGCCAATGGCACAATGGGTTCAGCAGCCACGCTGGTCCCATTTCTACGATTCCTGTGTTGCAAAAATGTTCAGTGCTACATACACAATATTGCTACATAAATACACACAGACCTTCACAATGATCCACACGCCTCTGTGCCGATTTACATAAGGTTATAAAATACAAATATTTTCCACTGACTATTACAGTCTTAATTAAAGTTAGGGACAGGGAGGAAAACCTGGTTTTCAGCTTTTCACACCATTTCAGGCTTCATTAAAATAGACTATTCGGTGCAAATAATGTGAAAAAATAAACAGATTGTGTTTTTTCTCTGCTAAATATTTTATTAGGATATATAACAAATGCGGGTGTCCATTAATTCAAGAAATATGCTCAATACCCTGTGAATGTCTAATTATACTTGTAAATGCACAGTCTCCTATGATACTGTACAGTCAGTTCTGGATTTATGCAAAGTCTCACCCACAGAAAATATGTATATTTGTTGATACGTTTATATAAAGCAACAAAACCAGAATCCTGTTTTGTCACTGAGGTCACGTTTCTTGTGCTGAATACTAAGAAAGTATTCTCGTGTAGGAACATTCTGGTTTGGTTCATGAAGATCTTGCCATGTTATAATAATGTACGTGGATTTTCATTTGTTAATGGCTAATAATGTCAAGGAGTAGAATAAGGAACAGAGACAAGTTCAAGTGGGGGTTGGTCGCCATTGGGGGTGGGGTAGGTGACATCAGGGGTGGAGTAAGTGACATTTTGGGGGGGGGATGATATCATGGGATGGAGCAATGATGTGGCAATCAGAGATTTGCTGATTGATGTGTCATTCACTTAAAGTCCTGTCCAGATTTCCTAATCTCCTTCCAAAAAAACAGACAGTCCAAGTGAAAAACCTGACAGTAGCAGTCCTATCAGTGGGTCAACAGGTCCTGAGATGGTACAGGGCGAATTGGCTTTCTGTGAATTGTTTTTCACCTTCTTCTGAACATTATTGGTCTTCAATGATTAAATATATCAATTGAGGAATTGCAGAGTGAAATACATAGTAGCTTCTGTATCACTCCTGCAATCCTCCAGTTAACTAGTTCAGGTGCTGTAGTATTAAGTTACTTAAAACTCAACTTTTATTAGTCTCACTTAAACATTTCAGCCACTATCTATACAGATATAGTCAATTGTGGGGTATACATGAATTGCCCCCTTGTTCGTGTCTATATATAGACAAATAGTAAGACGCTCAGTATTAGTTCTGATAGTTGTTAATTAACTCCAGAATGCCACAAATCAATGGCTCTACTTAGTAGCAAAAACAATTGTGCCTTATTGTAACCAAACGTGAAGGTTTTACACCAAAGATTACACTACCCAGTAAGTAGTCATGCCTATAGCTCAGACCGCCCACCCAGACCACCCTTCCGTTAGTTTCCCAGAGTGAATCTGCCTAGCTACGTAGGGAGCAGAAAGGAGCTAGTGCCCCACTGTCCACCTATGCCTCCCAACACGTTTTGTCACGTTCGGTATCCCACAACCCAGAGTTAACCCCAATGTCCCGGGCTCGGCTCACGCTTCAGCCTCAAACCGCCGCCTTTCACTTCGGGATGAGCCCTCCGCTACTCGGATGCCGCCAGGTCTTAAAGTGAGGGGACTAAGAGGACTACAACTCTGAGCGAGCAAGGGAACCTTACGTAAATGTATATCAAAGTCCAGAAACAGGCCAAGTCAAAACCAATCGGAAACAAGGTACGGAATCGGTAAGAAGTAGAGTAGTCGAGGTCACAGGCCGGGTCAGTAACAGTCTTGGGCGAAGTACAAAATCGGGATCCAGAAAGCGTAGTCAGAGGAAAGCCAAAGGGTCAGGGCAGGCAGAGATCAATTACAGGAGTCAGGACTATCCGGAAGGTCAGGAGAAATCAAACAGAATCGCACCCAGGAACTGAAAAACTAGAACCTACGTTGGGCAATGCAGACACTGTGCATTGCCTTTTTATTTTAAATTTTGGCGCCATTGCATGCGTCGCAATGACGCCAGCGCGTCTGCGCCATGACGTCAGCGCGCCTGCGCGAACGCGCCTGCGCCTTTAAGACCGGCGCATGCGCGCCGCGCACTCCCTAAGGAGCCGGCGCCTGAGGCCTAGAAGCGGCGGCTGCCGCTCGGCGTGACGGGCGTCCCCGCCGTGGGGGCGGCAGGCGTCCCTGCCGTCCCACAGGTAAGTTTGTTACATTACCCCCCCCTCCAGAGGGGGCCACTGGACCCCTAGACTTGTTGGGAAACCTAGAGTGGAACTGCCTCACCAAGCGATCAGCCCTTACATCCGAGGCAGGAACCCAAGACCTTTCCTCGGGACCATAACCCTTCCAGTGAACCAGATATTGAAGTTTACCTCTAGAGATACGAGAATCAACCAACTTGTGAACTAAATATTCAGATTGCCCCTCAACAGAAACAGGAGGAGGAGGAGAAGTCTGACGTACCACTCTAGCAGGTTTTAAAAGGGAGACATGAAAGGAATTAAAAATCTTGAGTTCGGGAGGAAGATTTAACCTGAAGGTACAAGGGTTAATAATCTTAGATACAGAAAATGGACCAACAAATTTGGGACCCAGTTTGGCCGAAGGGACTTTCAAAGAAATATTCTTAGAGGACAGCCAAACTTGATCACCAACCTGATATTCGGGAGACTCTCTTCGCTGTTTATCAGAAGCCCTCTTCTGAGCAGCTACTGCAGAAGATAAAGACTTCTGAACCTCCTGCCAAACCTTAGAAAAGTCCTGAGTAATAGAATTGACGGCAGGAAGGTCACAAGAATCAGAAAACGAAAAAACCCTGGGATGGAGACCAAAAACAGTGAAAAAAGGAGACCTGCCAGTGGAGGAGTGAATGGCATTATTATAGGCAAATTCGGCCCACGGAAGAAAATTAACCCAAAGTGACTGATTGCAGGAGACGTAACATCTCAGATACTGTTCCAGGGTCTGATTTGTCCTCTCAGTCTGACCGTTAGTCTGAGGATGGTATGCGGAAGAGAAAGACAAATCAGTACCCATTAATGAACAAAAGGCCCGCCAGAATTTGGACACAAATTGAACCCCCCTATCAGACACAATATTAAGAGGAGCCCCGTGAAACTTGAAAATATGGACAATGAAAAGTTCAGCAAGGGTCTTGGCAGATGGAAGGGTAGGGAGAGGGATAAAATGGGACATTTTACTAAAACGATCCACTACTACCCAGATGACCGTATGACCCTTAGATGGAGGTAATTCCACAATGAAATCCATGGATATATGAGTCCAAGGTTTCTCGGGAATAGGAAGTGACTGCAGCAAACCCTGAGGTAAAGATCTAGAAGGCTTAGAACGTTGGCAAATTGGACATGAATCAATATATTTGGCAACGTCTTGTCTTAGAGTCGGCCACCAGAGAGTACGAGACAATAATTCACAAGTCTTCGCACAACCCAGATGACCAGCCACTTTGGAATCATGGGATTCGTGAAGGACAGCTTCACGTAAATTACTCGGAACAAATAACTTGCCCACAGGAATATTAGGAGGAGAATCTACCTGAGCATTTGACAAAGAAGTAAAGAGATCCGGACTCAGGGCTGCCACAATCACCTCCTTCGGAACAATAGGGACTGGCCCCAAATCCTCCCTAGGTTTGGAGACAAAACTTCTAGAAAGGGCATCTGCTTTTACATTCTTATCTGCTGGCCTGTAGGAGATGAGAAAATTAAACCGTGAGAAAAATAATGACCACCTGGCTTGCCGAGGATTTAACCGTCTAGCAGATTCAATGTATAATAGGTTTTTATGGTCAGTGAACACAGAAACAGTATGTTTGGCACCCTCAAGGAGATGTCTCCATTCCTCGAATGCTAATTTAATGGCCAATAATTCCCTGTTGCCAATATCATAATTGACCTCCGCTGAAGAGAATTTCTTTGAAAAAAAAGCACAAGGATGCATCTTACCGGAGACAGGATGTCGCTGAGACAACACAGCACCAGCACCAATCTCGGACGCATCTACCTCAACAATAAAAGGTAAGGAAGAATCAGGGTGCCGGAGAACTGGGGCAGAAATAAAGGCTTCTTTCAAAAGATGAAAAGCCTCAACCGCCTCAGCAGGCCAAATACTCGGGTCAACCCCCTTCTTAGTTAAGGCAGTAATCGGAGCCACCAACTTAGAAAAATTTAAAATAAATTGTCTGTAGTAATTAGCGAATCCTAAAAACCTCTGGACTGCTTTCAATGAAAGAGGTTGTGCCCACTGCTGAATTGCTTGGACCTTAGCGGGCTCCATCTCAAGACCTGTTTGAGAAATAATGTATCCAAGGAAAGGTACAGCAGAAACCTCAAATAAACATTTTTCAAGTTTTGCATACAAATGATTTTGCCTTAGCCTAGATAAAACCTCACGAACATGGGCCCGATGAGAAAATAAATTTGAAGAAAAAATGAGAATGTCGTCTAGATATACCACGACAAAACGGCCCAAAAGATCACGGAAGATATCATTGACTAGTTCTTGAAAGACAGCGGGGGCATTGCATAAACCAAAGGGCATAACCAGGTATTCATAATGCCCATCCCGGGTATTAAAAGCTGTCTTCCACTCATCCCCCTCCCTTATCCTGATTAGATTATAGGCGCCCCTTAAATCTAACTTGGAAAAAATAACAGCTCCCTTTACTCGATCAAACAGTTCGGAGATTAAAGGGAGGGGGTAACGATTCTTGACCGTGATCTTGTTTAACCCTCTATAATCGATACAGGGTCTAAGGCTCCCATCTTTCTTTTTGACAAAGAAAAAACCCGCCCCCGCAGGAGAGGAAGAAGGTCTAATGAACCCCCGCTCCAAATTCTCTTTAATATATTCTTCCATGGCCAAGGACTCGGGAAGAGAAAGTGGATATGTCCTACCCTTGGGGGGAGAAGACCCAGACAATAATTCAATGGCACAGTCGTAAGGTCTATGGGGGGGTAGAGACTCAGCTGCTTTTTTACAAAAAACATCAGAAAAGGCAGCATAACAGGGAGGGAGACCTTTTAAAGAAGTTGCAGCCAGAGTTTGACCAACCTTAATACAGGAATGTTCACAAGCAGGGCTCCAATTCAAAATCTTACCAGAAGGCCAATCAACCTGGGGATTGTGACTCTGTAACCAGGGAAGGCCTAAAATGATTGGAGTCTGAGGGCACTCGGTAACGAAAAAAGAAAGAGACTCGAAATGATCAGACATGGACATACAGATGACTTTAGATTTGGTAGAAACTAACCCAGAACCCAAAGATCTACCATCAATGGCAGACAACCTGAATGATGGAACCTGTGGTTCGCAAGGGACACCATGTTCCTTAATAAACCCAAGATCCAAAAAATTACCCGCAGCCCCCGAATCCAAAAAAGCAGAGCTCTGCACACAACCACTGTCCCAATTCAAACGGACCGGAATTAAAATTTGAGAAGACTGGGGAGTAGAAACGACATCACCCAAGCAAGACTCCCCAGACCTGCTTAGGCTCTGTCGTTTCCCGGCCTTTTGGGACAGGTGTTGCGAAAATGCCCTTTATCCCCACAATACAGACATAACCCATTACTCCTCCTACGGACCCTCTCAGCAGAAGAAAGACGAGTAGAACCAATCTGCATAGGTTCTTCAAAGGGTTGAGGAAAAACTTGCGGGATATTGGAAACATTTACAGAAGGAGGTGAGATATTGGCAACCTGTTCCTCCTGAAGTCTCTCTCTATGCCTACGATCAATCTGAACAGCCAAATGCATAAGAGAATCCAGGGAGGACTGTGTAGGAAAATTAACAAGACTATCTTTGATAGCTGCGGCCAGACCAACCCTAAATTGGCTCATGAGAGCAGTATCATTCCAGCCCGTCTCTACAGCCCACCGCCGAAACTCAGTACAATAATCCTCTGCCCGCCTCTTGCCTTGTTTAAGAGCACGTATGGCTGCGTCAGCAGAGGCGGCACGATCAGGATCATCGTAAATTACGGCCATGGCTTTAAAGAAAGCTTCGAGAGAGAGACGGGCTGGATCCCTCTGGGACAGACTAAATGCCCAAAGCTGAGCATCGCCCTGTAACAAGGTAACTACGAAATTTACCCTAGATTCCTCGGTGGGGAAAGAATAAGGTAAAAAACTGAAATGTAGCTTACAGGCTTCTTGAAACGTAAAAAACTTACTACGATCCCCAGTAAACTTCTCAGGAAAAGGAACCTTGGGCTCATGGAAGGAGCTACCTGTAGGTGGAGGTAGAGAAGAGCTTGCCAGAGGAGTTGCAGTACTCGGACCAGGAACAGGCTGTTGCTGCATCATATCAAGCCTGGAAGAAAGACCGTGAAGACATTGGACAATATAATCTTGCTTGTCTTCTTGTTCTCCAAGCCTCTGCAGAAGATTTGCCAGGATTGCGTCCGAAGGAGTGGTGGAAGCAGTAACGTCAGCTGGCTCCATCTTCTTAGTTTTTCTTTCTTTTTTTTCAAATTCGGCCCAACGTAATGTCACGTTCGGTATCCCACAACCCAGAGTTAACCCCAATGTCCCGGGCTCGGCTCACGCTTCAGCCTCAAACCGCCGCCTTTCACTTCGGGATGAGCCCTCCGCTACTCGGATGCCGCCAGGTCTTAAAGTGAGGGGACTAAGAGGACTACAACTCTGAGCGAGCAAGGGAACCTTACGTAAATGTATATCAAAGTCCAGAAACAGGCCAAGTCAAAACCAATCGGAAACAAGGTACGGAATCGGTAAGAAGTAGAGTAGTCGAGGTCACAGGCCGGGTCAGTAACAGTCTTGGGCGAAGTACAAAATCGGGATCCAGAAAGCGTAGTCAGAGGAAAGCCAAAGGGTCAGGGCAGGCAGAGATCAATTACAGGAGTCAGGACTATCCGGAAGGTCAGGAGAAATCAAACAGAATCGCACCCAGGAACTGAAAAACTAGAACCTACGTTGGGCAATGCAGACACTGTGCATTGCCTTTTTATTTTAAATTTTGGCGCCATTGCATGCGTCGCAATGACGCCAGCGCGTCTGCGCCATGACGTCAGCGCGCCTGCGCGAACGCGCCTGCGCCTTTAAGACCGGCGCATGCGCGCCGCGCACTCCCTAAGGAGCCGGCGCCTGAGGCCTAGAAGCGGCGGCTGCCGCTCGGCGTGACGGGCGTCCCCGCCGTGGGGGCGGCAGGCGTCCCTGCCGTCCCACAGGTAAGTTTGTTACACGTTTCACCGGAAAACCGGCTTCTTCATGGTCTTCAATGATATCACAAATATTTGGTGTACCAGGTATGGTATCAATTATCCAAAATCATTCCTCTTTTGATTTTATGGTGGCCAGCAGGTAAGGTTTGAGTTATAAAACTGTTGTGGGCAGGGTTGGGCCGGTCTACCAGAGCAACAGAGCAACCTCTGGTGGATATAGGTCCTATTGAACACCATCCTAGGAGAATTCCCATCCTTTCCATTGTGGGCTTATTTAAAAACCTATACCATTTGGCACTACCGATATCTTATTGTGGTGAGAATGGGCTTGGGATGTCTAGTTCTCTAGGCCCTAGGAAACCCAGTCTGACACTGGTTGTGGGTCGGAATACATAGAAATGTAGAGTGCCGGTCTAGATGCCAGAAAAGAAGGATTCTAGAGGCAACGTTGAAAGCAGAGGAACATGGAGCAAGTGTAGGTGAATGTTTGGGAATGTGCAAATGACTGGGTAGGGAGGTTGTAATGTGCCAAAAGTTGGGGGCCTTGGTAGCACCCACTATCACTATCAAACCCCGCATGATATCAGAATGCAAGGGCTGTCTACCCTAGTCTATCTAGTTACAGTGCATTTATACATTGCCTTGTGTCCCCTTTATCAAAGCTGAAATAACAGCATCATTCCCATTAGAGTTTCTGAAAAATCAGCTAAGGCAGACAGTAGGACAGCTCCCTGACCAATAGATAAATACACAAATAGAATGGCTTTTGCGCCCAGTTAATAATCAATTATTTAATTATCAATCAATTATTATCATATTATTGTCATACATTCAATAGTCTAATCTTGAATTGGATTTAAGAATTGTTTTTCCTTTAAGCAGGACTCTGGGCACAGAGTGGAAACAGCCCATAGACATATTTATGTTTGTTTAAATATCTCACTTTCAACGGCTTTTATATTCAGACGCCTTGACAGAAACAAGTGGAATAATTTCAAATGACCATTCGGCGCATTGGTCTTCATTGTTAAATTGATGGATGTGTACGAGGTCTGGTGACTTGGCGCTAATATCAATGCAAGATGTGAGACATAAGTATCTTGTAACGCCGTGAGGAATCATTTTGCTGAGGCAGATCTGAACCCTTGAGCCTAACATCATCTGACACACGAAGTAGGCAAAAAAGAATATTCGGCTTTAAAGGCTGGCCGTCGCTATGGTAACAGGAAGAGACCTTTGGAACCCCTTTCAAATTCTATCATTTTACAGTTTGTGGAAAGACAAGCCTGATAAATGAGTTTGCACTTTGAGGAGACACGTCGTGTAAGAGCAACAATGGCTGAGGCTTCCCTGCAATCTCATTAATGGTATTTATATCATATAACCAGTCCTTCAAATTCATATTTTGAAGGATGAAAAGGGGTTTCCACTTTCCAGCAAGCGGAATATTTAGTAATGGGGATTTGTGCAGACAGTAAACTTTTTACTAGTAGACAGTTAAAGTTGCCCCGGTGTTACGTCATCCAACCAAATTGTTTTGCCCCACTCCCCATAATCTGCACATGATCCCCCTCAACTGAAAAGACCTAAAACCCACTCTTAATCACTTCTGAACCAGGCAGCATTGGGCAGGAGTTAGAGCCAAAGTCTCTCTCAGTTTTCCCCCATTAGGTTTGTGACAGGACAGTCCCATGAAAATGCCGCCATCTAAGAAGTACCACTAGCATTTGACCGGCCTAGAAGGTAAATCACCAACTAAGACCAGGGACAGGATTATAAATATACCAACAACATAGTTGCCCATCATTTTCTCTCCCCAACATGTTTTGTCCCTAAACCCTCCCAATCCAACCTCTTACATCTCCCCAATCCACCCAATTACCCCCCTTATGTCATAGACCTGTCCATTCAGACCTACCTATTTCCCACCCCATGACGTCCTACAGAAAGGAGGCAAAACTAGGTACATTACTAGCTGGTAACTGTGGGGAGATCTCTAAGTGACTGTAAGATAATTCTTCTTCTTTGGGCTCTACCTGGTGCAGAGGGAAGATGTGCTCAGTAGGCAGAAGGCCTCATTAAGAAGATCAAGCTCTGAGGTTGCTCAAGCCTTATAGAAGCTGGAGAAAGGGGACTCCGTGAATGGGGTAAAGATGGTGTGAGCATTAGCCATTGAGACATTGGCTTGTGATGTGTTATTATGGCTATTTGGTGAGCCAGTGTAGCAGAGGGAGGTGCTACAGGCTAACCAGCTGGGTTTTGATTAACATCAGGTGGCTAATCAGTAGTCCTTAAAGGGGTTGTTCAACTTCAAACAACTAGATGTTTTCTGATAGATCACCATAAATAACAACTTTTTCCAATTACTTTCTATTTTCTAGGTGTCACCGTTTTTTTAATATTGAAGTGTAAAGTGTCTTTTTTCACCTTTAAAGCAGCTCTGAGAGGGGGGGTCGCCGACCCTGTAAACTGTTCTAAATTGATACATTTAGTTGATCCATTTCTTATCTTTGTCCCTGCTGAGCAGAATTTCTGGGTTTCATTAAAGGCAGCTGTTGGAATTGATACAATAGTTGCTAATACTCCAGAGATGCTGCTGAGAAATGTATCAACTAAATGTTGCAAAATTGTTCAGAGTCTGCACCTGAATTACTGAGCTGCCAGACTGAAACACCAGAGACACGACATTCAACTTTAAACTTAGATTTTGGAAAATCAGTAAAAAATAAATAGTGGAAAGTAATTGAAAAAAGTCTTTATTTCTAGAGAACAATCTGAAAGCAAGTGAAAAACCCCTTTAAAACCCAGGTTGGTCAGTCTCTCAGGATCTCTGACTGGGAGAGACACACAGGGGGTCATTTATCAACACTGGGCAAATTTGCCCATGGGCAGTAACCCATGGCAACCAATCAAATTGCTACATTCATTTTTCTACTTGCAGTTGGCTTTAAAAAGCTACTCACTGATTGGTTACTATAGGTAACTGGCCATGGGCAAATTTGCCCAGTGTTGATAAATGAGCCCCTGAGGGTCTGGAATCCTGACGTTAAGGATCCTATGTACCTGCACACACACTCACGGGAAGGTCTGCTGTCTTTTTGTTGTTATTGAACTGATACTGCTGCTGAAAAGCAATTTTCGTGTTGTTTTGAAAGAATAACTGCCTTTATGTTGTACCTGTTTGCTGCCAGCTGAAATAAAAGCCATTTTTTCTTTAAGAGACTTTTGCTGTCCAGACACTTAGTGTAGTAGGGATGCACGGATGCACGGAATCCTAATTTGCATATGCAAATTAGGGGTGGGAAGGGGAAACCATTTTTTACTTCCTTGTTTTCTGACAAAAAGTCACGCGACTTCCCTCCCCACCCTTAATTTGCATATGCAGATTAGGTTCAGAAGGATTCGGCCGATTCCGAATCCTGCTGAAAAAGGCCAAATCCTGGCCGAATCCTGAACCGAATCCTGGATTCGGTGCAACCTGTCATAGCCAGTAATAGCACTTTTGTAAAGTTGCACTTGGCACCACTCAGTCCTTCCTGCCTTCCATTCCAAATCAGGTGCTGCAGTGCCTACTGATGGAGGTGAACCCTGGACACACGTCACTCATAGATTCAGTTGCCTGCCGTGACCCTGGAATTCTGGAGGAAAATGCTGCATTTTGGCGACTTCACTCAAAATTGCACTTTGCTCACTGCACTTGCAGAAGCACATGGGCCTTATAGAGTGGGGTAGTTCTCCAGATGACCCCTGCTGCAATGTAGAAACTCCAGGAAATCTGGACAAATTGTGAGGATTCCAGTACACCAGGGGCTGATTCCTGCTGTGTGATTATCCATTGAGAACTTGGTATGTAATCCATTATCTAGCAACCCATTATCCAGAAAGCTCAGACGAGAAGGCCATCTCCCATAGACTCCATTGTATCCAAATAATCAACATTTCTAAAAATGATTTCCTTTTTCTGTGTAATAATAAAACAGTAGCCTGTACTTGATACAAACTAAGATGTAATTAATCCTTATTGGAAACAAAAACCAGCCTATTGGGCTTATTTAATGTTTACATGATTTACTAGTATTTCTTAAGTCTACTAGGAATATTCAGAAAACCCAGGTCCCAGTAGCATTCTTGATAATTGGTCCCATACCTGTACCTTTTTTCTTTCTTCAATAGATCTGCAAATTGAAGAGTCATATTTAGCAGTGCTCTGAGCAAGTGATGGGCAAATCTGCCCATTGTCTTCAATGCATTTTGCAAATCTTCGCCGTTTCCCATTTCGGCCAAGCGAAATGGCGAAAATACACAAAACGCACTTAATGGGCATCAAAATTATTTTGAAGCGCGTCAATTTTTATACACGCGACTATTTGATCCAAATACATTAAAGTCAATGGGCGTCCGAATAATTTTGATGTGCAAAATTTTTATGTTGTGACAATTTTTACTCGTGATTTTTTTTTATTGCGGCACATTTTTTGCCAGCAAATTTTCGACACAGTTTTGCAAAAACATTTGTGGGCGGCGAAACGTGAAAATTCACTGAAAATCCATTCCTGGCGAATTTATTCGCCCATCACTAGGGCTCTGCCCCAACTGGACACGTAGCGCGGCCAATAGGAAATAGTTATAGAAATAAAGACACACACATGGTCTTCCAGCGAGATGAAAACACAGAGAAAGATGATTCTGCAAAAAGAAAATACACTGCCTCTTCCTCACAAGCTTTATGAGCAGCGCAACAATATTTCTTACAATTTCCCAAGACTCCAATTACTTTGTCAACCCATAGAACAATAATACACAAATATATATCTATTGAGGGATAGACTAATAAAATATATATCAGAGCCCCCAAGTCTGACATTATTCACTGCCAGGAATGTTAAAAAACTGTAATTTTATTTTTCCATGGGAGTGATTTGTGTTCCTGCAGCCGAAGCCTCTGCAACTCCTGCCAGGGATTTGTCCCCTGCACAAACTCTATGGTTAAAGATTCTTCTCTTCTTATTAATGTATATTTTAAAAAAAGAGTATTTTGGCTTTCAGCAGCTGAGACACCTAAAATTCCTGGTGTCAGATCTGGTCAGTTTCTGTGCCACATAGACCATTATTTGCCCTTGTGCAATGTCTGGCAGCTGAGCAGGGCAGAGGGTACCTGGCTGTGATTGGCACATGGGTTAATTGCTATGGGAAGGGACAGGCTGAGCTCCAGGTGCCTAATGCAACACTGGACCTAAATACAGTCCTGCCCATGAGCATCAAAGCAGTTGCACCTGGCATTTATTGCTATACAGGTATGGGATCAGTTATTCAGAAATCCTTTACCCAGAAAGCTCCGAATTACAAAAAGGCCGTCTCCCATAGACTTAATTTCATCCAAATTTTTAAAAATGATTTCCTTTTTCTCTGTAGTAATAAAATAGTATCTTGTACTTGATCCCCAACCAGTGGCTCATGAGCAACATGTTGCTCTCTGATCCCTTGGATGTTGTTCCCAGGCCTCAAAGCAGGAGGTTATTTTTGAATTCTTGGATTAAAGGCAAGGTTTGGTTGCATACAAACCAGGTATAATGGCCTCCTGTTGGCTGCAAGTCCACATAGGGGCTACCTAATAGCCAATCATAGCCCTTAGTTAGAAGTTAGGAATTCTTTGAATGCTGATGTTCCTCTCCAACATTATTTTACACTTGAATGTGACTCATGGGTAATGGGTAAAAAAGGTTGGGGACCACTGCTGTTAGGTATCATTCCTCTGCTGGGTTTGAACCAGGTACGTTGGATATCTGCCTGTTTCCTTACCTCCTCTCTATTCAAGCAGGTTAGAGGTATAGGCTTACCCTGTCCTGAGTTCCTAAGGCTTTCCCTAGTGCAGTTAATCATACTCAGCTTCTCTGCATTAACTGTGAGTTAATGAGCTCCCAGCAGAGGGCCTTATTTAAAACTTGACCTGGCTTCTCGCCTTGTCAGTTCCTAGATCTCCTTAGGGATGGGCGAATTGGACCCGTTTCGCTTGGCAAAAAATTTGCCACCGAAATGTCACCAACACCCATTAACGTCTATGGGCGTAGCGAAACTTTTTTTGGACACGCGTCTTTTTTTTTTTTGACGCACGACGCCATACAAGTCTATGGGTGTCATTTCCGCGACGAAACAAGGCGAAAAATTCCCCCATCCCTACAAGTCCTTATCTGCTGGTCACCCTGTCCTTGTACCTGATTTTCCAGGTTTCTGGCCTTGTTCCTAATTGCCGGGTACACACCCTGACCCGGTACCTGGTTTTGATTCTGGACCCTACTCCATGTTGATATCTTGCTAGTATTTTTGCTTATCCCAAGAATTTTGTTATCCGTGGACTCCAGAGCCAACAAGTTGCTTCTTTTATTATCCAATCTGTTTCTGTACAACGGCAGTTGTTCACTTTATGTTGGCAAGCTTTCTTCTAGTCTCCTTGCCAGTCTTCTCCCTCCTCGTCTATATTTTAAATCCTGTGACCCTGGTGCTTATTCCTATGTGGGGATGGGCCTCTAGATGTAACAGATCCAAACTAAGATATAATTAATCCTTATTGGAAGCAAAACCAGCCTATTGGGTTTATTTAATGTTTACATGATTTTCTAGTAGACGAAAACCCCAGGCCCTGAACATTCTGGATAACAGGTCCCATAACCCTGTGTGTGTGTGTGTGTGTGTGTGTGTGTGTGTGTGTGTGTGTGTGTGTGTGTGTGTGTGTGTGTGTGTGTGTGTGTGTGTGTGTGTGTGTGTGTATGTATATATATAGGCTAAATTCACAAGATATGCCATTCCTATTACTGCAGCTGATATGACTAACCAGCCTTCAACTGTCTGTGGGATTCTCAAGTTGCACTTGGAACATCCCTAATGTTGATATAGAAGATGCCTGGAGATTATAACCTTTACAATTTGTCCATAATGCTTAATTTTATTCTTCTAAGGGGTCTCTAAGATGCCTGGATCCAATAGCAAATACCCTTTCTGGGCTATAATGAAAATGATCCTGGTGATTTCACTCAAGGCCAAAAGTCTCTTCTCAATCCAATACCCACAGTGATGGTCAAGAGTAGACTTTCCCTTCATAACCTTCATGTTGGTGTAAATGTGCCCTGTGATACTGACACCCATAGAGTCCTGTATGGAGGGGTAGGTAGCTGGGTTGTAAGTAGAACTTGCAGATGTGGGTATGGGTGCCGGTTGGCGAGTTGGAGGGGCAGGTAGTGGCTCTCAATATAAGTTAACTTTTTTTTTTTCACCACTCCACCTTCTAATGTGATGGGTAGTGATGTGCGAATTTGCCAAGAAAATTCTCCGGCGTCAATTTTTTTTGCAGCCAGTAACAATACAGATGCCGGTGACAGATCTGCTGGCGTCAATCAAGCGGAAGCCCATTGACTTCAATGTGCGTCAAATGTCGCCGGCATCAAAATTTGTTTTTCTCAAATTTTTCGCCTGTTTCGTCCTATCACTTGTGATGGGAAGCAAATTGGGTTGCAGATGTGGCATTCGCGGGTTGGATCAGTTATACGGTATTGGATCTGTTATCCAGAATGCTGGGGACCTGGGGTTTTCCAGATAACGGATCATTCTTCATACCTTAAGTCTACCAGAAAATCATTTAAACATTAAATAAACCCAATAGGCTGGTTTTGCTTCCAATAAGGATTAATTATATCATAGTTGGGATCAAGTACAATGTACTGTTTTATTATCATAGAGAAAAAAAGAAATAATTTTTAATAATTTTGATTATTTCATTATCATGGAGTCTATGGGAGACTGCCTTTCTGTAATTCTGAGCTTTCTGGATAATGGGTTTCCAGATAACAGATCCCATACCCTTATTAAATAAAATGGGGGTTGTGCATCCAGGTCAGGTAAAGAGTATGGGTTTCAGAAATGAGACCCACTCAGGACTCTACTGTGGAGAACTTTATCATAGCTGTTCCTGAATCAGAAGTTAGTGGGAGCCTCATATAGACCTAAACAGCTGGAATAAACCTCACACTTTCGTACTTCTTTATACATATATCAAATAAAATAGTGTACGGGTAAAATAATGATACATTCACATTATATAGCGGCGAGCATAGACAGCTTGAGCGGCTTCTCATGTATTTGTAAGATATTGTACAAGGCTGACAGATGATACAATTTCAATAAAAGGAAATAGAATGACAAGAAAGAGGAATGGCACAGGCAGAGGCAATGATCTGACAGCAGGGGGGCTGCAGGTTCAGAAGGAAACCAAATAATTCAATAAACAGTTGTAGATATGCAGAATGGCCTCCCAGCAGGGGTGTTAATGACTGGTGCAGGGAGGTTTGTGAAATCTGATTGTTAGAGAAACATAAATGCAGTCTATACTATTCTATTTTACCCCTATTGTACTTCAAAGGTGCTTTCTTTGCTGTGCTCTCTGCTTTCCCTATTTAGCTGAATATAGACGTAGCTAGAACTGCAAAAAAAAAAAAAAAGAAGCATTCTTAGTCCCACCATCATCACCCAGGAATGGTTCTCCTATGAAGAATATTATTGAGCAATGACTGAAAATGATTTGAATAAATGATTCCTTAGTATTTCGGGAGGAAGGGGGGTCATTAGCTGCCCACTTGTGATACAACCTGCTACCACTAGATGTCGCCAGTTCCATGTAAAATCATTGCTAACAAGTCTGTTCTGTCACTGGTTGATAAACGGAATGTCATTTGGATTCATTGCTTTTCATACTCTTTTTAACCCTGCCATTCCTGCAGCTGGGCCTAGAAAGCTTAACCTAGAAGCTTAAAACAAATACATCTGGACATTGTTTCATGCCAGTATTACCCATCTTTTCCCATGCAGTGAGTCTGTTATTCACTATTAGGTTATAATAGTATTATGATGACATCAAAAGAGATCAGTGGAGCTCTCTGGGAGGCATAAAAATATGTTGAAAAGCCATATATATGGCCCACGGGCTGTGAAACTGTATTAAACGACAGTACAGGTATGGGATCTGTCTTACGGAATGTTTAAGACCTTGGGGTTGACATATAAGGCGGTCTATCCATAATTTGGATCTCCATATCTTTAGCTCTTTTAAAAATCATTTAAAGGGATCCTGTCATTGGAAAACATGTTTTTTTCAAAACGCATCAGTTAATAGTACTACTCCAGCAGAATTCTGCACTGAAATCCATTTCTCAAAAGAGCAAACAGATTTTTTTATATTCAATTTTGAAATCTGACATGGGGCTAGACATTTTGTCAATTTCCCAGCTGCCCCCAGTCATGTGACTTGTGCCTGCACTTTAGGAGAGAAATGCTTTCTGGGAGGCTGCTGTTTTTCCTTCTCAATGAAACTGAATGTGTCTCAGTGGGACATGGGTTTTTACTATTGAGTGTTGTTCTTAGATCTACCAGGGAGCTGTTATCTTGTGTTAGGGAGCTGTTATCTTGTTATCTTCCCATTGTTCTTTTGTTTGGCTGCTGGGGGGGAAAAGGGAGGGGGGTGATATCACTCCAACTTGCAGTACAGCAGTAAAGAGTGATTGAAGTTTATCAGAGCATAAGTCACATGACTTGGGGCAGCTGGGAAATTGACAATATGTCAAGCCCCATGTCAGATTTCAAAATTGAATATAAAAAAATCTGTTTGCTCTTTTGAGAAATGGATTTCAGTGCAGAATTCTGCTGGAGTAGTACTATTAACTGATGCGTTTTGAAAAAAGGCTTACATTTTATTTTCCACAATTAAGAACCAAGACCTGACGCATTTCATGTCTACCAGGGACACTTAGTCATAGGCCTATGACTAAGTTTCCCTGGTACACATGAATAGTGATGAGCGAATTTATTCGCCAGGCGTAAATTCACGGTGAATTTGCGCGATTCGCCGCCAGTGAATAATTTCACGAAACGACTGCGAAAATTCGCTGGCAAAAACTCGCCGGCATCAAAAACGGGCGCTGGCGTAAAAAATGAGTCGACTGTGCCGTTTCGCGAATTTTTCGCCGTTTCGCGAATTTCGCAGAAGCGAAACGGCGCAAATTCACCCATCACTACACACGAAATGCAACAGGCCTTGGCTCTTAATTATGGAAAATAAAATGTTGTGAGAGTAACATCTAGTTAAGCCACTGGATCCAAACAGGTCACACCTTTTATTTACTTACCAGCCAAAAAAAAAGGCAATGATCATTGGCATCTATGTTTTAACAGCATTATTAGTAGCATTAATGGAGATGCCAGACTGTAAGTAAGAATAATAATATGGTTTTTATTGGCTACTTAATGAAATCAGTCTATGGAGAGGAATGGCTTCTCTTCTTATACATCAAGGTCCTGAAAAACCACTCCTCTCTTGTCTGTACATTCTCATTCGTATGCATTAGGATGCTCAGAAGATGTGGGAAATCAATTCTGAATTCATTACATAGGTAAGAGGAGTGGGAGCTTTCAGGCTTACATTTACATCAAAGGAATGGTACACCTTTAAGTTAACTTTTAGTGAATGACTAATTCTAAGAAACTTTTCAATTGCTCCACATTATTTGTTTTTTTTCATAGTTTTTTGAATCATTGTCTTTTTCTTCTGACTCTTTGCAGCTTTCAAATGGGGGTCACTGACCCCATCTAAAAACGAATGCTCCGTAAGGTTACAAATGTATTGCTGTTGCTATTTTTAATACTCCTATTTCTATCCAGGCCCTCTCCTATTCATATCCCAGCCCCTTTTTGAAATCAACGTGTGGTTGCTAGGGTAATTCAGACCCTAGCAACCAGATTTTTGCAAACTGGAGAGCTGCTGCATAAAAAGTTAAATAACTCAAAAACCACATAAAATAAAAATGAAAACCAATTGAAAATGGTCTCAGAATATCACTCTCTGAATCATACTAGGGGGCCCATTTACTTAGCTCGAGTGAAGGAATAGAATAAAAAAAAACGTCGAATTTCGAATGATTTTTTTGGCTACTTCGACCGTGGAATTGGCTACTTCGACCTTCGACTAAGACTTTGAATCGAACGATTCGAACTAAAAATCGTTCGACTATTCGACCATTCGATAGTCGAAGTACTGTCTCTTTAAAAAAAACTTCGACCCCCTACTTCGCCACCTAAAACCTACCGAAGTGCAATGTTAGCCTATGGGGAAGGTCCCCATAGGCTTTCTAATGTTTTTTTCGAAAGGATTTAATCTTTCGATCGAACGATTTTTCGTTCGATCGAACCATTTGCGGTAAATCCTTCGACTTCGATATTCGAAGTCGAAGGATTTACATTCGGCAGTCGAATATCGAGGGATAATTAACCCTCGATATTCGACCCTATGTAAATCTGCCCCTAAAAGTTAACGCAAAGATTAACAACTCCTTTAAGTAGTAGCATTCCAAGTGGCAGTGGAATGGAAAAACCTCGTTTGGTTTCTAAATTCTGGATCCCAAAGGATAACATTAGAGAATGTGAAACAAGCAACTGTAGCTGCCGTCTGTCAGGATATTCTTTCCCTAAATTGAGAAGTAGAACAATGTGGGATTATGACTCAGCCTGAGATACCTGCTGTCTCTCTCGCACACACAGAGCTGTCTCCTCCACTAAAGCGCTGCACCAGAAGTGCTGGGAATGATTGCTGCGTTATGTCTCACTGCCAGTTAGTGCACAGAACACAATGCAACTGTCTTATTTGGCACAAGTAAGTGTCGTTTTTCATGTACATGTGCTTACAGTCTTGTGCCATTGAAAGAGCTGCTCGCTGAGCAATAGGATATCTGGCCCTGATTTCCCAGTCCATGTGGGTTATTTATCTGTAGTCTTCTATTGTGCTAAGGGAGAGGCCAAATAATGGCCAAAAATGGGAACTTGAACACCAAACATCATAGAAAAAGAAAAACGTTGGTCTAAAAATTGTGAAGCTGAAGATTTTTCTTTTGTTTATTGAATTATTTTAAATATATTATCGAGGTAATTTACTTAGCCCCCGGCCAGAAGTGCAGGAGCACTCAGGGTTGCAAAAGTGTACCCCTTAGTGATCATTCAAAGAAGACTTCTGGGTCCGGCTGTGCTCTGCACCATGGACCGGATAAGCAATCCAGCACAAGGAGCAAAGTGCATAGGGTAGGTAGTAAGTATGAAACCCAGCGTGAGGTGCATCGTCGGCCATGAGCGGTAACTACAGGGTCCTACTGTGGAGCCATAAGCACCCCATGAATTCCATGCAAGTTAGTTTGTTCCCCCACCCCAGGTTCAGACAGGGGTGTGTGAGATAGAATTTGGGTTGGAGACAATGACATTGTGGAGCAAAACGATGTTGTTTAGGGCAGACAGTGGCCTCATGGGGTAGGGCTATGATATGGCAGTCAGTGCCTAGGTGCTACATCATTTAGGGAAGAGTTCTGTCCTGATTTTAAAGCTGCCAGACAGGCAGACAGCCTGTGTAAATACTGGACTGCTACATTCAAAACCAAACAGGTGGCAACCCTAATAGGAACAGCAGGTGGATACTGAGGTGCCTGCCCTCATCAGCCTCTTATGGCTACAGCATCAACAGACAGGGGCGGAACTACCAGGGGAGCAGGGGGTGCGAGCGGGCCAGGGCCCGCACCCCCTCAGGGCCCCCTGGCAGTCCGCGAGCTGCCTCCCGGGCCAGTTCCGGGTGTACGGAGGGGGGCGGGGGCCCGGCTGCGAATCCTGCGCCAGGGCCTGCCCCCCTCTAGTTCCGTTTCTGTCAACAGATACAGATAGCACTGTGTTCATCAGGGGCACATCATTTGTATTTTATTCTGGAGTACAGAGAGCTGCAGCAAATCAGTTATGTTCTGGACAGGTGTAACACCCTGTCTGGATTCGAACCAAAAACCTATGCAGTTTCCTTACCACTCACCTATTTGAGCAAACTGCTGGGTTCCTTGTTCACTTCAATAATATTCTTAGTTTTCCAGGCAGGTATGATGGCTATAGGTGATCTCTATTTACCCACACCTGTTCTAAATATCCAATTGTCCAGCCTATAATCCCTACCTCTCAGTTCCTTCCACGCCCGTTATAGGTCTATCTAGCATAGTTCCAGGGTATCCTTTCTGTTCTGGTCATTCTGATCCCTTCCTGTATCCTGACTTTGACTGAACTCTGCCTGGACGACCCCTTTGCCTGCTTGACTTCTCTTCTGGATCCTGATTTTGTACAATGATGCTGTTCTGGTTTTGGCCTGGCCTGCGTGGCTCAGTCAGCCTCAGTCCTCATTCTATGATCTTGTTCCCTTTATTGCCCAGAACCTTTGTCCTGGTCTGGCTGCACCCAAACAGTGGAGGGCTCCACCCAAAGCCAAAGGTGGCTGTTATAGGCAGAAGGGTGAGCTGCAACTGGGACCTTGGAGTTTGTTCTGAGTTACCAATCGTGACAGTGCTAGTTCTTTACATTCTACCCTGAACAAATTAAATGACTCCTTCTGACCTGATCAAATCTCTAAAGTGCATCCAATTCACGAGGAATGAAATGTAATGTGATTCTTTAAAGCAGCCTGTTGTTAAGTTGATGTTTTTACATTTGCAAATGAGAGGAGAGCAGATGGCGCCATGTGTGTTGAATATTAGGTGCACATTTACATAACTGACATTGCATCAAGTTCTTCTTAAAAGCCAACAGGTAGAATTTCTGTCCTTCAATAGGGTGTCCAAACATTCTGGCCAACTGGTACCACCAAAGGCTTAGTACAAGCCACACTGCTACTGTAACCACAAGGCTGTATATACCCTACAAAGCAAACATTGGATGATAACCCCCAATAATCTACTAATGGAAACCATTCAAGACAACCACCACCCTGACCAGACTCCATGGTGCTCTGAGAAATTAAAATGTGTATCCATGGACATAAAGGTCTGGCAATAGATTAGATAGAAAGGTTTCTTTTTGGCTTCAGGAGAGAGGAGACCAAACTGGCATAATTTGACCGCAATACACAATGCCGTGATTGGCAGAAGCCAAAGAGCATATTACAATGAGCTCATCATATTAATTGATAAATACAGCAGTGATAGGGGTGATGAACTGAGCAGCCACCGAAACGGTATTCCTCTCAATCAAGTATGAAGTCACTAGAGAAAATATAACCTGAATTGCTGGAAAAGAAAAGAGGTTCTGGTCCCAACCTCAACCCCACTAAACACTGTAGGACCCAGAGAGCTGTGAAAAAACCAATGCTCTCGGATATCAGCTATAGATGTGCAGTAGAGATGAATGGGCAAAAATTCATCAAGTATAATGGAGCAAATTCCTAAACCATAGAGAAAACAATTACTTTCTGAAAAAGGAGGTGCACTTATATTCCACACAAGATTTCTCCATGTCGGCTGATTTTTGTTTGATTACGATAAAAGTAACACTTATATTGTCAAAGGAAATCAAACTTATTGCATTCTTGGACATCGTGAAGACCAGATGATTGATATTTGTATCCTAATATGTAAACACCCAGATTTGCACTTTACTTGCCTGGCTGAGAAGAGGTGCTTTGGATTAGTAGGGTGACATCTTCTTAGTGAGTATTGTTATTGGAAGGGCAACTTGATAGGAAATGACAGTGAAAAGAAGAGGTCTCATAAAAATGGAGCATAGAGCTCTAACAATCTAATATGTGACCTGTTGACCAACACCCACATCAAACTAGGTGATGGACCCAATAAGGCCTATTTAGGGCTTGCCAGGCACCTATAATTTCCAAGGGGTCAGTGTCTTCAGATAGGGAGCAGAGTGCGGGTGGAGAGATGCTTCCCCAATAAGCTGACACGCCAATCAACATGGAAGCTGGACACTGACCCACTTAAGTTATTTCTGTAAGTTACAGTAGCTACTCAGCCATTGCCATTTTTTTACTTACCTATCCCAATCCCTTCCTATTATTAGTAGGCAGTTTATTTGGGACCAATTAATGCAGACTGAGACATTGAAAGTGAGTATGAGCAGCCCGTTGGTAGGAGTTTTCAGCACTGTCCAGGCATCTGCTCTTAGTCAAAGCATCGTTACATGCAAAGGTAATGTGGAATAGACTTATACAACTTTACCAGATATGTATGTACCTATGCATATGCTTTTTCAATGTAAATGCAAATAAAAATACAGTTGAAAAAAAAAAATAAAAAACAATATAATACTCTTTAAAAATGTTAGCAACCATGAAAAGTAGGGCAATGCATAATGACTGCATCCGTCAATGTCATGCTTCCTTTAGTCTACCTTCCTTTTTGTCTATACAGTATATATTAACCTAGTTTTCATGCAGCTTTGTTCAGATATCTCTGCCACCGTGCAGTGTAAGGCTCTCATTCCAGTATCTAGAGATACTGATAATTGACTGGTGAAGTCAATGAAGTGCAATGGTGTGGGTAGGGTGATATATGACAGAAGGGACATGTGGTTAATCATTTTACTAATAGCATATATAATAGGTATAACTTGATGATGATGATTATTTAAAGGGAAATTATCCTTACTTATATTGCACATTACACTGCCCTTTCCAAGTAGTATGCCCCGTTTGGTTTTGTCGTTTCTTGAAGTGTTGTGGCCAAAATGGCCAGATATTTTAATTTCTATGTAAACACAAGATGATCTGTGCTATAGACATGATATAAACAGAAAGCTGCCCTTTGAAAACTTTCTTAGGGTCAGTAACAAAGAGGTAAAATGTCATGTATCTTCCAAAAGCTGGTGACTATTGAGGACTGACTTGAGACTCAGCACACACACACAACGAAGCCTTACTGAATAGGCGACCCTTTTTGCATGGCACAAGGAAGATTCTTAGGTTGACCATTAAGGTTGCCTACTGATCGGCCCAATAGATGGGTATCATGCCAAACATAATGCCATTCTATTGTTGTAGTTGTTCAGGATGTTGACTATCAGATCTGACAGTAGGTGATGAGAAGCTACAGCTTCTCTCATTTCTTCATCTGCCAATGATGGATTCAGCCACTGACAAGGTGCTCCAGCAAATTCAGTTTTTAGTATGGACACGTCAACCACAATTTGATAAGATCAAAGGACCATCTTTCAAAATTGGCCCACCAGCTGACATACATACAACACAAATTCGGGTAGTCAGGTAGTGAGGTCAAAACTAGTCAAACTACCCCACCAAACCTCAGCTCATCTTCACTGTATAAAATATCCAGGCATAATATTTTCCTACATCCCAAGGACGATCGTGGTGTTATCTTTCCAGGAAGTGACACATCCTATTTGCAAACAAAGACCAAATGCTCCTCTACACTAATGCTTGATAGGTAGGAAACTACATAACACCATAAAATAAAGTAAAAGACAAATAAATTAAAAGAATCATCATACGGTAGTATCTAACTCTGTTTTATCATTTCTATTACAAATATACATTAACACCAGCTCAGAGAGAAGTGAGCAAGCGTTCCATTGTATTGTGAATGGAAGTCAAAGAGCAGAGAAGTAAAGTTAGATTTAGGGGGTACACATACAGTATATAAGGGTTGGTGTAGCTTTGCAATATTCAGTCTAGTTATAAACAAAACTGATAAGCTATTAAAGAAGGTTTTAAAAACTGTATAAGAACATAAAGGAGAACTAAATCCACTTAGAGTCCTTCTGTAGTGGCTGAGTCATCCCCATGGGGAAAAGCCTGAAATGATTTATAGGCAATGTGTTAAATGGTACTTTCTGTACAAGTGTAACGCACGCTGACGGAGAATGCAGAAAAAAGCTGCTCATTTGTTTAGAGAAGAGACTTGGGAATGGTGTATGTGAAAGAAGTTACCTGCCCTGAGGCAGCCTTTCCGATTTCAGACACCCCATGCAGGGAGTGTGTCTGGGTAGAGTAGGTAAGTCTTCACTGGAGTATAGTTGGATGGAACACTCTGTGAGGCTTCATCAGCTAGAAGCAACTTTAACAAAAGTACTGGAGAGGAAGTTAATTACTATTATTATTAAAATGTTTTATGAAGAACCTATGAAGTAGGTGTTACAAGGGCCCTGCCCATAAGGAGCTGTAGGCCAATAAGCTATTAGCAAAGTAGGTGGGAGATGAAGTGCAAGGTCATCAGCAGAGCAAGAAGATGGGAGATGAAGTGCAAGGTCATCAGCAGAGCAAGAAGATGGGAGATGAAGTGCAAGGTCATCAACAGAGCAAGAAGATGGGAGATGAAGTGCAAGGTCATTAGCAGATCAAGAAGATGGGAGATGAAGTGCAAGGTCAACAGCAGAGCAAGAAGATGGTAGATGAAGTGCAAGATGCAAAGTCATCAGCAGAACAAGAAGATGGGAGATGAGGTGCAAGGTCAACAGCAGAGCAAGAAGATTGGAGATTAAGAGCAGAGCAAGTAGATGGGAGATGAAGTGCAAGGTCATCAGAAGAAAATGTAGCTTCAACAGGATGGGAGATACAGAGCAACCAGATATCAGATGTTTTTCCCATCAACTTTTTTCTCCCATATAGGCACCAAAGAGTCGTCCCCTAAAGTTATTGCTCTAGGAATGGGCTCTCAGATGTCAGGTGCACGGTTACGAAATAGTGCCCAGACAACATGTGCATGCTGTTCACAACTGTCTTGAGAAACTGTCTCCCCTTCTCCACACACAAGTCGGTGAAGAGCTACTGACTGAGCAAGGAGCAGTCTCCAACAGGTGGAGCTGCACTGTGAGCAGGTTTGAGGGGCGCAGAAGTTGGATGTGGTTTATCGTGTTTGTAAAGGTAGCTCGTACTCAACAACCTGTCACACCTTAAGCGGGTAACAACAATTATGGAGAAACTCTTTGGAAACCAGGATCTAACAATCCAGTAATACATAATTTTGGGAAAATAAGAAAACACATTTTTTGGGGGTTTATTTTGTAGATAACAAGTTGTCTAATTCTGGGCAGTGTGGCTATTAAAGCAAATAAAAGGGCAAAAAAAAAGTAAAAAAGGGCATTAACTCAAGGGATGAAAACATAATTCTGCCTCTTTATAGGTCCCTGGCGAGGCCTCATCTGGAGTATGGGGGGCAGTTTTGGACTCCAGTCTTTAAGAGGGATATAAATGAGCTGGAGAGAGTGCAGAGACTAAGTGCAACTAAACTGGTTAGAGGGAGGGAAGACTTAAATTATGAGGGGAGACTGTCAAGATTGGGGTTGTTTTCTCTGGAAAAAAGGTGCTTGCGAGGGGACATGATTACACTTTACAAGTACATTAGAGGACATTATAGACAAATAGCAGGGGACCTTTTTACCCATAAAGTGGATCACCGTACCAGAGGCCTCCCCTTCAGACTAGAAGAAAAGAACTTTCATTTGAAGCAACGTAGAGGGTTCTTCACAGTCAGGACAGTGAGGTTGTGGAATGCACTGCCGGGTGATGTTGTGATGCTGATTCTGTTAATGACTATAAGAATGGCTTAAATGATTTCTTGGACATAATGTCAAAGGCTATTGTGATACTAAGCTCTATAGTTAGTATAGATATGGGTATATAGAATTTATGTGAGGGAAGGGAGGGGTGTGTGTGTATGTATACTGGGTTTTCATTTGGAGGGGTTGTTAACTATGTTAACTATGTTAACTATGTAACTATGTAAGTTACAGTTAATGGATGTTACTATTATGCTGATGCAACATGTTTTAATATAAACAGTGACATGTCCACCCCCATCTTGGTTTTAGTGTGGCTGACTACCGGCGAGCATATTTAACTTTGGAACCGTACCAACCTGCCTGTAATAGCAAACATGTTTCTTATTTCATTACATTGCCAAGGTACAGTAATTCTTCTCTTGTGGACACCGGCAGCTGCATATCCAAGTATAGCATTAAGCACATCTTACATTTCCCATCTGCTTTGCTTGTTGACATACTGCCTCCATTTATCCATTACTGTATGATTGATAGGAGGAGAGAACACACACACATGTACAGAAATACTAATTTGCCTCATGGAAAGCTCTAATGAGATTCAGATGACAATGTAACGTATGGTATCCCAAACCCAGAACTAACTCCAAGGACCCGGTCACGGCTCACTCTTCTGCCTATAGCAGTTGCCTTTGGCTTCAGGTGGAGCCCTTCACTACCCAGGACTTAGTGTGAGAGGACCAAAGAGAGAGTTCTGGGCAGGCTAGGGAACCGAACATATGAAAAGGACAGGGGAGCAGGCAGCGTAGACATGGAACAGGCCGGGTCAAACCAAAAGGGCAAAGCAGTACCAATTCAGAGGGCAGAAGTGAAGTCAAGGTCACAGGCCGGGGTCAACACGGGCAAAGCGGTACCAAATCAGGATCCAAAGAGTGGTCAAATCAGTAGTCAGTACAGGCAGTAGATTGGCAAAAGGCAGGGACAGGCAAGGGTCAAGAACGAATATCAGACTTGGAAACACACCCAGGAACTATGGAAAAGACCTTTACGTTGGGCAATCTGAAAAAGTAAGATAGGCCTTTAAATATTTGAATTTTCGCGCGAACTGCGATGAAGTCCCAAGACGCAGCGAAGAAAGCCGAGATCACCTGAAGGCGGAGCATCAGGACTGGAGAGAGAATGAAGAAGACAGCGGGCGTCCCTGCGGTGAGCGTGTGGGAGTCCTCGCCACCCCACTAGACCACCAGGTATTCTTACAGACAAACAATAATGAGGCACAGGTGTAACTAGTAACTTGTTCATCCCACGTCACATCAAGGTTTGTGTTATAACCTTTCCAGCCAATGAGGTGTCCCTGTAATTCCCGGTGGGAGATAAACTTTTAAGGGCCTTTATTTTCATTTTCCATTGTACCAGATTTATTTTCCTCTTGCTTTGGCTCCGCTTACTTCTCAGAAGGTATCACTGATTCCTTATAAAGTTCAGTAGATCCATATCTGGATTGTTGTTTTTATTTTTTATTACTTATCTTTCTGTGCAGGCATATTCCTTTTTCCATCTTCAAACTGCCGGGTTGCTAGGGTAAATAAGACCATTGCAACCAGAAAGCTGCTGAAATACCAAACTGGAGAGTTGCTCAAGGCAAATAATTGAAAAAAACATGAACAATAAAAAGATTAAGACCAGCTGCAAACTGTCTCGGAATATTAATGTCTACTTTAATTTAAAGACAAACTACCCCTTTCAATTTGTACCAACATGGGTATTGTCCTGCAATAAGTACAGTACTGAAGGAGAATATCAGGGTAGAGTGGCCCTTTAAAGGTTTTGTTCAACTTTCAATTAACGTTTATTATGAAGTGGAGAGTGATATTCTGAGTCAATTTGGTTTTCATTTGTTTATTATTTCTGGTTTTTAAGTTATTTAGCTTTTTGTTCATCAGCTCTCCTGTTTTCCATTTTGGCAATCTAGTTGCTAGGGTTCAAATTAACCTAGCAACCATAAATTGATCTGACTAAGGGACTAGGATATGAATAGGAGAGGCCTGAATAGAAAGATAAGTAATAAAAAGTAGCAATAACAAAATATTTGTAGCCTTACATTTATTTTTTAGATGTGGACAGACCCTCATTTATAAGCTGGAAAGAGTCAGAAGAAGAAGGCAAATCATTCAAAAACTATAAAGAAGATAAAATGAAGACCAATTGGAAAGTTGATTGGAACTGGCTATTCTATAATATACTAAAAGTTAACCCAAAGGTGAACCACCCTTTTAAAGTAAAGGATACAATAACCTGTAGAAGATATCAAGAAACGGTTCTGTGCATAATACAGATAAGTCCTCACAAACCATAAACACGCGAACAAAGGAAAGGGGAACAAATTGGAAGAAGAAAAATACTGACAGCTGTTTTCCAGTTACAGGGATATAGTAATTAATTGCAGCTCAATGCATAAGCAAACACAATACTCATTCTACAAACTACAGAGAGAGAGAGAGAGAGAGAGAGAGAGAGAGAGAGAGAGAGAGACGTCTGCGTCCACCACTGTCTAAATATACGTACAATTATTAATTTTTATGCCATAAACAAATCACCATCTCCTAAAATAGTCAGTCAAGTAAAAAAAAGTCAGACCAAACTATTTGACCTTATTTATCATTGAAAAAAATCTTCTAAAATCAATTCAGAATAAACGTGAAAAATTTTAGTTTGTGCCCAAAACGCTCTAATTTTCCGTGAAATTGCTCGAAACCCTATTTTTTTTCTGATTTTTGGCCAGAACTCAGCACAGACCATGATATTGTCAAATTTGAAATGGGACCTTTGCCACTGACTTCTACAGGACCCCGACAGCTTGGAGATGGAGTATTTTCGGATTTGGATTTTAGCCGCTTCAGGGTACAATAAAATGTAGGGTTTTTTTCCTCTAAAAAATTGTTTTTTCTAGTGAAAAAAAACTTGAATGTTTTGAGTTGTTCCCATTCGGAGTTTAATAAATAACCCCCTAATTGTTTTTATCCTGTATATGTAGAAAAATATGTTCTTCGAAGCAGAAGTTGGGTTTTTTAGAACGACTTGTTCAGTGACCCCCCCACACATTTAGCCTCACCTCTGTTCTGTTGAGGTCTCAGATAATGCATCTTTATAAAGGCACTGAAAAGATAAAAACTAAGGTATTTTATAACTAACTTATTTATATTGCACCAACCTATTACCGATGGATTAATATTTAATCATCTACATCAGTTCCTGTACAGCAGAGCTTACAATCTAATAGTCAATTTCAGCATGTACCAATATGTTTTTGTATTGTAAAACTAAACTGGAGAACCCCAGATGAAACCCAAGTAGAGACAGGCAAGAATACAAGTGTCATGGTGGGTATCAGGGCTCTTACACATGAGCGTTCTGACCTGCGCTCCCCTGCGTTCCGTTTTTTGGCGTTCAGCCGCAGGGGAGCGCAGGAATAGACGCAAGTCATTATTTGAAATGGGGCTGTACTCACTCAGGCGCGTGTAGGCGCCGAACGCAGGAAAAATGCAGCATGTTGCATCTGAACCTGCGTTCGGCGCCTACACGCGCCTGAGTGAGTACAGCCCCATTTCAAATAATGACTTGCGTCTATTCCTGCGCTCCCCTGCGGCTGAACGCCAAAAAACGGAACGCAGGGGAGCGCAGGTCAGAACGCTCATGTGTAAGAGCCCTCAGACACTGGATCCTTCTGTACTTCCTATCCCCCTTGTCTCTTCTTCCATCCCTCATCTCCTTCATTTCCCACCTTCTCTTTTTTTATTACCCACTATCTCTGTAAACGCTCTGTTTCTTACTACCTTGCCTGTCCTGCTTCTTCTGGAGTAGAAAACTATCCTTGGTTCCTTCATTCATGGTGGGCTTTATGTACATTTTTTGGAATAATCCAGAATTGGGGCTACTTGTGAAGGCCACATGAGAGCTAATATGGTTTCAAAGCTGGTCAAACTCACGTTGATATATAAGCCAATGACTCTGTCTCTTCAGGCTGAGCTGTGACCCATGGATGAGGTCAAACCAATAGGATGGCTGACCAATAGCTTGCCAACGATTAGCCACATATTTGTTGAGCAGGCTAGAGAATCCTTTTACCCAAGATCAATGTGGTCCTCATGATATTGGCCTCAATGAAGGCGGACAAATCAGAGAAAGAACCAGATGTTTGGTGACCTTGCTAAACAAGCGGATGCTTACATTAATACCTAGCTCAACACTGACCATGCTCGAGAGCTGTGATTGGACAAGAAGTCCACATTTGGAACTCTTGAAGCCCCTCAAAATAAGGGTGAATAAGGGTGTATTGATGTTGCCAGAGAACATCTGAAAAGAACAGAGGGACCATTGGCAGATAACCTGGTATTTTGGTTATCAGACATAGACAAAATGGGCATGGCTTACCAGCAAATGTTCCGCTAATTGACATAAATGCTAAAATAACTTGCTTTAGTTACTGTCACTGAAAGCTAAAGCCGTGCAATTTTCAAGACATGACTTTGCGTTAATGAGGGCTCAGCAAATGAATCGGTTTGGCATGCCAGGCATAACAATTAAATCTCATTAAGTAACTGTATGCAAAATACCTGCACAAAAAAAGTTAGAGAAGCCAAAGGAAGGTGAAAAGGTGAACCCATGATGCACACAGACCGTTTTCACTCTCTGAACACGAATATAATTGCTCGCTGTTGGTGCAGAATTCTGATGGAAGATGTCTGCCCTTCTCACCCCGCAGAAATGAAAGAAAAAGATTTTTAAAAAAAGTAAAATAATGGTTCCAGAGCAGCATTATTGGAAAATGATAAAGAACAAAAAAGAGCCATTAGAAAAATTGTAGGAAAATGGGAGTGCAACTGCAAGGCCAAAACTTTCCGTGTTACGCCGCAACCGTTTTATTGTTAAAAAGATGTGCCGGAGGGAAAGAGACAATTATTTTTTAAGTTTTGTTACATCTTAACTCCTTGGCTGCAAAGCATCTGTGATTTTGGAAAGAACCTCAGCGGGAACCCTGCATTTGGCATGAGGGTACCTACTGAAGGCTAAGCATATGAAACGTCGAATATATAAAACATCTAGCCAAATGGGTATCTTGGATGTTGGGAGGCAGTGGTAAAAAAATGGAGGGGTGGCCAATTTTTTTAGGCACGCACACAATCGTAATACCACTTCCTTTCAATGTAATGTGCTGAATGAACAGCTCTGGCACAGTGGCCCCAGAATTTAATAAGACAGTGACCCCTGATGTTCCATAACATCATAACATGTTCCTGATGTTCCAGCTCGTTCAAGAACCTACAAGGAATAACTCTCTTTTGGACCTTGTAATAACTAATAATACTGAACTCATCTCTAACATTTGTGTGGGTGAGCATTTAGGGAATAGTGATCATAACATGGTCTCCTTTGAGATTGTGTTGCAGAAGCAATAAGGCAAGCTAAAATTTATATGGAAAAGGATATTGCAGCAAGCAGTAAAAAAAATCCAGCTGGTTGATGAAAACAAAATAAAAGCGCAGATTCTGAACTTATATTTTTCATCTGTCTACATGAGGAACCAGTAAATGGAGGTTTCCTTCTTAATAGTCCCAATTCTAGTAATACAACTAATGATGCATGGTTCACACATATGGAAATTCAAAAGAGACTAGAACATGTTAAGATTAACAAAGGTCCGGGGCCAGATGGTATTCAACCGAGGGTACTTAGCGAGCTTAGCTCTGCGAGCTTAGCTCTTTACTTAATTTTTCAGGATTCATTGAGATCTGGCATAGTGCCGAGAGACTGGCGAATTGCTAATGTGGTGCCTCTATTGAAAAAAGGATCCCGTTCTTAGGCTCAAAACTACAGGCCAGTTAGTCTGACGTCAGTGGTAGGAAAGCTTTTTGAAGGGTTATATTATCTTCCATGCACCCTTTTAATACTGATTCTATAACCTTGATGACTGATGAGCTCCGAGTCAAAACAAGTCATAGCTGGTTTATCCCAACACATAAAGCCACAATCAATTGGTCTATTGTAGGTGTATATATTCATTTCAGAAAAAGCTATAGGAATTGACGACAAGCTTAGATCGATGCTGTAACAGAGCACAATCCCTACGCTAAGCACACAATGTATTCATTAGCCATTAGCATGTAAACGCTGTCCCTGATGCATTATGCATTAACATGTACGGTACATAATAGTCTAACAGAGCAATTCATTATTCATTTATAGCCCAGACACTATCTCTTTACATTCCACTTGAGAGATGTAATATCAAAGTGTTCTTCTCAGCAATCACTGAAAAAACAAAAAATAATCACAATGTTGCAATAAAAGCAGTGCTTATATGAAATGGGTATCTCTTATAGGAGGTTTCAGCTGTGTCCCAATATCTATTTCATACAGTTTCCATAATTAAAGGGCAATTAAAACGTATAAACACATTTGCACTCATAAAAGGACCCAACAGAATCTTGTGATATTATAAGAGACCCCTAAGGCAGGTTGAGAATTCAACCCCCCCCAACTGATAGAAACCCTTACCCCCTACCCTACATAGTCCACCCACCGTGCTCCCCCCTCCCCCGCACAGGTGCTTCGGTAATCTTTGGGTCTTCCTCATTCCCTTCGGCAATTTTTTCAATTTCGGCGCATGCACAGTTATCACGAAGCGGAAGACTGCTCCAATTGTAAATGTGCCAATACGGCACTTACAGTTTCCATAATTAAAGGGCAATTAAAGATTATAAACACATTTGCACCCATAAAAGGACCCAACAGAAACTTGTGATATCATAAGAGACCCCTGAGGCAGTTAAAGGAGTGAATAAAACAATAAGTGAACCTTTTGTTAATTAGCGTTTCAATGTACTGTATGACTTTACTTTTCCTTAAAAATACCCTTCATTCATCTGCGCCTGCTTTACTGAAAAGGGAAATGCAGCACTTTTGGTAGATTCAAGCCATAGAGATGCTCCATTTAATGGTCACAAGACCACTAATGCCATAGGCCGAAAGTTGGCCAGATTTCAGCTTTTGATTCAGCGCCTTCACACCAAGTTACCCCCCAACAACTTATCCAATAGAAACCTGTTAAACAATCAGCTAGATGTCAATCAAGCATATATAAAAATCCCATTTGGTCAAAGACTGCATCAACTTGTTAATATTGGGCTGATCCAAACATTTGGTCCAAAGAAAGACGCCTCCTAGGGTATAGGCAAAGATCTGCTCGTTTGAAGACCTTGCCAAATGAGTAGATCTTCATGTATATGGACAGTTTAAGGCCGTGCATGGCAGGGTTGGCGTCCTAGCACCCACGTGGGCCTCCTGGGTGCCGTCATCTTGGATTCCACGCCGCCGGGAGCAGACGCGTCTCTTTGCGCTCCCGGCAGTCTTGACACACACAAAACTAAAGACTGTAATAGAAAATAAAGACCATTGTTGAGACTTGAAATTGCCACTGGTATATCACTCATGAAAATATATTGGAAGGCAAATTTGATCAGTTGCGTAATGAATTGGCTGATTAAAGTGACGTGCCGTCTGTCATTTTAAAGGCAATATGTCGTGGGAAAACCTTTTTTTCCAAAAAATGCATCAGTTGAAGCACTCATCCAGCAGAATCCTGCATAAAAAATCCATATTTTTAAAAGAGCAAGCGGTTTTTTTTATATTTAATTTTGAAACCTGACATGGTGCTAGACATGTTCTTAGTTTTCCAGGTGCCCTTGTTCATGTGACTTGTGCTCTGCTTAATTTCAGTCTCTTTTTACTGATGCACTATAAATTGGAGTGATATCACCCCTCCCCCCTCCCACCAGCAGTCCATCGGCAAAATATTGGAAACCAGATTATAGCTCTCTGACTCCTGCATTGCTAAAAATACTCCCAGGCCCCACCTGCTGGTAGATATGAGAATAGCATAACACCCAAGTCCAACTGTGACTCCTTCAGTTACATCAAGTAAGACAAACAATAGCTTATCTGAAAGTAGTTCCATTGTGAAGTGCTGTCTCATTCTGAAAGTACATGATCAGGCACAATGACCTGAGATGGTTGCCTGCACAACAGTTTTACAAATAAAAGATACATTTATTGATTCAAGAATTACATATTAAATGGTACAATTAATTATTTGCAATGTACACAGTGTAGTTTAGTAATAAAACAACAATGGCAGGATTTTTGGTTGTGTGAAACACAAATATGCATGAGGCCTAAAGGTAAGTCCACAATCAGATAACTGCTACAGCAGGTGAAGCAGAGTTCTATGGAAGCTCAGTCCGGCAAGATGATAAACAGATGGGAACACACAAGGATATTTCACAAAATCCTTTATTTAGTATATCTGTGGCAGTAGCTAAAAAACCCAGTAAAAGAAAATGGGCTCATTATCTCTATGAAGTCCTTGGCTGACCTACACAGGAGTGATAAAGTGACTGGAGAACATAAAAGTGAATAAATTACCTGTGCAGATGGATTGCACCCAAGACAATGAAATAAAGACTACATTATCTCATAAAGACAGGGACTGAAAGTCCTCAGATGTTTGGCAACTGTTCAAAAAAGGCTTATGAGCACCTCAAATGGCAATATGCAGCATGAGAATACACAGAAATACTTTTGGCCTTGAGTGCCTGGATTTAAGTGGATCAGCTAGAAACCTTAGATGCTGGCTGGTGGTTTTTGTCCAGAGCTCAAACTTAAGTCTAGTTTGTGTGTGAAGAACTGGTTGGCTTCTAGGTTCTTAATATAGCCCACAATACACCAACACTTCCCATCCAGGCCTTGATAAAAAGTTTCACAGTACTGATGATGGCATGAAAGGGTTGTCATTTTTGGTGGTCATTGGTGAACTCCAACAGTGTTTGTCGACAGCAAGTGTTGATGATGGTGCACATCAAGTTGTTTTAGGAGGCCAATGGCAAACCATAACAGGGTTTGCGGTGAGCCAAGCCTTGAAACATCTACCAAAATTCTATAATATACAATAAAGAATGCAAAATCACAATGTGGCATGAGTGTAAATGAGTGGGCTGATTTTATTAACCAAACCCTCGGCTAACGGACAGCATTTCATAGTCTTTCATTGTTATTAATGCATAGCCTGGGAGCCAAGCATTCTGATGCCCCTAATTCCGCCATGTTTAGGGTTGCCAAATTTAATGGAAATAAATACTAGCCTTCCCATATTTTTAACTTTCTTCCCTATTAACAACATATTGACATCCAGCATCATTTTCAAGGTGGCAACCCCGGTCACCAGGCAAGATGATCTCTACCTGATTTGGCCCAAGATCTCCTTGCCTGTTGACCAGGCCAAATAAGCAGATCTGTACAGGTAAAACCCACTTGAGCCCAATTTGGCTTTTTTTAAAGCTGGACTTCAGCCAGTGTGCATTGTATTGACCTATCCCAGCCAATGGATCTATGCTTGAAGGCCAATATAGATCTAGTGTGCCAGCTACGTACCATGGAGCAAGCAAAACTAATGATCCAACCATACATATCTGCTATTTGCTCTTTTTATATATGAAATTACATTTAAAGCATTTACCATTAATTTGGTTTTGGTTGTGGCTGATAACAATTCAGCGGCTGCATGCGTCCGTAGCAGTTTGGAGACTATCATTGGAAGGTACTGTATGCTCCTTTTTAAATCTAAGGGTAACAAATACGTGTGAGTAATGTATTATAAAAGAGGTTACAAAAATATCCACAATAGACAGCCTTCTATAGCACTATCACAGGGAAAACTTCTACCTGTATTAAGTAGCTAATCCCTGGCATGTTGCTTGAGAACAGGGCTTGATGGGAATAAACACAGTTCTAAAGGATTACAGTAATTACTCTCAGCTACTAGAAAGACCTTTATTCACAGCTGCCCGATCCATGAAAATCAGACCATGTCTTGTCTTTTAATATTTTGTTTTCCTTTTTTTGTATAAAGCTACAGTAGGAAACCAATTTCAAATGTGGATAAGTGTAGCATACTGCTATATCAGATACATATCAGGTAAATTGGCCAGAAAAAAGAGTTAATAGTAGAATGGTTTTATGACCAAAAGCCTACAAACGTACCCTAATATTCAGTTATTTGGAGAGCCTTAAGTATTCCCTGTACATAACACCAAAGGCTTGTACATGCCCACAGGATCCATGACGGGTTTGGCTTAACCAATGACACTCAAATGCATCAAGGCTAACCCCTTTAAAATTCCCCCATCTCATACAAAGAGACAATAGGGAGCCAAGCCTCAATGGGTGGTCAGCTGATGAGCATTGGAGGTGAGTGATAAATTCACACTGTATGGTACTTCACAGTATCTGTAGACATTACAGTGCACATACTAGGGTTGCCTCCTGGCTTGGTGCCAATGCTATTATTAGGGAAGAAATATAAAAAATATAGGAAAGCTGGAAAAAGGTAGCAACCTTAGCACCCATGGGGCACATCAGATAATATGACAGGATCAGAGGATGGTCTGTTGAAATCAAACCCCCTAAGCTGATAGATAGATACATACCTAGAACATTAAAGGAGAACTAAAGCTTAAAGAAGTAGGCTAAAAAATGTTGTACATCATGTTTTGGGCTTCTGTACCAGTCCAAGGCAACCACAGCCCTATTATATATATATTGTATATGTGTCTATCATCTACTTTCTATCTATCTATCTACTGTATCTATCTATCTATCTATCTATCTATCTATCTATCTATCTATCTATCTGTCTGTCATCTATCTATCTATCTATCTATCTATCTCTCTCTCTCTCTCTCTCTCTCTCTCTCTCTCTCTATCTATCTATCTATCATCTATCTACCTTTGTGTGCTGATAAATGCAGCTTCAATTTACAAGTCATGTAAAATCACTGAAAAATTCCATAACCAAACAAAGGCACAAGACTGCAGAATATGTCATTAACTCCAATGTAACTTCTAATATTCTTATCTTCAATTTCATTAACCTGTAACATCACTAAACATCCATTTGAAATGATGGAATCACCAAGCACCATTGTTAAGTATATATTTGCATGTTATTCTCGATCGGTGATCCCTGACCAGTGGCTCACAAGCAACATGTTGCTCCCCAAACCCTTGGATGTTGCTCGATCAAAGCAGGTGCCCATTTTAATTCTTGGCCTGGAGACAAGCCAAATAGCCAATCACAGCACTTATTTGGCACCCCTAAGAACATTTTTCATATTTGGCTGCTCCCCAACTACTTTTTGAATGTTGCTCTGGGGTAGCAAACAACGGGAATCCCTGTTGTAGATATTGAAAGTTTGAGCCAGTTAAATGGATAGCCGATTGATTTTTTAGATATATATAGACTTTTGACAGCTGAAGCAAGGGGGACTTGTGCAAAGCCCTGTGTGTATTTCTGTGCATTATATATTTATATATGTCATTGGGCATTGTGCATAAATAATGCAAGATTACTTATATCTACGTAAATAACAGCGTTTCTATTCTGATGAATCCAAGCTCCGGTACTTCAGCTCTCAAACTGTTCAAGGTATGTTATGATTATTGTCTCAGGGTTATCTTATAATACAGGTTGAGTGGTTTAATAAAGTCAACGATGCTTCATCTACAGACAATTATGTGAATAAAGTGAGTGGGAATTTACTGGCAAATGATGTCCAACAGAGATGTAAGGTTGTCCATGACTCACACTAGAACTCACATCATCATCACAACCTCCCCTGATTGACTTGATTGAATGATTCATGTGTCTCATCCTTTTCTCATTCTCTTTCAGGCTCTGATAATAAAGAGAACTACAGAAGGTCACCCATTCATATAAAAAGTCAAGAGGGTTTGCGGTGAGTTTACTGATATGGACTTCATTGCCTACATATATGCACTAGTAATTATATGTGCTAAATAATTACAGAAACGTGATTAATGCATTGCGAATAAAAAAGCAAACACTAAATAACTTTATGAGGGGGATCTGAAGCAATAATGCCCAAGATATGTTATGCCATGCCCCAATGATTTGCTCTTTGCAAATGTCTAGGGGTACATTATTATTATAAAACAATAGTAAACAAGATCAAGGTCTATGGAGATCTTGGATATTTTGAAGGCCATGAAAATCTCTTGAACTGGATCATCCGGCCCATGGGCTTCCATTTGGAGAGTACTGATCTAGAGGACAGACTGTACTAAGATCTAGCCAACGGTTGTACAAGGACTAGGGTGCAGCAGCCCCTATGCCATCATATATCCAAAGATGTCTCCAAGTTCTCAATCATTAAAAGAGAACTAAAGCTTAACTAAAGAAATGGGGTTTTGGGTTTCTGTACCAGCCCAAGGGAACCATGGCCCTTTAGTAGTAAAGATCTGTGTCTCCAAATATGCCCCAGTAGTAAATTCAGACTGTTGGTCCATGGCAGCACAGAAACCAACACAATTAGCATCAAAATGTAATAATCAGCCTTGTAGCATCAGCTTCTATGACAGGCAAACTTCTTTTACTCCTTAATAATTTGCAAAAACACCTAAGCTTAGCTTCTCAACAGCCAATCAGAGCCCACTGAGCATGTGAGTGTCACAGACACTTTCCAAGATGGTGACCCCCTGTGACAAGTTTGAAGTCCTGGATCATTGCTGCTATTGACAAGCTGAAAGTTTAGGCTGGTGCAATAAGTTCAATATATAAAATATGACATTTCTAGCCATATAAATGTTTAGGTTTTCGTTCTCCTTTAAACCCTAAAACAAAGTCCTTGGGTTAATTTGAGTTGGTGCTATTAATCAGCCCTGTAGCATCAGCTTCTATGTCGACCCCTAAGCTTAGCTTCTTAACAGCTGTTCAGAGCCCACTGAGCATGTGCAGTGCCAGTGACAAAATCCAAGATGGGGAGCTCCTGTGCAAAACTTTGATGGCCTTCATCATTACTGTCATAAAGATGTTGATGCTTTAGGCCGTACAATAAAGTTCAGTATATAAAAGACAACATTTCTAGCCATATTCATTTGTAAGGACTAGTTCTCCTTTAAAAACATAGATTGTTTTTCATCTTCTCCATTTAAGTAATTACATCAGAATGAGATTCTATAGCTCTTGCTGTCAGTTCTTGAAAACCATGATGCTAACTGCATAATTAACAATACAGGATGACAAAAAGAACAAAAAAACAAGGTCTGGATCTATGAATGGAACAGATCAGATGCTGCCAAAGGAAATAATTAGGAATTTCATTGTTCATAATAAAACACTATTATGACACATTTGAGGTTCATGAAATGCTATGGCTTTGTTAGCAGATCTAAATGAGTCAGAAATGTGTTAAGTTGAATTTTGCCTGGGAAACAATCATTTCTGGAGAAATGCTAAACAATCCCATAAAGATCCAGTGTGAGGAGGAATTATGTTTTAATAAATTCAGGACTGATGCCAATTTGAGCCGGACTTCTAGTTGCTATTGAATCTGAGCTTTGTTGGCCGCTTATCTCTAGGATCATTCCTGTCGGCTGCTGCTTCATCTTTTGCCTGGTTACTTTTAATCTGGGCTTTTTCGTTCCCTTCATTTGGACAACAATGGTGACAGTTTTCCTTCAACCTTGCACACAATATGGCTACACTTTTTAAACAGGAGCGACCACCAGGAGAGGTATATGCATGAAAGATCTAATAGAAAAGTTAAACTGCTTAGTAGGTTCTTTTGGAACAAATTTTCTTAACCTTCTTCTCAGGGGACACACATTAAAGTTGAAGGCTCCCTGGTAAGGACGTTTTCTGCCAGGGTCAAAACTAAATCAAATTAGGAAAACTGGGCAGGATTTCCTCTGACTGACGCGTCAATCTGCAATTAGCCCCACCCCTGCTGTGTCACTGCCCCGCCTCCACCTCATCACTGCCTGCCCCCTGCTCGGATTCCACCCGGTGAAAATGTGGCAACCCTAGAACCTGCTATAAATACAAGATCTACAGGATTCATATATAAGGTTGACATCAAAGAAAAAAACATGAAGAATGGGAAGGGAAGATAAACATGTAATAATAATTATCATAGCAGAGTATATTCACTGTTTAATAATTGGCTCAAATTTTTTGGTTTGTACGTTAAAATTCCAGAATCCTACAATAGCACTGACTGAAGATCTGGGCGACAGATAAGGTCCTCTATGGGGGTTGCAATGGTTCCCAACCTAGACATGGGCTCTGCCATCACTTTAACACAATCTAGCCAGCCATCCCAATGCAATAGTATTAGTTTGAAAGCACTCTCCTATAGAACCAAACATACTGGATATATCTAGGTCTCAACCCTACTATGAGCTAACACAGTAACATTCAATACATAAGTAGTGATGGGCGAATTTGCACAGTTTCGCTTTGCGAAATTCGCGAAACGGCGAAAAATTCGCGCAACGGTGCCGTTTTTGACGCCGGCGTTTTTTCAAAAAAAATTTTTTGACCCCGGCGAATTTTTGCCGCAAATTCTCGCGGGCGTTTCGCGAATTTATTCGCTGGCGGCGAATCGCGCAAATTCGCCGCGAATTCGCGCCTGCCGAATAAATTCGCCCATCACTATACATAAGGCCTTTTTAAAGAATGGGTAAGGTCTGATTTCCCTATTGGTTATTCAAAAGAAGGACGCTATGGGGGGTATTTATTAAAACTAAAATTTTTCTCAATATTTTAAAAATAAAAATCCAACATAACTCCCAGCCACGACTTGGCTTAATTTACTAAAAGAAAATTTATAAAGATGGCGGTGCCCTCTGCTAATGAATTTGAAGATATAAAATACCCACATAACCGGGTGGTGTGAGAGATAAACGTATTAAATTTAGACTATGAACAGTACTCGGTCATTTTACTTCAATTATTTGACCTTTATTAATTTAATTAATTTGAGATCATCGAATTCATCAATTACCCCAAAAATTCTGAATTAATTTATATATATTACAGCAAACACATAAATAACTCACGTACTGTATTTACTATGGGTCGAATATCGAGGGTTAATTAACCCTCGATATTCGACCATCGAAATTAAATCCTTCGACTTCGAATATCGAAGTCGAAGGATTTACCGCAATTCGCTCGAACGATTAAATCCTTCGAATCGACCGATTTTCCTTAGATCACAAATTGCCTAGAAAGACCTTCCCCATAGGCTAACATTGGTGCTCGGTAGGTTTTAGGTGGCGAAGTAGGTGGTTGAAGTATTTTTTAAAGAGACAGTACTTCGACTATCGAATGGTTGAATAGTCGAACGAATTTTAGTTCGAATCATTCGATTCGAAGTCGTAGTCGAAGTAGCCAATTCGATGGTCGAAGTAGCCAAAAAAAATACTTCAAAATTCAAAGTCTTTTTCATTCTAATCCTTCACTCGAGCTAAGTAAATGTGCCCCTAAGTATCTCAAATATAAAGTGCATATGTTTTTTTATGGGTTTCCTGTAATATATATTAATTCATTTTTAATTTTTGAGTTAATTGATGAATTGGGTGATATAAAAATAATTAATTTAATAAAAGTCAAATAACTTAAGTAAAACAAAAATTGTTCGTGCGGGAAAACTCGAGACAAAATCGTACGACAATTGCAATTGTGTGACTTTTTCAAATTGTCAACTAAAAATAAAAAACACAAATGTTTTTGTATTCTCGAACACAAACCAGCCCAAAACACTCAAAAAATATCTTCCAATTGTAAAGGGGCCATCGGCCATTTACTTTTACATGACTTCAACAGGTTTTAGCTGGTTTATTTTCGGATTCAGATTTTTAGCAGTTTTAAAGCAAAATAAATCTTGAAAAAAAATTGAGGGGTTTTTTTCTTCTAAAAATTTGAATTTTTCCTCTTAAAACCTCGACCAGAAAAATTTGGGGTTTAACAAATAAGCCCCTAAATATAGACTTAATAACTAAGGTTGATCCAACTGTAAATTTTAATGTTGCCCATCTTTAATCAAAGTAATAATTCAATATATCTCTTTTTTCCCAGTGAGGATGATTTGGAAATCCATCTCCATTAGCCGTGCTGCTAAATGCCATTAACATCTGATTATCATAAAGGAACAGGTGCTAATGTATTGTCTCTGTCCTACAGGGACTGACTTTAATAGGAAAGGAACACGATCCAAACACCTGGTTTTCATACACAGAAGCTGCGCTTGGCTCGTTTTGCTTTATTTATTAAAATAAAATATTCAGAAAAACCCAATTTCAACCCATTCCGCACTAAATGTTAGCTAGCATTACAAAGAGAGGGTCCTGTTGCAGCACTTCTGGCATGATGTTTTGAATATTGAATGAATTCCTTCTATAGATGTTCCATAGAGGCGCCTACCGCTCAGACAAACAGCAGGGTATAAATCTGCCAAGCTTAGGGTAATGCAGTCAACTTAAGAGGAACAAAACTCCCACCCGAAATATTTAACCATCATCTGAAGTCAGTGCATGGAATTCCTGATGGATTCCAATGTACAGCAGTTGTTGGCAGATATAACTATGTCACCTAATGGGTACTGCTTGTTTCTGTGCCATTCCTTTTAGAGCAGAGCAACCGCCAGGCTGCGGCCCAGAACCGGGTCACGTACAGTCCTGAAATTGAAAACCAAAAATTGTGAGTGTCCCCAAAAATCAATAAACAATAGTAAAAATTAAAAAAAATTATTAGGACATGTTGGGACAAGGCCTATTCAGGCACTTACTCATAGGCACGGACAGTCCTGAACTGGGCCGCCAAGCCTAGCCCTGGAATTAATGTGGTGCACCAAATTGGACATTGACACTCGCGGCACACACCCAAAATGGGCGCGTAGTTGCCACTGGACCCCCCTAGTTGGACCCCCATTGTTGCCACGATAAATCACTTTCACAGGATTAGGAGTGCTGCAGCGTGTGTTTCTTGGAGTTATACGTGGGACGCTGGAAGGGGCACATTTACTTAGTTCGAGTGAAGGAATAGAATAAAAAAAAACTTCGAATTTCAAATGTTTTTTTGGCTACTTCGACGATTGAATTGGCTACTTCGACCTTCGACTACGACTTCGAAACGAGCGATTCGAAATAAAAATCGTTTGACTATTCGACCATTCGATAGTCGAAGTACTGTCTCTTTAAAAAAAAAAATTTCGACCCCCTAGTTCGCCACCTAAAAGCTACCGAAGTCAATGTTAGCCTATGGGGAAGGTCCCCATAGGCTTTCTAAGTATTTTTTTGGTCGAAGAACAATCGTTCGATCGATGGATTAAAATCCTTCGATTCGAAGGATTTAACCGTTCGATCAACGAATAGCGCTCAATCCTTCGACTTCAATATTCGAAGTCGAAGGATTTAACTTCGACAGTCGAATATCGAGGGTTAATTAACCCTCGATATTTCGACCTTAAGTAAATTTGCCCCCAAGTGTTCCAAGTTAAAGTCAGAATGAGAAGGCTCTACATACACAGGCTTTATTTGTAGCAGTAAAGCTATAGTAACGTTTCATATCAGCTGTCCCATGCAATATCCCAAAAAATGTCCTGTCTTTAGTGGAAGCAAAATCACAATATCTGGTCTGGGCCATTGGCACCAGCAAAGACCCTTGGAGACCAAAACATAGATATAATTATAATGAACATGTTATGAAGCAGTTAATTGATGTATGTACAAGACTGCCCATCCTTCACCCTGAAGCTGTGTGTTTACAACATAGCAGAAGTCATTCCAATCATCATATTGCAATTTCAAGGAGCCGTTCGGCTGCGTCTCCAATGTGACAATCAGCAAGTGGCAGAGAGAGAGAGACATTCTTAATGGCCAATCAGTTATGCTCGTGCCTTTAATCCCTGGCGCTGGGTTAATGCAAGGTCATACTAGACCAGAGCCCATAAGGACTATTTGATTCATACACACAAAGTTGTACCTTATATCATCTGATGCCAACAAAAGGTTATGGTCCTAGAAATAACATCTCCAGGGGTGTAACTACAGAGGAAACAGACCCTGTGGCTGCAGGGGAGCCCAGGAGGTATAGGGGGGCCATGAGGCCCTAATTAATGAGCATTTTGAATATATACTGGTAATACAGGATAACGTCTAGATATGTTGGAGGCCCTAAAATTAAATTGCTGTGGAGCACAGTAACATCTAGTTACACCACTGGGTGACACAAAGCTGTTATACTCCATAAGGCAAGTCTTCCAGGGACACTATCATCAGAAAAAAGGGTATTTTGTCTACATCACAAAGCAATAAGGCTTCTTATGGGTAAACATAGCTAGAATTCCATAAGCTGCAAGATAGTTGATGGGCACATGTCTATGTAGGAAATATTGAGGCATGCAGCAACTGGCTATCACGTTCCCGGATTTCAGGAGGATCAAGTCTTCCATTTTCAGCACTTATCTCATTCACTAAATAGGACATGTTGTATTTAAAAAACAGTATTGCGTCTTTAAAATGTCCTGTTGATAGGCAGAGAGAGTGCAGCAAACAGGGAATGAAGGCACTTTGTAGGCTTCTGGTAACTACATGATAAACAGAGAAAGAGGTTTACCCTTGGCTAATTGTTGGCTGGGTTAGTTCACCTTTCTACACAAGAAGTCTGTAGCCTGTAGTCAAGTTTGTATTTAAATTGCTGAAGACAACAAGAAACATTGCTATTGGCAAATTTCATGGATAAAACCTCAGTCCAGAATAGACAGGGCCTGTCTTGAGGGGTCTTCTGCCTGTGATCAGTAAATGCAGAATCCAGTTTCATGCCAACATCATGTATTTAGAATCCTGGTGGCCCATTCCTGCTTTATGACTTGTCTCTGATCCAGACCAGCCAATATCAAAGGGTAAGCAGAACACCCTCATTTTATATGCTAGCATTGTCTTTTCTGGGCAAAGAGCAAATACAGAACAATGTTTTGATCCATCACTAAGCTCTTTATCGCATAAAGGCCTCATTGTGCCTCAAACCTTTGACCTGCATTTAATGTTTCAGTAACTGGAGACATCATCCTTCAACAGCTTTCTGCAGATGCCTCAATTTGCCTTGCACACGTACAGTATTGTCCAGAATGCTCCAAACACTGAAACTTCCTTAGCCTTCCTAAATAGGGACAATTAGAAAGTATACATCTCTTGTGCATCCTATGTGCACTATTTTATAAATGTCTATGAAGGTTTTCATTCATCCAGGTCATAATATACAGTATCTAGTCTAAAGCAACTGGGCTGATTATTCTTAAAAAAATTTCACCAATTAAGTGACATCAACCCAACTGATCTCTTGTAAGACGAATTGGAGCTCAGACCAAACCAGGCCTGATCCTCAACGTCACTAATTATCATATGGCAAAGTGGAACCAAATCCCACCAACAATGCTCTTACATATAATGGAAAACCTTCCCAGAAGAGTAGAGGCGTCTACAGCTCCAAATGGAGGACCAACTTCATATGAATCCACTTGGTTTGGAAATGAGATGTTGAATAAGCATTTTGTCTATATGCTTTTGGCTGTGTAGAGTATTTGCTCTACACAACCAATAAACAAACATTATTTCATATTCTTTATTCATACAGAGCCAACATATCACGGAGACCTTCACAGAGAGAGAATTGAGTTATTTTCATTAGTCTTTGTCCAGTGAGGCATATAATCGAATTTCCCTTTCACAGTCACAACTTCATCAGATGTCAGGAAACCTGCCAGCATGTTTGCTGAAAAGCAGCAGTGCCAGCCATGGTGCCTTCATCACAAATCTGATACAGTATTACAGGTATGTACAGAATTTTTAAAGAAAAATTATATAAAAATTCAATTAAGGGTGCTTGGCTTTTTCAATCTGGAGTCTACTAAGTTTGCATCAGATTCTTCTACCTTAAAGGACACCTGTTAAATAAAAAAAAAATATTTTTCCCCATCAAAGTTATGGACTAATCGAGTCTGTACTCCAGTTGGGGATAACAGTACTTTTTTTTTAAAAAAAAAAAGAAAAACCCAACATGGTCAATCGAACTGGGAACTCCCTCCCGATGCGGCTGTCCTAAAGCTGGCAGGTGGTAACTTTTTCAAGAAAAACTACAGTTACCCCCAACCTTTCTGGGGGGGAATATTTTATTGTAACAGGTGCACTTTAAACACTACAGTGTAACTGTAACTCTTTTGCATTATACCAAAAGAAAAAACACACTGTTGTACTTTAAAGAACAGCAATCATTTCCTATGCACATTCCAGTTAATATCTGTATGATGAGAAATATGAAGAATTGAAATCTAATGGAACTATTTGTGGACAATGCTGTGATCTACTGGTTTCCAGCTCAAGATCTAACGGTAGATCACAATGTTCCTTTGCAGTGCTCATGACTTAGACCAGTGATCCCCAACCAGTGGCTCATGAGCAACATGTTGCTCACCAACCTCTTGGATGTTGCTCCCAAAGCAGGTGCTTATTTTGAAATTCTTGGCTTGGAGGCAAGTTTTAGTTGCATAAAAAACAGGTGTACTGCCAAACAGAGTCTCCATTAGATGCCTGTTCACATAGGGGCTACTAAATAGCCAATCAAAGCCCATAATTGGCACCCACATGAACTTTTTCATGCTTGTGTTGCTCCCCAACTCTTTTTACAATAGAATGTGGCTCACTGGTAAAAAAAGGTTGGGGACCCCTAACTTAGACCTTTAGATATTATTAGATCTTGACCTCTGTCTGGTTACATGGAGAACTCCATTTATTATCAGGAACCTTTACAGAAAAAGCCTTCTTTTATATGGTGAAATCAGAAAAGGAAGCAGACAGATCCCAAAATCACTACTTCTAATAATTTAAGACAATCTAAGACAAGTTGTTCCGGACGCATAGGAAGCTAATCATGATCAGTTCCTGGAATCGAAAGTCTTTAATCCGTTAATGATGCCTATGGTGGCATGGTTACTGCTCAAACTAAGTGCACAGATTAGACACCTTTATTAAAAGGAAAGAGAATTGGAGGGGAATGAGAGTATTTTTGCAGATTACTAATGGCCAGGATGGAGACCTGAATCCTATCCATTTATTTCTGTACAACCACAACTACCCGCAGTGCTGCATTTAGCATATAGGCATAGGAAGTACAGAAAACACATCCCTCTTTAGAGATAATAAAGGGAATACAAAAAGCAGGAGTGAGGACCGCATTGCTGATTTTTGGCCAGATATCAATTGAGGAGGCACGTCGTTAGGCCCCATACACGGGCAGATAAGCTTCTAAATCAGTCTAAAGGACCTGAATCGGCAGTTTAAATCTGCCCGTGTATGGCAACTTTAATAGAACACCCTCCATGTTCTCAGGAACTGCTACTGATCAGTTCAGGTAATCAAAAGCATTCAAAGGAGAAAAAGGCTTTGTGCGCTTGGGGGTGCCAAATGTTAGGCACCCCCAAGTGATTGTATTTACTTACCTGAAACCCCGGGCTGCAAAAACTGCACCGGGCTGGGGTTATACCAGTGAGCACCACAGAGCGATCCTTTTCCGTCTTCTTCTTTCTTCATGTGGCTGTAATCGAATGGAAAGCCAAACTTAAACTAAAAAGTCGTCTATTTTGTTCAACTGCTCATGCGTCTGCCCGGAGAAATTTGAAGAAAGAAGAAGCCGGAAGAGGATCACTCCGTGGTGCTCACTGGTATTACCCTGGGCCGGTGCAGTTTTCTGCTGATAGGAGCACCAGCCTGGGGTTTCAGGTAAGTCAATACAATCCCTTGGGGTGCCTGATATTTGGCACCCCCAAGTGCACGAAGGCTTTCCTTCTCCTTTAAGCATCTTCCTATGGCCACGCCAGCTTTACAGTTTATTCTAGTCAGCATGCCAAGTATTCCCTAGACAGATTGAAATAGGAACCAACACATCCCACATCTTTTTACACTAGACTTTTCACCGCAGACATCGATGAGGAATGTCATGAAGCTCTGGAAGTTAATTCTGATCAAACTTGAACAGCTGTTCATAATGTTGTTGAAAGATTGGAACAAGAAATGTGCCGTTAATATGATCATTATAGAAAAGAGGTCGGTTATAGGGACAATAGACAGATCAGCCAGCGCTACAGAGATGTGCCCATAAATGTCTGAGGCAGAGACATTATCATTTTCGGGACCATAATCGAAAAGATAATCGAAAAGGGAATGAGCAGGCAGATATATATACTGTGTATACGCTACAAAACACTTGTGACCTATGTATTGGCAGACAAACAGTCTGACATGACAGACACCAACCTGCTGCTGCGTTTTTATTTGTTAACAGATTCTGTCATGATTTTTATGATGTGGTTTTTATTTCTAAATGACACTGCAAATAATTCACTCTACAATATAAAATTTAATTCCTGAACCAGCAAGTGTATTTAGTTTATTTGTAACATTGGTGTGTAGGTGCATCTCAGGTCATTTTGCCTGGTCATGTGCTTTCAGAAAGAGCCAGCACTTTAGGATGGAACTGCTTTCTGGCAGGCTGTTGTTTCTCCTACTCAATATAACTAAATGTGTCTCAGTGGGACCTGGATTTTACTATTGAATGTTGTTCTTAGATCTACCAGGCAGCTGTTATCTTGTGTTAGGGAGCTGCTATCTGGTTACCTTCCTATTGTTCTGTTGTTAGGCTGCTGGGGGGGGGAGGAATGATATCACTCCAACTTGCAGTACAGCAGTAAAAAGTGACTGAAGTTTATCACAGCACAAGTCACATGACTGAGGGCAGCTGGGAAACTGACAATATGTCTAGCCCCATGTCAGATTACAAAATTAATGCAACTCTGGCCAGAGCGAAAATTCTGTAATAAATGTTCCTACCGCACACTCGCCTTTCCTCTCACTGCGTTGGTGGTGCTGGTTTCTCCGTTGACCCCGGCCAGGTCCCTTAGCAACAGCAAACAAGAAACGGATCCGCACACACGCTATTATCAGCAGTTGGGGGGACACCCCTCTTTATTATATCACCTCGTGATCAACGTTTCGGGGGGATAAACCTCCCTTCATCAGAGCGAAAATTCGCCATAATGACCGCTAGTGTCTGTCTTTTTCACTAGGGTAATTACGCCTTAGCCCGTTAGTAAATCGGTGAAGTGCCTGAAAGTGGTAACGTTGGTGAATCGTCGCCAGCGTTAGTCACTTCGCCCTTTAGTAAATCTGCCACATATTCTCTAAGCACCTCTAAGGGTAGGGTTGCCACCTTTTCTAAAATTCTTTACCGGCTGGTGGGGGGGGGACACAATGGGGCGTGCCGTGATGTCAAAATGGGCGTGCCGTGACGTCAAAAGGGCCGGGGCCGCGCCAAGGACACTAAAAGAAGCAAAAGAAAAGTTGAGTTCCAGGGGATTGGGGGCAAACTGGGGGCTCTTTTTAAGTGTATTACAAATTTACTGGCAGCTACATTGCCGGTAAATTTGTAATACTGGCCCCGGCCTTGGCAGGTTAAATACCGGCCGGGTGGCAACCCTATCTAAGGGTTCAGCCCATAGAAAAGCCCCCTACTTCATTACTGAATTCCAGCCCATTGGCTAAGAATGATTTACAAATTGTATAACAGAACCATATGATGCAAAGCACAAAATATAAATATGATCATTACAGATTAGAATATTTGTTTATGGCAAGTACATCAGATACTAGAAGTTTTCTGTAGCTTTTGCACTGATGGAAGTAGTGGACATCTCTGATGCAGAGAAAGCTGGTGAATTGGTGAAAGTGCACAGACACATTGGTACAACATTTAAATTCTTTGGTTCAGTAGGTCAGTTTTATTACTCTATGACTTTTACAGGTACAATAATACCCTAGAGCAGGGCTGTCCAACTGGAGGTCCGCGGGCCTGCTCACAGGCTCCATAGACTTCACTGTATGACATCATCATTTTAATTCAGTCCGGCCCTCCAACATATTATATGACATACAATTGGCCCATTATATGTAATAAATTGGACAGCACTGCCCCAGAGAGTCATACTGGGTCTCCTAGGGACCACCAGAGAATACAATTCCCACGCTCACAGAAATGATCTATACAGCAGATAGTTCCATATGGTATAGGGATATTGACCCATGGAGAAAATAAGGATGGGTAGATGAAATTCTCCTACGGTGATGTCCACTAGGAACAGGAATGGCTAGGAGATGCTTTAGTACATGGGTAGGCCAGTCCCACACTGATTCTGGTTTAAAAAAACTAAGTTCCTGAAAATGAAGGTTTGGATCAATTCTGTATATTGATACTAGTGATAAAGTCTGGAAGAACTGGATGATGACCCATTCATACAAATGTTCATGGATCTTTTCCTCGACTGCTGACTGTTATGTGAACTCTTTTGGAATTCAGTGGGTTAACATTCTAAAAGAGAACATCCAGATCTCAGGGAATACCAGTCATATATCTAATCAGCGATGTCCCTTTATCATTCCAGATACGGAACGAGGTTGTTTGTAATATTACATGCAGTTCCTCCATGCAAGGCCGGAATTCGGAACTGTTAGGGTCACAAGAGGTGCAGAGCTAAGAAAACATACAGTTCCCATGGATGGTCCCCATATTTACACATCTGCTTATTTATATTTTGCACGTGTTATGGTGAGTCCATTTTTCTGTTCAGGGGAAACCTGTTTCAGTCCATCAATGACCAGGATGTTCATAATTGTAATAAAATCTCTTTAAAGGGGACCCGTCACCCAAACAAAATTATCCAAATCCTATTTTATCATGTTAGTCAAGCAAAATGAACTTTAATTACACTGTATAAATTATTTGAATCTTGTTTCCATCAGTCTGGGAATTCATAATTATAGCAACCAGGAAGGAGCCATTTTGTGGACACTGTTATTAAGGCAAGTCTTGTATCATCTCAGAATCTTGTTTGTGCACCAGGTGACATGGACCCAATGTCCATCCCCATGCCCTGGTTACACAATTAAATCGTTAAGAGAGCTGGGGGGAATGTAGGGAGAGCAGTGACATCTAGGAAGTGCTGAATGGAAAGTGAAAGTAATTGCTTGCCCCGCCTCTATGCCTAGGCATAGAGGCGGGGTAGGCAATACTTGATTGACAGCTGATATGTTTAAATGAGTTTACAACAGCTATGAATGCTTTAATAAAAAAAAGAAATTGGATTTCATATTTAATTTAAGAAGGACTTTTATTATACAGATTTTTATGTCTGGGTGACGGGTCCACTTTAATGTTATTGCAAATGTATTTTAATAAAGGACGATCGGGAAGCGGGTCTGGTCCGACCCTGATTGCAACTTCCATGGCAATCCAAGACATAATAGGGGCTTATTTACGTTCACAGACGTAGTGGGAAACTTTCTGCTTTTTCCCGTAGCTCGGCTCTGCTCAGTTCTTCCTGCTTTCCATTGCTAAATCAGGTACTGCTGCACGGTGGGCCCCAGGCTCTTATGGGCCCCGCTGGCCCAGATCCGCACCCTTCAGATAATTCAGAGGAAACATTTCCAATGCTTGTCTTTCAGCAGCAGCAGCAGGGCCCCTGCTCAACACACACACTACTTGATGTTGTTCAAAAACTGCTACAGGTAATAGATAGGGATGCACCGAATCCAGGATTCGGTTCGGGATTCGGCCAGGATTCGGACTTTTTCAGCAGGATTCAAATCCTTCTGCCCATCCGAACCGAATCAAAATCCTAATTTGCATATGCAAATTAGGGGTGGGGAGGAAAATTGCTTGACTTTTTATCAGAAAACAAGGAAGTAAAAAATATTTTCCCACCCCTAATTTTGCATATGCAAATTAGGGTTTGGATTCGGTTCGGTATTCGGCCGAATCTTTCGCGAAGGATTCGGGGGTTCAGCCGAATCCAAAAAAGTGGATTCGGTGCATCCCTAGTAATAGAGAAGATACTTATTGTACATCTCGGTCTCCTGTCTTGTTATAGTTTCTTGCATTTAACAGATTAGAAAGGAAACATTGTTCCTTTGACACACGTACTTGTCTGTGACCAAGTCAACCGCACCGTTGGTATCAAATCAACATTAGGCTGGAATGTCATTTTTTACATATAAATACTGTACCCCTGTAACCTGCCATCATAGTGTTCTAGTCCGGCCCCCTGTTTGAGCTAGAAGTTGCCAGCCCCTCCCCCTATTAACTGCCTTCAGAGTCCAGGCTGCTGCTTTAGTTAATAACCTCAGATCTCTTCTAATATAAAGGCAAACATCTTTGGGCAGATTTACTTAGGTGCCTCGGGACACTTTGCACACCTTCATCAGAAGCAAATTTGCTCCGACTATGATAACTCACTAAAATGCGTAACTATGTCTTAGCAAGCAAACAATGGCGTATTACGCTAGCGTTATTTTCTTTCTAGCGAAACTTCGTTAACATACTTACATTTATGTCAGTTTAAATATGGCAGGTGCACATAGGTTATATATAAGTCTTTATTAGAGATGTTGGTAAAATTGCTGGAAGTGGCCACTTATTAAAAATGTCCAAGGAATCAAAATGAAGACAAACGAGATCCTCTAATGTCCTAAACATGAGCCCACCCTAAAGCAAATGTGACATGATCCACCATCAGATGGACCTCTTGAGGGGGAAAATAGCTAAACTACAAAGATGTTTTCAGTAGATACATTAGGGTTGGGTTGTGTAACCTGCAGCCTTTTAGCTGTTGTCAAAACTGCAACTGCCTTCTAGTATTTTTGGATTGTTGGCCTCCTTCTATGGAACTGCTCATGCTGTTCAGATGCCACCAGTTCACTTGGGGCAGTACAGAGACTGACATGGGCTTTTTGTGAGAGGTTTGATCTTGAGTAACATAGTACACTGACCCATTACACACAATTTATATTGATTGATAATAGTAGAATGTGCCAGTCCCTATTATAGGCTGTTAATGAAAGATGCACAGCGCAAATCTGTACAAAGTACAATTATCGTATTTACTCGAGTATAAGCTGACCCGAGTATAAGCCAAGGTGCCTAATTTCACCTACGAAAACTGGAAAAACATATTGACTCGAGTATAAGCCTAGACACAACTAAGACCATTAGACAAGCAAAACAGTACCTTCAGCACTAAGCTGCCAGTTGGTGCCTGAGGCACAACAAAGACTGGCAGGCAGGCATTTTACTTATTTACAAAGGCTTGGTATTACAGGTTATGATACAGAATCGACCAAACCTAATCCTTTGTAATCGGATTGTAGGACTACTAAACACCTATCATGATCCAGTTGCTTCTTTCTCATCGTGACCTGAGAAATCCCAAAGCAGGAGCTAGTTCAACTACAACTCTCAAATATAGCACGGCAGCCGAGTTGCAGTTCAACAACAGCTGGAGAAGCATTCTGATCTCCCCGGTAATAGGGCGGGGGTACAGTGCTCCCAATTTTCAAATTATAAACAGCCCCCTGTCCGTTTTAATCCTCGGCTGGGTTGCGGGCCCCATCAGGTATGCAGGGGTACGGGACTCCGGTCTGAGGTAGACTTTTTCAGCACATTTTGGGTGATGTGCACTTGCCTTTACAAGACCTACAGCATAAGCCTAATTGTTTTACAGACCAGTGCTATGCAAATTTCATTAGACACCATGCTTTTAAAGCTAATTAAGACTATAGGATGAGAACTCCATCATGCGCCAGCCGCATAGACATTTACATCATTCAAACAATATAATGCATAGAGAAATAGCCGTAGAAAAATAAATATAGGTGTTAAATTGCACCAGCGCAGCTGCATAAACATTCTACAGTTAGAATTCTACAATTGATTAGTCTGAAAAAAAGTTAGAAAATTAAAGTAAAGGTGTGACTGGCTGATAAGGGATATGGTCCAATTTAGCCCCTTAGTTAATAAATGTTCATAAGCCCCATAGTAACATGGCAGAAAAAAAGAATTATGTCCATCAAGTTCAACAATTGCCTCATTTAACACTTTGATGAAAAACAAACCAGGCCTCCATGGTGATCCTTGCGCGTGCTTCAGCTAGGCGCAAGTATATTCCAGCCTTCGAGAAGCTAAAGCCCAAGCAAGGAACAAATAGAAGTTGAAGAAACATGGAGACACCACCATGAACTTGGGTCAGTTCATTGTTTTATATAAAAAGTGTTCTGGTCTAGGGCTGATAGTTAGCAACTTTCCTTGTACATGAAGGAGGAGTACTTTACAAGACCAGCATAAGAGCTATATAATAATAATAATAATCATAATAATAATAATAATAATAAAGCCGTCAATGTATTAGGGGGTCGAGGTTCTTCCCTGTTAACCAATATTTTCTTCCAATGACAAACGCATGTAAATAGCACATTTAGGACCAAGAGAACCTCTTCCAGCAGAAAGTCACATTTGTTATGGGTGAAGAGGGGAGCCCATGAACTGTACACACAGCTGGAAAGAATACACCATTAAGAACTTACAGAGCTGACGGCGTTTTAACTGATAACCAGAACATGGCCTTGGGGGGGGGGGAGACGCAAAATCTCAAGACTCATGTGACCTTCCTGATAATTCAGAGGACACATTTCCGACGCTTGTTTTTCAGCAGCATGTGGTTAACCTATTAATAATGGGCCCCTGCTGAACACACGCACTGCTTGCTGACTCTGTTATGCGAAAACCGCTACAAGTTATAGGGAAGATACTTATTGTACATCTGAGACTCCTGTAGTGTAATAGTTTCTTGCATTTAAAAGCTTAGAGAGGAAACATCCTTCCTTTGACACTTGTAGTCACGTACAAGTCAACAGCACGGTTGGTATCAAATGTAAACATTGAGCTGGAATGTCATATTTTTACATATAAATACTGTACCCCTGTAACCTGCCATCGTAGGGGCAAATTCACTAAGATTCGTAGTTGCGCCAGGTGTAACTTCGCCACACTTCGCCAGGCGTAGTTTCGCCAGCGCTTCGCAAATTCACTAAAATCCGAAGTTGCACTCAGGGGTAGCGTAAGGTGCAAAGTTGCGCTAGCGTTGATTCGCTAAGCGAAGTTACGCTAGCGATGGTTAATTTGCATACGGCGCCAAATTCAAATTTCAATGGAGGAATACGTAGAATCACTACAAATGCCTGGGAAACCTTCAAAACATCAAATAAAATTTTTATTTTACCCTACACATGTGCCCACTGTATAGTTAAGTTGCCATGAGTCAGGAAATGTAGGGGGGAAGGAGGGGAGCCCCAAATTTTTTTTCGATCTTTTCAGCCTATCACCCATAATATAGAAAAAACGCCAGCGTTTTTTGGGACTTAGAAAAAAATTTAACTTTTTTTGAAGCAATCCCTATCTACTCTATTGCGCTTCGCCTGGTCTGAGGTGGCGAAGGAAGTCTGGCGTAAAAGGTAGCGTTCAGAACAATGCGCGCATTAGTGAATTTGCATAGTTACGTCCGTTGCGCAAATTCGCCAGGCGTAAGGGTGCGAAGTTACGATAGCGAAGTTACGCCAGCGTCCGTTAGTGAATTTGCGAAGTAACGAAAATGGCCAACGCTGACGAATTGACGCTAGCGTTAGGCGCTTCGGCGCATAGTGAATTTGCCCCATAGTATTTTAGTCCGGCCCCCCCTTTGAGCTAGAATTTGCCAGCCCCTCCCCCTATTAACTGCCTTCAGAGTCCAGGCTGCTGCTTTAGATTATAACCTCCCAGCTCTTCTAATATAAAGTCAAACACCTTGGGGCAGATTTACTTAGGTTTTGCTACGACTACGCTTACTCACCATGCGTAACTATGCCTCAGCAAACGAACGCTGGCGTATTACGCTAGCGTACTTTCGTCAGCGTACGTCCATTGGTGTCAATATAGCTAGCATTACGTTCTTCCTAGCGAAACTTTGTTAACATACTTATGTCAATTTAAATAGGGCGAGTACAGATATATATATAAACAAACTATATATGTATATGTGTGTATGTGTCTTTAAGTGGCCACTTATTATTAAAAATGTCCAAGGAAGCAAAATAAAGACAAAAGAGATTTTCTATTGTCCTAGACATGAGCCCACCCTAAAACCTAATGCCCCTCATCTGGTTAAAAAATAAAAAATATATATTTAAGAGTTACAACTTTTAAACACAATCCCACTTTAAAATATGAAAAAAACACCAGCGTTTTGTCTTTTTTTTATGACTTTTTTAGCATACAGGATATGATGTCACTGACATAAGATTGAGGAGGATGTAACTTCATCTTATCTGTTTGCCAGGTATAACCTGGCGAAACAGACTCAGGTGAAAGGGTAAAGTATTGTAAAGTTTGCACTTTGATGAAATTTTGGAGTAACGATCGTTCGCCTGAGCCAAAATTCTCCTGGCGAAAGGGAGTTAATCTTTGTTAGCATTGAGCTTTTTATAAATTGGCCATGCCCTAGGATTTGGATTGTCGTTTTGGCGAATTTAAGCTAGCGACGGCCACTTCGCCCTTTAGTGAATGTCCTTACTGGACAGGCTCAAGAACAAAACTGTGAATGTCCTACCATGGTCAAGTCAATGCCCTACTGGAGAGGCTCAAGAACAAAAAAGGTGAATGTCCTGCCATGGTCAAGTCAATGCCCTACTGGAGAGGCTCAAGAACAAAAAAGGTGAATGTCTTACCATGGTCAAGTCAATGCCCTACTGGAGAGGCTCAAGAATAAAAAGGTGAATGTCTTACCATGGTCAAGTCAATGCCCTACTGGAGAGGCTCAAGAACAAAAAGGTGAATGTCTTACCATGGTCAAGTCAATGCCCTACTGGAAAACTTAGGGGCAGTAGCAGGATTGCTATGCTTTGTCTTTTACTGGTTGAACTGGAGGCTGGGTTATACTGTTAGGGGATAGGTATCTGACACAATGGTTGTGGGGATTGGGTTGGTCGGAACAAGCCTATCAGAGAGCTTACAAGCTAGTTTAGAACAGGAGTGCCTGATGGGTAGAATTGGGGGTGTTATTATTTGGATAACACATTAAATGACAAGTACTGAATGTCGCTGCTGAGTTTGTAATACCAGTCATAGCTTCAGCTGTCGATTTATCAGATCAGCTGGTGAATTAACTGCCAGCTGGCAACCCTATAAAAGAGAACCATCCAACCAACCTGAACATCAATCAAAAATATGATTTCCAGTGCTTTTCAAAAATGACACATTTCAAATTTTGCCATTCAGCAACATGAGAAAACTACCTTGAAAAGGTATTATGTATTTATTAAAATCAGAATTGTCTACCATTTCGGACCCTCAGGGGTCCCTAACTGTTAAACCCCTGTATTAATATTCTGCGTAAGCTCAGAAGAGGGTGCTAATTCCATGCTTATCAGGCACGTATTTGTCGGCTTACTTTCCATAACTAAGTTCTGGGAATAAAAGATAAGGAGGCAATTTTTCGCTCTCTATCGCTGTTTCTATATTTAGATTTGGTTTATTCTGCTGGATATTTTATGCAAGAGAAAAAAAAACAAATAATAAGAGGGGGAGGAAAAGTCTGCCTGGCGCCATGTTTCATTCTCCTGCCCATTCATGTGTAAATGTCGGACATTTAGGACGATGCCCAAGAACTGATGTTTATGGCTTTGTGGGTTCTACTGAATTTCTCTGCAAAACTCGTCTTCTAACCAGTTGATTTTTAGAGTAAGACGCATTTGTCAAGGTCCCCTTGGTGAGAAACTGGTTGGTAACTAACTTGCGGCTGATATTTTCAGGACTGCGTCACTTCTACTGCTGGACGTTAAAATGGCGTTAGTCTTTTCATGCAAATCTGCTGCGCCCATTGACTTCACCCGGTGTGGGGACCTAGGAACTACTGCCATGTTAAAGGTGGCACAGGGTTCCCCAATATTAATAGGGGTGGTTGCACACAATTCAGCAGAAGAATCAGGATGGACGCAGGGGTGCTTAGTGCTTAGTTAACTAATGGAACCCTTAAGATCCGCTCGTTTGACAAAGTCGCCATTCCAACGAGCAGATCTTTCCCCTGATATTCCCACCAAAGGTTTGGCCCTAGGGCCAAATGATCTAATTATAACCATTAGAATAGGGGCTATCGGGGCGTTCTGATTTATAGGCAGATATCGGTTGGGTAACCCTGTTTCGAGGGCACCATGCATGGGTAGATATGCTGCTAACACTATATAAATCTGCCCGTGTATGGCCACCTTAAGGTCTGTGTTTGGAATCACCAGACTTGGACCGGGTCTGCTCTAAGATGCCACAGACAGTCACTACTTATTGGACTATTGGGGGGATGCTGGGAGAAGAAGTAGGTCTAAATCCCCTCATTACAATCCTGCCAGTGGTCTCCAAACTTTTTTGGTCCGGGGACCGGTGTAGACACAAAATTTTTTGCAAGGACCAGGGGGGTCGGTGTCCAATTCTGGTCTAATTTGGATTAATTTTGGTGGCCCTGTTCTGGGCCTTGGACCGGCGGTTGGGGACCCCTGCTGTAAGTAATATCAGTGTTGGACTGGGATGCCAGGGGCCCACCAGAAAACCTTAGACCATGGGCCCACTTTCCAAACTATTATTCCTCCTCTACTCACTCACTTTCTTAGTCTTTTATATCTACTTACTATATTCTTCCATTATTAAACATTTTTTCCCATAAAGAAATAGGGAATGACATGAAATAGGCTAAATGTTTAGAAGCAAGAGGCCCACTGTCACCTGGGCCCACTGGAGTTTTCCTGGTATCCCGGTGGGCCAGTCTGACACTGAATGATGTACGTCTAAAGCAAGCAAAGTTCTTACATATATTAGCAGATTATTAACTACACTCAAAAATGCTAATTCTAAGAAACTTTCCAATATGCAATCGTTACACATTTGCTATGGTTTCAGAGTTATTTGCTAATGTAACTGCAATTGAAAGCTCTATCCCTTTCTGAACTCCGCACTGCCGGTTGTAGCTATTGAAACACTATAGCAGAAGCAGAGCATGAGAAGATGCACGCAAGGCACTCTGGGAACTTAGATTGAGGTTTCTGCTACATTGTTTTTAGAGAAAAATACAAACACCATATAAACATTCTCTGTTGAGTGACTGTGAAACAGTGAAACTAAATTACCAGCTAATTACTAAACAATGACGGAACAGTTAATAACGGCAACGAGGAACCCGAGGAGCAGCACATACACTGAGGCTCATTATAATTTGCACCTGGGCAGTAACCCATAGCAACCAATCTGTGCGTGGCATTTTTTCAGCCACCTGCAGGTTGGGCAATGAAAGCAAACCTCTGATTGGTTGTTATGGGATACTGCCCAGGTGCAAATTTGCCCGGTGTTAATACATGAAGCCTAATGTCTATTTTCCTCTTACTTAAAGGAAAAGGTTAAAACTAAGTAAGCTTTATGAGAAAGATCTATATAAATACACCAGTAAACCCTCACATTAATGCTGCTCTGAGTCCTCTGTCAAAAGAAACAGCACATTTCTTTCCTTCTATTGTGTACTCATGGGCTTCTGTATCAGACTTCCTGTTTTCAGCATAAACCTCCAGGGCTTGGGCTTGAGCATGCTCAGTTTGCTCCTCTCTCTCTCCCTCCCTCCCTTCTCTGCTGTAATCTGAGCCCAGTGAGCAGGGAGAGACTCGGGCAGGCAGTGATGTCACACCAAGCTAATATGGCAGCTGCTATCCTAAACAGAGAGAACTTCTAGAGCTGTTTACTCAGGTATGAACAGGGCTGTTCCGGCCATGAGGCAAGGTGAGAAACTTGCCTCAGGCGGCACGGAACGGCCAGTTACCAGGGACAGCAAAAAGCCGCCTCTGGTAACCTTAAGATCCGAAATTCCATTTTTTAGTGCAGCGAGCGCAATAACGAAGCAGCATCAGGCGGCAGTAGCCCCTGAAATGCACCTGGGTATGATAATGCATTCTGCAGAATAAATAGTGTTATAGCTTGCACTATTGTGCCTAATCTATTGGCAATAAACTTCCTCGGTAGCTTTCCTTCTCCTTTAATATTTTTCTCATTGTGTATTTTATGGAAGGACCTCATAGTACAGGGGTACAGGCCCGGACTGGTAATCTGTGAGTTCTGGCAAATGCCAGAGGGGCTGCCATAAGATGCCATAGAAAGTCACTATTTAGTGGGCTGGAGCGGATTGGGCCTCTCTGTACTGGAGTGCCTGGGCCTATTTTGACTCCCAATCCAGACCCGCAGGGGTGTATATACCAACACAATCCTGCCTTGATCATTGTGTGCCGGTGAACTGTACATCACTTGGCTTATTAGCCAGGCAGAACTTATTGCCGGTCGGGAGGCCCCCGGGCAATAAAACAAGCGGAACTCACAGCAGGTACAAATGTTTGTTTTGAAAATGCATAAAACATGCTTGTTAGAGAGATAATTATGCAGCAATCATTCATCTGTTATTGATTCCAATTGTAATTAACAACCAAAAAGGGAACGAGCAAAGGGCAGCAATATCAGGCATGGGGAATATTCACATTTCGGAATCAGAAGCGCCAGACAAAAAGAGACTCATAGGTCCCAAACGCCCTGAAAATAATTATTTCATTATTTTCTAAAAACTATTATTGTGATATTCTGAGACAATTTGCAATTGGTTTTCATTTGTTATTTTTGAGTTATTTAGCTTTTTATTCAGCAGCTCTCGTGTTTGCAGTTTCAGCAGTCTGGTTGCTAGGGTTGAAATTAGCCTAGCAACCATACACTGATGTAGATAAGAGCCTGGAATATGAATAGGAGAGGCTTGAATAGAAAGATCACTAATAAAAAGTAGCAATAACAATAAATGTGTAGTTTTACAGAGCATTTGTTTTTAGATGGCGGAAAAATGGCGAAAAATTCACGAAAAATCGTGAAATCGAGAAGTTCACGAAAAACCGTGAAATTCTAATGCTTTCATGAAAACTTCGAGCAATTCGAATGTTTTCACAAAGAAATTGAGCAATACAAACGTTTTCACGAAAAAAAAAACATTCAAACATTTTCACTAAAATTGAGCAATTCTAACGTTTTCACAAAAAATCTATCAATTCGAGCGTTTTCACCAAAAATTGGAGCAATCCGAATGTTTTCACGGAAAAATTGAGAAATCCGGACGTTTTCACGAAAAAATCTTGAAAATTGGAAGCTGAATTTTTGCCGGCGGTGAATGGGGGAAATTCACAGCGAATATGTGCCAGGCGAATTTATCCGCCCATTACTACTGCCCACATGACAATGCAAGGAGAAAAGGTACAGCCACATCTAGTGTTTCTAGTTATAGTTCCACAAGGGATGAAACACATCTTCAAGTTCAACAGCCTCATTCCCAAGTTTCACAGCAGTTTTAGTGGGTTTCAACCAAAGCATCATTTATTAACCCTTTGTGTTCCTCTAAAACCAAAGCATTTTACTGTATATATATATATGGCACATGGACTTTCATAATTTATTAACCCTTTGTGTTCCTCTAGAACCAAAGCATTATACTGTGTGTGTATATATATAAATATATATATATATCTATATATATATATATATATATATATATATATATATATATATATATATATATGGCACATGGGCTTTCATTTATTAACTCTTTGTGTTCCTCTAGACCTGAGCTTCCACAATAACATTTCCAAGAATAATAAAGAACAAGCAGGTTATCGCATAATGATATCACAGACGTTTAATCCCTCCCTAAAGCTGTCCGGTGATTTACAACATAGACATAGCTTTCAATCCCCAGGATTTTGGGAAGAGGATTATGGAGAGGAGAAGACCGGCGGGCACAAATGAGAATCTCCAGCTCCCTCCTATATTCACAGTCCCACATTTGAGATCTGTGTATAATAACTTGTGTGTGTTACAGAGGCAGCACCGGGGGAAACGTATCTTATTATCGTAAGATACGTAGCTTATTATCGGCTAATACCTGGGCAAAGGGACTATTTGTTTCCATTAATAAAAGTGCTGGCAGTCATGTGACCCAGAGTATGACGAGCACGGCTGATAAAACAGCTTTAAAGGGGTTGTTCAACTTCAAATCAACTTTTAGAATCATGTAGAGAGTGATATTCTGAGACAATTTGCAATTGGTTTTCATTTGTTATTTTTGAGTTATTTGGATTTTTATTCAGCAGCTCTCGTGTTTGCAGTTTCAGCAGTCTGGTTGCTAGGGTTGAAATTAGCCTAGCAACCATACACTGATGTACATAAGAGACTGGAACATGAATAGGAGAGGCTTGAATAGAAAGATCAGTAATCAAAAGTAGCAGTAACAATAAATGTGTAGTTGTACAGAGCATTTGTTTTTAGATGGGGTCAGTGACCCCCATTGGAAAGCTGAGAAGAATCCACGGACAAAGGCAAATAATTAAAAAACTATAAAAAAAAATAATAATTACGACCAATTGAAAAGTTGCTTAGAATTGGGCATTCTATAACACACCAAAAGTTACTTTAAAGGTGAACCACCCTTTAATTGATCTCTGGCCGCTGGACAGAATGAAACTGTCAGTTTATTGGGGCCTGTGCTTTCGGCACAGGGGGGACTATGGGAAAGGGAAAAAATACCATTGTGCCCCACCTTTATTGGGGGTTGGTCAGGGCAGGAAAGTGTCATAAAGTGTTTAAGTAAGGGGCGGGTCAATTACACTGTATATTTGGCCTGTCCAACTGTCGGTTGTTGATCTGCAGCTCTCACAAAGCAGTAACACCCGAGGGCTGTTTGGGGTTACGATGTAACAACAGCAGAAGTGGTGCAAGTTGCAGTTCAGCAACAGATGAAGGACTAAAAACGGACTTGTATAGAAATAAGAGGGAGCAGGGTAATAAGGCGTTTATTAAGCCCTGCCAGCACTAAGGAGAGGACTAAAGACAGGACTAAGGGCAGGACTAAGGACAAGACTAAGGACAGGACTAGGGATAGGCTTTGTTTGGGAGTAAGGGGAGTGTGAGAAAGTGCAGGTGGCTGGGGATCTGTCATTGTCCCTGTATCACAGGCCAGAGCAATAGAACAAAGAATGTGACTGTAGGTATAACAGGGAGTCATGGCCCTTCCCCAGCAGTCAGTGAGGGGTTAAGAGAAGCTGCAGATCTGATTGACTCTCCCCTGGTCCCATTCCCATTAGTGTTAGTGGAGCAGAACAATAGCCAAAGCTAATGAGCAGTACAGGAGTCCCAGGCAGGACTACACTTCCCAGCAGCCCCCTCACCGGCTCAGTGGGCGAAGGGACGCTGGGAATTGTAGTTTGGCAACAGCTGGAGTGGGGAAAGGTTCCCTTCCCCGTGTGTCTCGCTTGTTATCGCCAGTTGTGTCGCACCTGTAACTCCCCTCCCTCCATTCTCCCGGCCTGTCTCGGCTGATCGGACACTTACCGAACTGCTTGTCGGCCGAGACACGGAGATAATGAGCGGAGCAGAGAAGCAGCAGCAGCGCAGCGATACACACGGATCCCATAGTCCCGGCTAATCCATCAGCGGCGCCGGGGAGACATGTGGCTGCAGCAGCGGAGGGACAAATACACGGAATGGGATGCACGGCGGCAGCGCTGGGATCTCACTCCACTGGCCAATCTCCCTCCAGCCTCCCCTCAGCAGCTTCAGCACCCAGGGCAGCGACCAGCGGCCACGCCCACCTCCTAGCGCCTCCCCCGGCCGCGCTACGTCATGGGAACGTGATGAATGGGCTTGCACCATGCTCCGCCCCCTCCTTATTCCTGAATGGAGCTGCTGCACGTGACTGGGAGATGGGACTGGGGAGCAGTAATAGAGCTCAGGCTAAACTTGAATAGATAATAGAGGCCACACGTCAGATGCTTCTCAGTGTTTCGTTTGTGGCATCATTTATGCACATTATATCATCAAATAATAAATCACTAACTATGGAAGTGATGTCACAATGGAGAGGCAAGTGCTGCTGGGGGGCCGGGAAAAGGAATTCTCCCAGGGAATAGGGGGTACAGCACAGATCTTTAACCTGTGGGCTTCTGCCCTGTATTGGGTCTCCTTTATTCCCCTAATGACAATGGTGTGTCCTCCTGCTACAGATAATGGTAATTAAAAGAGCTGTTAATAATTGATATAAACTTATTGTTTGTCTTTCCAGGCTGACCCACAGGCTTATTCCGGGTCCCATGAGAAAGAAGATAAAGAAACACAACTGGAAATAGAGGGACAAAGGTTGTGTAAGCATTGTCACATTTATATATATATATATATATATATATATATATATATATATATATATATATATATATATATATATATATATATATAGCATGTGCTTTGGGGGACACCATGGCCTGCGCGGAATACACTTTAAGGGGGTCACTAGGATAGAAGAAGGAGCGGCTGGGTGTTGGGGGTATTCACATGCTGCTGTCATCACCCATAGTAACCAGATAGCAATTAGCTATGATTGGCTAGCTGTATTAATGCTAAATTCTGATTAAGGGTAGGACTACATAAGCATTTTCTGTGCGATCCGATGCGCTGCGCAAAAACGCAGGCGTCAAGTCAGATGCGACGGAAATAAAGTAAAATATACAAATGTCGGATGATGTCGCAGCGTTGATCCGACGCAACACAACTGTCGGATGCAGCGGCTGAGTCTGCGTCCGACAGTCGTGTTGCGTCGGATCAACAATGCGACTTCATCCGCCAATGCATTCACTTACCTTATTTCCGTCGCCTCCGATTTGACGCCTGCGTTTTTGCGCAGCGCATCGGATCGCACAGAAAACGCTCATGTAGTCCTACCCTAAAGAGTAGGGATCTAAGCAGGCTGCATATAAATAGGTATAAATAGGTAGAGATGTTTGTGTTTGGCGAGGCTAATTAAAGTCAATTCTTACAAAGATTTCTTTATACTGTTCCAGGGCCATTTCAATCTATAATTCACCGGGGACACATGGCAGCAGTGGCAACTCCATCTCTGAAATCCCCACCACCCCCAGAACACCTTGCAGGATAAATGTAGTACCAGATTCATATGTATGTATATATATATATATATATATATATATATATATATATATATATATATATTACCCCAGAATACATCACAAGATAACTACAGCACCAATGTCATGCATTCCAGAACTCATAGCAGAATAAATGTAGTGCAATTTCATGTATAAAACACATTGATAAAGACAGTGACAATTCCATATATAATGCCCCTAGAACACATGGCAGGATAAATGCAGTGCCAATTCTGTATATAAATACCTCCCTCTATTGATGTGCGGGCAGGACCTGCAGGGGGCGCTGATGAGTTGGGGCGAGTTATCAGGGGCAGCAAAAAGCTGTTCCTGGCAACTTTAAGAGTCAAATTTCCAGTCAATAAACCAGAAATTCGGTTCTTATAGTGCAGATAGCGCAATTGCACTCTCTGCAAGCAGGTTAGGGTCACTACCTCCATCCTGTTTTTTGTAAGAAAATTAAATAATGTTGGTTTGGGGAGTCTTAGACACCCCCCCAAGCCCCAATTAGAAAGCGCCCATGCGAGTATACATGTCCTCAAGAAACTTGTCTCCCATTTCTCAAATCTCAAATTTTTTTAGACGCGCGTCCGAAAAGTCGCTTACGTCAAAATTGCCAATTGACTTTAATGCCAGCGTCAGCTTGGACGCGGGCGTCAATTTCTGATCTTCACAATTATTCATGAAAATGTCAGATTTTCACTGGTTTTTTTTGTAAAAATTTCAGAATTTCACGATTTGTTTGTAAAACTTTCAGATTATACAATTATTCTGTGAATTTTTCGCCAGTTCACAAATTTCGCCAATTCTGCAGGAAATCCGCTAATTTTTCGGCAAAGTGAATTGGGAGAAATTTGCCCATCACTAATCAGAAGTCGCAACATACCCACGGCCCTGTCTCTTTATATGTTTACAAAAGAATTACTCTAATATCCTTAGTGTTCACTGTAGGGGGGGTTTTCAACCCACATGAGGACAACATAATCCAGTATTAAAGGAATTATTATCTTTTCCGATATGCTGTAGGTCAGTGCTATGCGGGTTTCACCATATGGTGGGATGTTCATCCATTATAGCATGTTTTGCAGACTGGATTATCATAAAATTAATGGGTCTTGCAAATGACTACGGAGTTAATGGTTGGGCTGGAGTCTGTAAAAATCCTATGATGGGCTTAATCTGTCTTGAAGGGAACATTGATGTAGATCAGGGAGAGTGTCCTTTCCCTTTATGTGACACAGTAGAACCCTAACGTTCTGGAAGGAGGAGCTCTTCCTGCCAGATATACAGCTGCTCTATGGGGTAGTCTTGTTGCTATGGAACACCTACTACTTTTTACTCCTTAGATAGTTTATGACCAGTACAACCAAGTTTATATGTACGTACACCTTTGGGGCTTTTCCATTCACAAACTAAGGTTCTCCTCCAGGATCTGTAGGATGTCCCCATTGAGTTGACAGTAGGGTCCCTTACAAGTATCTGCAGGGTGATCCCATCAAGGAGATCCTGGAGGGGATGTTGAAGGAGAAACTAAGGTTCTCCTCCAGGATCTGTAGGTTGTCCCCATTGAGGTGACAGTAGGGTCCCTTACAAGTATCTGCAGGGCGATCCCATCAAGAAGATCCTGGAGGAGAAACTAAGGATCTGTAGGATGTCCCCATTGAGGTAACAGTAAGGTCCCTTAGCAGGATCTGCCAGAGGATGTAAGGGGAGATGCAGTCACAGAAATCAGTCATCATCACAGTTGGATAACATGAATATGTAAGACATTCTTATCCATCTAAATGTGACTGATGAGCTATAATATTATTATTATGTTGTGTCGGCAGGAGCTCTTCTGGCTGACTGGAAGCAAATCCCACCAACAATGATCCAATCTCTAATGGAGAACCTTCCCTGAAGAGTAGAGGCTGTTACAGCAGCAAAGAGAGGACCAACTTTTAGGAATTAGATGTTGGGCAGGCAGGTTTTCGTTGCTGGTGAAAAATATATAAATTATAATATAATCAACTTTTTTAGAGCTACGTCTAGATTTTAAATGTAGAAATATACAGGATACCAGCGGCACAGTATCTTCCTCTGATACCTTTTGTTGGCTATGATGGTTTATAATGTAAGATTTCACTTTGTCTCTTCCCCCGGAGTGTTATGAAATAGAAGCAGTAATACAGCATTTCTTTATTGAGACACAATACATTGTATGGAGATGGCGGGAGCTTAGGGTCTCAGGAACCCATTTTCAACCTCGTAATGTTTTGCCGACCTCAGACTTCAGCGGGGTGAACAAGGCCATGCGTTGCTAATCCAGCTCCATTTTTCAAAGCAGTTCATTAGACCATTAAATAACAGTTTTCTATGGGCAATTCTTTGTTATGGGACCTAGAGACGTTTATGTCAGTACAGCTATTGTTCCGACAATATAAGATATTTATAGCAACACTGGCCGGTTTCCTTGGTCGCTGCCAAAAAGTTGTCCCTCTGCAAATGATGGATCTGGCTTTAGCTGGGTCTGGATAAAAAGCAGGTCCTCTCACTTATATACAAGCTACTGGGCACAGAGAGGAGTAAGAGTTTTAAATGACTACTTTTATAGGGTATAACATGACCTCTAAATCTCACTCAGCATCGTCCTGTGCGGATTTGGTCAGAGTTTTTTTCAGAAAATATTGAGATAAATTCGGACTTTGATAAATGACCCCCTTTGCGTGTTATAGAATGGCCCATTCTAAGCAACTCTTCTAGTGATCTTCATTTTTTTTTATACCGTTTTTTCATTGTTTGCCTTTTTCTTATGACTCTTTCCAGCTTTCAGATGGGGGTCAGTGACCCCATCTGAAAAAAAAGTAAGGCTACAAATGTATTGCTATTGCTACTTTGTGTTACTCACCTTTCTATTCAGACCCTCTCCTATAACCCATATAACTTATAACCTAATTATTCAAATAAGTGCATGGTTGCTAGGATAATTTGGGCCTTAGCAACTAGATTGCTTAAAAATGCAAGCTGGAGAGCGGTTGAATATCAAGCTAAATAACTCAATAACCGCAAATAATAAAAAATGAAAACCAATTGCAAATTATCTCAGAATATCACTCTCTACTTCATAATAAGGTGCAGATTTATCAAGGGTCGAATAGTCAATTCGAATTTTCGAATGTAAATTCGAATGTGAGATTTATCACACCTCGACCATGAAAACAGACCTAATTCGAATATCCACCACCTAAAACCTGCCGAATTAATGTACAAGTCAATGGCCGTTGAGCCATTTGGAGTTGGTAATTGCCTTCCTGATATTTAAGGGTTTTTTTTTGGATGAAAAAAATACAGATCGAATACGAATCTTCGGCTTGGAACCATTCCATCGAATATTAGGGGGTCGAAGTGAATTTTCGAATTAAAAAACTTCGAATTTCGAAGTAATTTTTGGGTACTTCGACCATCGAATAGGCCAAATTCGACTTCAACTTCGATTTGAATTGAAAATACTTCACAAATTCGACTATTCGAAAATCGAAGTACTGTCTCTTTTAAAAACGTCGACTTCGACATTTCGCCACCTGCTGAATTGCTATGTTAGCCTATGGGGACCTCCTAGAACCTATAGCCAGTATTTGGCTACGTTTTGAGAAGTCGAAGGATTTTTTTGTAAAATCATACGATTAAATCGTTCGATTCGAAGAACAATCGAAGCACGATCGCACGATCTTAAAAATCCTTCGACTTCGAATGTCGGACTACCCTATTCGATGTTTGAGTTTCGAAGTTTTTTTCACTTTGAAATTCGACCCTTGATAAATCTCCCCCTAGACATTCAAATTTTTCTTAAATAAACTCCCAGTCGAATTGTGAGTATATGCGAATTTAAAAAAAATTCACATGAATTAGAAATGCGACCTTCGATAAATGGGCCTCTAAAAGTTAACTTAAAGGTGAACCACCCTTTTAACAGTTAAGAAACAGTTGTGATCTGATGGGCATCCAATGAGAGTGGCTGTTACGTGCATCTCTCTTGGCATACCCTATATTTATACAGTGAAAGAAGGCTTGATTGTTTTACAATGGAAAATTAAAGCCACTGAGCTTAGTGTTCCGTTAGCCTTAATTGGTGTTTATGGCGGATGGCAGCACATAATGTCTGTAGCACTTGTATTATTGCTGTGATTTCCCTGCCAAATCCAATGTGCTGCGTTTGTTATGGGCTTCCTCTGGCCTTTGTTCAGTAACAGCTCTGCGCTCAACAGATAAACGCTTCCAAAGCGGCAACCTCAGCGAAATCCCACGTCCTGCCAACAGAGTCGCCACCCGGTGTCACTTCAAGGTCCAAGAGCTGACAGCTAGCTGTCTCCTTCCTGCTTGCTATTTAACAATATATTTTCCCTTGTAACATTTATTGCAAGCAGCTCGGGTTGACCTAACCGTCAGGTTATATTGTGCTCCAGCTCCAGCAGCTGTCACATAAAGCCCAGCGCTAGAATTGATATTCTTCTTCCATCTCCAACGAAAGACACGGCAGAAGCAAATATTTGTGTTCCATCACAGGCCGCAAACAGTCCATGGGCCGGAAAGGAGGGGACCTAATTATTGCAGAAGGGACATTCATTAAAGTCATTTCAAGCAAGCGCGGCTGCCTATATAATACATAGCATTAAAGGACCAGTAACATCAAATAAAAAAAAAATTGTTGGTATACATCAAAAAAAACAAAAACACCAAGACAAATGAAACTTTAAAATCGCAAAGTCTTTATTAAGTAATAACTTACCGAAACTCCTCTTCAGAAAGCGATCGGGCAATCCATCCAACTAATTTTTTTTTAAAGGTCCTTTAAGAGGGTTATTTGTTAAAGTCTTAAAGTCTGAATGCCAAAAACTCGAAAAATTCGAGTTTTTTATTATAAAATCCGAACTTTTAGTGGGAAAAAAAACAACACCCAGAGGGTTTTTTAAAAATCCAAATAAAAAAAGGTACTCCAACTCGGACCTGACAAGTTCATGTAGAAGTCAATGAGAGAAGTCCCAAAGATATCCTGATCTGAGCTGGGTTTCGTGCAATAAGCCAAAGATTATCATATTTGTATGATTCCATTTTTTTCACGATTTTGTCGAGTTTTTTTCCCGCACAGGAAATTTTTGGGAAAATGTATTGATAAATAAAAAATCTGTTCAACTGAACCCCTGTGGGATTAATTTGTTTGCCAATGGCAGCCAGGCCTGATCCCAATCAACAGTGACCAGCCTCCTATATTTGATTGGATGCAAATTCCATCAACAATGATCCAACATCTAATGGAAATCCTCGCCAAAGGAAGGACCGATTTTATAATAATCCAGTTGGTTTTGGAATGAGATGTTGGGAGGCAGACGTCTATGTCTTTTTGGCCATGTTGTGGATCTACATAATATTATCCTATCATCATGTATAGCAACAATTAGGCTGAACTTTGTAGAAGATTATTAGGCACTCCCTTTGCTGCTTACAACTAGGTTTCTTTGAATCCATTATATTAAAACTCTCAGGAACCAATGAAGCTGATCTCTAGCCAACAACAAGTAGTTACCGTATATACTCGAGTATAAGCTGTCCCGAGTATAAGCCGAGGTACCTAATTTTACCTCCAAAAACTGGGAAAGCTTATTGACTCGAGTATAAGCCAAGGGTGAGAAATGCAGCATTCTTGTAAGTTTCAATCAAAAAATTTTGGGTTTTTGCTCCCATTGGAGGTGGCGGCGTCTCGTTTTTGGATGCCGGCGACCATTCTTGGACGCTGGCGAATATACTTGGAGACTATTCTTGGACGCTGGCGACTATTCTTAGACGCCGGCGACCGTTTTTGCGCTTGACCCGAGTATAAGCCGAGGTAGAGTTTTTCAGCATATTTTGGGGGCCGAAAAACTCGGCTTATACTCGAGTATATTCTCTCTCTTTTCATCTTTTGTATCATAATGAAATACAGAACAATGATCAGACTTGCATTTAGATGACAAATCATTCTCTGGACGTGGGCTCCTGACCTAGAGGAAAGCTCAGTACATTAGTGCTTTTGTGGTGGAAACATTTAATTCCTAATAACTGTTGTTTTTTTTTTTTGTTCTGACTTTGCAGTATCTTGTTATCTGCGGATAATACAATATCCAACATTAACTGCTCTAATGTGTTTCAGACTGAACAGCAATTGCTATTAAAAAAAAAACACAAAAAACAACGCTGTCCCAAATATTTGAAAGAATCAAAAAGGCTTTTATCTACGAAGAAGCCATTGTTCCTTGGGAAGAGAATAGCCGTGCTACACTGTCTTTTTTGGGGTCACAAGTAATTTTTCTTTTCAAAGAGGCAAAACAGACGGGATGATGAAGTGTCTCCAAATAAAACCACAGCCAAGTCCCAATTGTGCCACAATAAAACACTGGAGCGTTGTTTGCAATCTCGCTAGCTTACCTGCTTTTAAAGAATGCAAGAAACTTTATTCTACTTTATAAACATGTCTGTGACTTTCTTATACTTATGACTTTTCTTAAAATATGGGCATGCCATGTAAATAATTGCCTATATAAGACCCAGCCAGTGCACTTACATTGACATTGTTGACAGCTCCTGCTTTGTACAGTTTGGGGAAGGATCTTTTGTTCTGTATCAGCAGGAGAACCCTATGCCCAAAGTAAGGTCCATACAGAACAGCCTGCAAAGAGCCTGAACCTCAACTCAACTGAACACCTGGGAGATGATTTAGGACAAGGACAAATGATTTATTCAATAAGCCATGTGGCTACAGAGCAATGCAAGTGTTTGCTGGAAGCAGACGGCTTTTCTTTCTAGCAGTAGATGACAGGTTACCTTAGAATATCTTTATTTTGTCAGCAAACCATATGGATTGCTTATTCTAGCTATATTTATGCTGAAAATAATCCAACACATTATCCATCTCTAGATACTGTTCTTCTCATCACTGAGATACTCATTGAAAAGATAAGCAATGATTATGTTCAAGAAATAGTAAAAACAAAAAACCTTTACAAAAAGAATCTGTATATTTTACTAGTTTTCTAACAGGTTGAGGTTCTTGGCTCTTTCATTACGATGGATGAAGCGTTTCATCTAATATCCTCATGGACATACATGGATATACAGCACTGAAAGAAGAAAAACACGTAAAGGGTTAAAAAAAAGTGATCAACAGAAGGCTTAAAGAAACACTAGTACTCAAAGTTTCCTGCGGAACTGGATTTATCGGACACTATGGGGCAAATTTATTAAGGTTCGAATTGGAAATTCGAATTAGATTTTTTCGAGTTGGATTGTTGGTCAAAACTCACAAATTCAAGTTGGGAATAATTCAAATGATTTATCATACCTGGTTCCTGGGAACAATTCAAATTTGACTGCTACAGCAGAAAGGGACAAACTTCCGACTAATACCCTGGGTTTTAGAATGAGATGGGGGACAGGCAGGTGTCTGAATATTTCTGGTTACAGAGTAAATCTTTCTATTTGGGCTCTGAGAAAGTCCTGGCCAGGACTGGAGCACTGGAGGCCCATGGCTTGAATGTGCCCTACAAAAGATTTCTCCCCCAGACTACTCCATTGACCTCTTTGGAGGACATAATTTTATTATAATTTAGCCCCACACATAGTTCAGTAATCTGTCCATTTTATAGAAAACAGAGAGGCAACACTGGGCCACACTAGTTTGTCTGCCTTTTTTCCCTAATGTACACCTAATACACCAGCCTGCATTATAGACCAAACCTTTTCTAGATTCTATTTTTTTATTCTTAGTACCCAAAGGCTTAATTAATGGGCATGTGAACAAGTTCCCAGTTCTCTCTGAGCAATTTACCTTTGATTGCTTCTAACTTTGCCGATGCAGTATGTTTGACAGCAGGTGGCAGCATTTGTTTTCCTAGGAAAGAAGCAGAATAATAAAGTCCAGACTAGATTGGCTTGCTGTTTATCTAGATCCTGATAGAGTATTCTGTCCATCTCTGCCTGTACCAACATCTTCTCCTCACCAATCTCTTCTCCCCCAAGCTGCCCTTCCTAAAGCTTTTCTAGAACCCCCTACCCTTCCCAAGGCTTCTCTAGAACCCTCCTGCCCTTCCCAAAGCTCCTCTACAACCCCTGCCCTTCCCAAAGCGCCTCTAGTATGCCCTGCCCTTCCCAAAGGTTGTCCAGAACCCCCTGCCCTTCCCAAAGTTTCTCTGGAGAACCCCCTGCCTTTCCCAAAGGTCCTCTAGAACCCCCTGCCCTTCCCAAAGGTCCTCTCGAGAACCCCCTGCCCTTCCCAAAGGTCCTCTAGAACACCCTGCTCTACCAACTCCCTCCTGACCCTCAGCCTTGCCTTGCCTGATCCACTTCAGACCACACTGTCATTTTTCTTCTTCTACTTTCCAAACTCCTCCATTCCCAACTTTGTTTGAGAGTTGCCTTTTCAGACGTCTTTAAAACTTTGTCCTGCCACTCCAGCTCATCTTGAGCCTCATGGTAACGCTTGCTAAGAAGGATCCATTCACTGCTTCCATTAACAAAGAAACCAGCAAACAATATATATATATTTATATTTATGTTACAGATGTTTTATTGTTACCTAATGGATTCCATGCTGCAGCCGGCAGATGCTAATGCACTGATGGATAATGGCTCGGTAGAGAAAGTGCTGTGCCTGAACCCATTGCTTGGCTCATATTGTGCAACTGTCATGCCCATTTACTTACTTACCAAGGTTGGATAGAACATATCACTATGATGTTCTGGGAGCTCAGCAAGTTTTCCAATGTGCTTTTCTTTGAGCTAAGTAACTATACTGCAATCAGAGATGTACTTTATGATTGCTCAGACAACATTGCTCTGTGGGCCTTACAGAGTATCAAGCGCCTACAGTATATAGAACTGGATGGAGATATAAAGAAGTTCCAAGCTCTCTGAGAGAGACACCAAATAGTCCAAGGTATGTCCTTCAGGTACCTCCATCTTTTTTAATGCTTTCTGCAGCCAGTTCCCTACCAGACTAATAGAGATGGTGGACCCTTACGCAGGGAGGAATTTGCTAAACCCCTATCTTACTCATACACCATAGTGGGGCAAACTACCTCAGATCCACTAGCCAAAGCCCAGGGCAAATGGCAAAGGGACATACCTAACCCCACGGATGAGCTGTGGGAGGAAGCCTTGAAACAGATTCCAGATACATAACAATATCCGTTAGAGACAGACATATCCAAATGAAGTTCATGAATAGGGTTTATCTCACTCCTTATAGGATCTCTAAAATATTTCCTCAGGCCTCTGATACTTGTGTTAAATGTGAGGGGACTATTGGTTCCTACATGAATGTATTCTGGCATTGCCAATGGAGAGACATTGTGCATTACATCTCGGACACTCTAGAACTGCCTCATCCCTGCTCGGAGTGGAGGAAGAGATGGGCCTTGATAACCACACAAGACTGTGTGTACTTCGCAAAAAAAAACAAAAACATTATTTTGCATCAACAGCCCCGTCGACTCTACCCTTCTGGTGCAACCTGCATAAAAACAATCTGCCCAACCAGAAGCTGACATACTAGGCCCGAGGCTGCCCTCAGAAATTCCATGCAGTCTGATGTCTACAATAAATACTTCAGTAATAAAAACACTCCTCTCTCCACTCCTATTCTACTTTTCTTTGCTCTTCTTCCTGTTTTTCACAATGTTTGTTAAAATACAACGCAAGAATAAAAACTTTTTAAAAAAAAAAAGATTGCTCAGACAAGCTGGTTGGAAGGAGGCGGCCGGTTTCCTTTACATGCAGTAATTACAGCTATTAACTCCCACACCATGCTGTACATTTGCTACAAGAATCACAAGAAAGATATTTCACACTTTTACCGACAGAATCGTTTTAAAGGGGAACCATGCCTCTTGTTATAAACGGTCTCCTCTGCCTGCGACTGTGACTCAGCTTTTTTATAACTTTATAAAACAATTACAATAAACGTCCTGCTCTTGGCTATAACAGGAGAAGGGCAGGTAGGTGCTAGAGTGCTAGAGTTTATCAAAAGAACATTTGCTTCTAGCAAAATATAGATTTCTACATTGTTACTTGTGTAAGTAATAAAATAGGTATTTTAAATAAAGCAGCAAAAAGTAAGTCATGCATTATACGGCTAACTGCACACAGTTGTGTTGCTCAAAAGCACTCTAGCAGTGGTTCACTCTAAAGGGCATGTAAAGGCAAAAAAAAATCCCATTTTTACTTTCTTAATGAAAAAAAAAACTATCTCCAATATACTTCAATTAAAAAATGTGTAATGTTTTTATAAGAAACCTGACTGTATGCAGTGACATTCTCCCTTCAGTTACTGCTGTGGATGGGAATTGTCAGACGGTCCCTAACTGCTCTGCAGGGAAACAATCATACTTATGAACATCAGGGGGAGCCCCCGCCTTACTTCCCAGCCATGCAGAACTCAAGCAGCTTTGTTTGTTTCCCTGTAGAGCAGTCGGCGACTGTGTAGAGATTTGTATTGGATTTTATTTTTGCCTTTACATCCCCTTTACTGTTTCCAACTCCAGTTGCAGGGACAGAGATCATGGAGCCAGATTTAAACAGATAAACTGGGATTCTATATGGAGGATTATTTTGCTGCAGCCACTGGTTCTGCAGAATTGGAGAAAGTTTGTATTAAACAATACAAACACTTTAAAATCCACATTAGATCACATGACAACACAGGATCCAGTGCAGTCTGCATATTCTGATTATTAATCAGTCTTGTTGTATCGGCTTCTGGCAGATATTATTTGACTTATGTTGCTTTGATAATTTATGACGATCCCTAAGCAGCCCAGACCACACTGAGCATGTGCACAGTCTTGGTCTTGCAGAGATGTTTAACAAAGTTACAAGAGGGTGAGGTGTTTGATTAGGCTTGTGGTGCAGTAAGTTCATGATTATATTTAGTATAGAAAATACAGCATTTCTAGCCTTATTCTATTTTAGACTTTACTTCCCCTTTAAGTTAACATTTAGTATCTTATAGAATGGCCAATTCTAAGCAACTTTTCAATTGGTCTTATTTTTTTTATAGCTTTTAAATGATTTGCCTTCTTCTTCTGACTCTTTCCAGCTTTCAAATGGGGGTCACTGACCCCATCTAAAATGCTCTGTAAGGGTTCTGTAGAAATTAGCTGTCACATTATGAAAGTAGTACTGACCTCAGTATAATATATGTACACCTGTCTTACTCACTCACACCAGCGAAATGTCGCAAATGCCCATTAAAGTCAAATTTTTTTTTGACGCGCGTCATTTTTATTTTGACTCATAACGCCATATAAGTCTATGGGCATCATTTCCGTGGCGAAAAAATTCACCCATCCCTACTGCCGAATTGCTGTTTTTGCCTATGGGGGACCTCCTAAGCAAATTGGTGGACTTAGAAAAATAGAAGTTTCTTTTGGAAAAACTTAGAATCGAATTCGATCTAATGCGATATTAATTCGATTTGAACGATTCGAATTCGGCCGAATACGGACCTATTCGATCGAAAACTGACCTATTTGACCCAAAAAAAACTTTGACTTAATTTTGATTGGTCTTTTTGAATTCGATTTTCGAATTTTTTTTTCAATTCGAAATTCGACCCTTGATAAATATGCCCCAATAAGTAGCTCAAAATTCAAATTTTCTTAATACGAATTTTTAGATTTCTTCATAAATCTGCCCCTCTATCACATATGCATAAGGAAATACTTCTATCCTCATAATTTATCAAGCTCATCTTGCTTTTCGACAAAAGTAGTTCATTTTTAGTTTGTTACAGAATTCCAAATTGAATACTAAAAAAAGACTGAATGCAAACTGTCCTCTAATACCCTGGTCTTCCTTGTACTACAATTTAAAGGTCAGCTCCTTATTAAAATTCTGCTCCCTTGCACTCAGCACTAAATGAATTTTAAAAAGCACACACAGAGCCAGGTTAGCAGTCGTTTTAAATCACTACATTGGGGATAATCTGGGAATAAATTACAGTTTGCTAAATAAATGGCATTTGCTTTCGCTGTTGAACCCATGATATTTCAAGTCACTTTTCCATAGCAACGGAGTAATTGTCATGATAAAAAGGGGAGAAAAAAACGAAAACAGCAACTGCACGAACATTTGTTCAGTGTCAGAAGTGGCAATAAATAGAATACAAGTTGTTAGATAAATGCGTAAAGGGAAAGAATTCGTCACACCGAAATATTGCTCCCAAATGGCACACAGAGATTTAGGTTAAAAATAGAAAGAACATAAGAAAATCGGTACAATATATAAAGAGGCTATACAACCCAAAACTATTTTACTTAGGGGCAGATTTATCAAGGGTCAAATTTCGAAAAACTCGAATTCAAAAAGACTAACCGACATTAAATCAAGGTTTATTTTCGGCCAAATAGGTCTGTTTTCAATCGAATAGTCCGTATTTGATTGAATTTGATCGTACGAATCGAAGTAACAGCACATTCTATCGAATTCGATTCGAAGTTTTTCCAAAAAAAATTCGATTTTTTTTCAAAGTCCACCAATTGACTCCAAATAAGTTCTAGGAGATCCCCCATAGGCTAAGGTTTTAGATGTCGAATGGTCGAAGTCGAATTTTTAGAGAGATAGTACATGATACATTTTGAAATTCGAATTTTCCAATAATGCTATAAAGTCCCTTAAAGGGGTTGTTCACCTATGAGTTACCTTTGAGTATGATGTAGAGAGTCATATTCTGAGACAATTTGCTGTTGGTTTTCATTTTTTATTATGCGCAGTTTTAGAGTTTTTTAGCTTTTTATTCAGCAGCTCTCCAGTTTGTAATTTCAGCAATCGGGTTGTTAGGGTCCAAATTACCCTAGCAACCATGCATTGATTTGAATAAGAGCCTGGGGTATGAAAAGAAGAAGGCCTGAATAGAAAAACAATGTAATAAAAAGAAACAATAACAATAAATGTGTAGCTTTAAAGAGCATTTGATTTTCAGATGGGGTCAGTGACCCCCATTTGAAAGCTGAAAAGAGTCAGACGAAGAAGGCAAATAATTCAAAATCTATTAAAAAGAAAAGCCATTGAAAAGTTGCTTAGAATTGGCCATTCTCTAAGATACTAAAAGTTAACTTAAAGGTGAACCAACCTTGGAAATGGGTAGTTCACCTTTAAGTTAACTTTTAGTATGAAATTGAGAGGGAGATTCTGAGACAATTTACAATTGGTTATCATTTTTTATTATTTAAGGTTTTTGAGTAATTTAGCTTTTTATTCAGCAGCTCTTCATTTTGCATTTTCGGTAAAATGGTAGCCAGGGTCCAAATTCCCCTAGCAACCATGCATTGATTTGAATAAGAGACTGGAATATGACTAGGAGAGGCCTGAATAGAAAGATGAGCAATAAAAATTAGCAATAACAATATATTTGTAGGCATGCATGATATAATTATGCTATGATGTTATTATGAAGCAAATGTTTGGTAAGTAACACAATTTTATTTAAGGGATCCAGAATGCTTCGGACCTGGGGTTTTCTGGGTAACTTTTGTTAATGTGCTGGATTGTGTTAACAGTTAAAGGAAAACTAGAACCTAAAAAATGAATATGGTTAAAAATGCCATATTTTATATAGTGAACTTATTGCACAAGGCTAAAGTTTCAGCTTGTCAATAGCAACAATGATCCAGGACTTCAAACTTGTCACAGGGGGTCACCATCTTGGAAAGTGTCTGTGACACTCACATGCTCAGTGGGCTCTGATTGGCTGTTGAGAAGCTAAGCTTAGGGCTCGTCACTAATTATCCAGCAGAAAATGAGCTTCCCCTGTAATATAAGCTGATGCTACAGGTTTGCTGATTATTAAATTCTGATGCTAATTGCACTGGTTTCTGTGCTGCCATGTAGTAATTATGTGTATTAATTACTAATCAGCCTTATATTGTGACATTTCTATTCTATGTGTACTGTATATTGTGAGTGGGTCCCTAAGCTCAGTAAGTGACAGCAGCACAGAGCATGTGCAGTGAATCAGCAGAAAAGAAGATGGGGAGCTACTGGGGCATCTTTGGAGACACAGATCTTTACTGCTAAAGGACTGTGGTTGCCTTGGGCTGGTACAGAAGCACAAAACATAATGTACAATATTTCTACCTACTTCTTTAGTTAAGCTTTACTTCTCCTTTAAGGTATGAAGATCCAAATTACAGAAACCAGGAAACCACAGGTCCCAAACATTCTGGATAACAGGTCCCATACCTATACAGATGGAGGTGCAAATCCCGACTGGAGTTCAGATGTGATTCCAGCCTAGTGCATAAGAAATCAGCTTGTGGGAGAATCATGACACACATTGTTATGTTCAGCTCCTGGCTGGGAATGTTAATTTTGGCTTCTTTCTCTTAGTGGAGAAACAGTACGTGTTGGAATAAACTGAATAATTATTTCTGATACAGTTAAAGCCAGAGCTGCACAGAAGGGAAATCTTCATTTATCAGTTATGTGGAAGTGTGAAACCCACAGAGCAATAATCACCTCCCATAGGCCCCTCATTATGTTACACTAATACTTCTGTCATACGGACGGGAGACTGTAGTGAATATATAAAGGGAGTGCGGACGTCTCTCCCTGTACATGTGATTATATATGACCGGCCTTATATCGGTGGGAAATATTTAATGTGGGTCGCGAAATAGAATAGCGAATTTAAAAAAGCGTGGAGTTAATATTTTATAGAAGTTTTTTTCCCCCCTCTAACAAGTACAGATGACGGCACAGATGGAGCAGAAATAATTGGCCAGAAATGGAGCTACAGAAGAAAGGCAGTGACAGGGAGCCAGGGGACAAAGAGAGAATCTCACAAGTAAGGAGAAAACTCAATTGCAGCTCTGGGCTATAGAAATAGATATAAATATATATATATACAGTATATAGGGCTCAATGCAGCTAATGACTTGCCACTTGCATATGCCTGATGTATTAATATAAATGATTGTGGTATTCTGGGTCAATATTCCAGCGCTCTTTTACAAGTGCAAATCACAAAATTGCAAACTATCTGCATTTAACTGCTTTAAAAAAAAACCAAAAAAGAATATATATATATATACTCTCTAAAGAATCAGCAGCCACGATCAGGGAGGAACTCTGATGCCGAAACGTCACGGTGCCACGAAACGCATGTGACATGAATGTTGTGAAGAAACGGGAAGTGAAGGAGAATCGCATGTAAGAACTACATTTATCCAACTGTCGGAAGAAAACGCAGTGTGTGGCCACACCCATTTCTGTGGCCACACCCCCTAATTATCATGTTCATTTTACAAAATTTGGCAGGTTATGAAAGTTTAAACATATCTCCGTGTTTTTTTTCAGTTATTACAGTTTTACTAATGAAGGTGAATTGCCCTTTAAGCTGTGAGTCTAACTTCTCCCAAGGGACCTGTTATCTTATATTGTTGCACTTATTAGCTTATCTCCAAATTGTTACAAAAGTATCTTATCTGCAGCTGTGGCTGTTCTGGGCTCTCTGCCAATAGCCAATTAAGTAAGAAACTTTGTTTCTTTTTCTGGCAGTTCAGTGCAGAGAAAAACGGGACGTTCCAGTAAAAACGAGGAACTGCGGGTTGAGCTGTCAAAAGAGGGACTGTCCCTCTAAAAATGGGACAGTTGGGAGGTATGGAAAGAAGATTTGGAGACGCCCTTGCACCTCACTGCTGGTTGCTGGGGGATTTTAATACTGTAGAGGAAGCTGACCTCCTGTTCCCCGGGCCCCCCAGAGACTGTGGGGTCTGTTTCCTCTATAGTTACACCACTGTCCGGACTCTTGTCCCCCAGTATTTCGTGTTTGTGCCCCCATTCGTGTGCGGCGGGATGGGGAGGCCAGGTGGCCAACAGGGTTGCTTAGGGCGTTGGCTATTTAGGCTAGGGTTGCCACCTGTCCGGTTTTGACCCGGACAGCCCGGTATTTTGAGGGGCTGCCCGGGTCTATACTTCCTACCCGGTTTTCCAAATAAGGAAAACCGGGCGGGATTCCCTTGATTGACACGGAGATCGGCCAATCGCTGATCACCACATCATAGCCCCGCCCACTGACATCACGGGTTTGCCCACTGACATCATAGCCCCACCCACTGACATCACGGGTCCGCCCACTGATGTCACAGACCCGCCCCCTTGCCCGGTCTCAGCCAGACATAAAGGTGGCAACCCTAATTTAGGCCCAGCAGTGCATAAACCCCTTCTGTATGACTAAGCTGAGAAGAGTTCAGAAAATATCAATGACAGCACATTATTGTCCATCTCACCCTAATTGATCTTATTTACAAGCATTTAGGCATTCTGCCCTTATCTCACTAGAACTGACCATCAGCTGTTCACATCCCCCCCCAGTGAAATAGACTTTACATGCCCTTTAAATAATGTTATGAATAGTGTTGGGCAAATTTATTCGCCTGGCAGAAATTCACTGCAAATTTCCACGTTTTGCCACCAGGGAAAAAATTCGCAAAATTGCAGTGAAAATTCAACACCGGCGACAATTTACCGCACGGCCGTTGACTTTAATGCAATTGAATTAAATAGGCATGCGTCAAATTGACGCGTTTCTCAAATTTTTCGCCGTTTTGATAATTTTTCTTCGAAATGGGACAAATTCGCCCATCACTAGTTATGAAGTGTGAGCATGTTTCGCTGCAATATACTAACACAGGGGTGTCCAACCCGCGGCCCAGGGTGGATATGAATGTGGCACAGCTTGAACTTCCGCCAATCCAGGAAACGTCGTAATGTCACACACAGAGAGCGTATGTACGCGGCCGCTAATTGTGAGCATGTGTGCTTTAAATTTTACATGGGGTGTGCTATGTGTGGCTTCCTAGAGCAGAAAAAAGGTTAACAAAAGGTTAAATTTGAATTTCAAGCTATTTTTGTGTACTTCGACTATCGAATAGGCCAAAATTCGATTTGAATTTGAAAAAAATATCGAAATGTATCATGTACTCTCTCTTTAAAACTTCGACCATTTGCCATCTTACACCTGCCGAATTGCTGTTTTAGCCTATGGGGGACTTCCTAGAACCTATTTGGAGTTATTTTATTGGACTTCAAAAAAAGTTTTTTGGGGCGAATTTGATTTGACTTTAATCGAATGGGCTAAAACTTAGATTCGAATGATTCGACTACGGCCTATTCTTTAAATGAAATTAGATTGGTCTTTTTTCATTCTAATTTCGAAGTTGAGTTCAAAAAAACTCCCTTTACTTCGAAATTCGACCCTTGATAAATCTGCCCCTAAGAGTAAAATTAGAACAAAAATTATCCGATGAGCACCTTGAGAATTCACCGAGAATTGCAACTACTTCCATTCAACCAGATATTGATACATTCGTTTCTCAAACACCATGTCAAAAATTCCACTAGGTTTATGATGCCCCTCTTTTCTTTTACTATTACAGTAAAATAAATCAGAACATTTTTCAACTTCCAATGTGGCTCAGGGAAGCCAAAAGGTTGGACGCTCCTGGTCTAGCCCCGTGTCAGATTTCAAAATTCAATATTAAAAAAATCTGTTTTCTCTGTTGAAAAATGTATTTTAGTGCAGAAGTCTGTTGGAGTAGCACTATTAACTGATGTGTTTTAAAAAAAAACAAAAAAAACATGTTTTCCCATGACAGTATCCCTTTAACGTTATTTTCTTCGAACCACAGCCAAAAATGAACAGCAGGTGGTGCTGTGGTTTCAATGTAAAAAAAGTGTACAGTGTAAAAACTAGAAAACTATATATATATATATATATATATATATATATATATACATATATATATATATATATATACACATATATATATATATACACATATATATATATATACATATATATATATATACATACACACACACACATACAGTTGTGTTCAGAATAATAGCAGTGTGTTTAAAAACACAGTGTTTCTGGGAACTGCTGCACATCTGTGTTACATGGACTCCACCAACTTCTGGCACCTGTTTTATTCCACAATTCTTCTGCATTTCTTGCTTTTGCCTCATAAACAGCATTTTTATTTTAATGTCACCCACAAGTTTTCTATTGGTTTAAGGTCCCGGATTTGGGCTGGCCTCTCCATAACGTCAATCTTGTTGGTGTGGAACCGAGATGTTGCTCATTTACTGATGTTTTTGGGGTCGTTGTCTTGTTAAAACTCCCGTTTCACTGCATTTCTTCTTGGGCATAAGGCAACATGACCTCTTCAAGTATTTTGATATATTGAAACTGATTCATGATCCCTGGTATGAGATAAATAGGCCCAACACCATAGTATGAGAAACATCCCCATATCATGATGCTTGTGCCACCGGCTTCACTCTGTACTGTGACTTTAATTCACTGTTTGGGGCTCGTCTGTACTGTGACTTTAATTCAGTGTTTGGGGATCATCTGACAAACTGTCTGTGGCCCCTAGACCCAAAAAGAACAATCTTGCTTTCATCAGTCCACAAAATGTTGTGCCATTTCTCTTTAGGCCAGTCACTGTGTTCTATGGCAAATTGTAAGCTCTTCAGCACGTCTTTTTTCCAACATTGGGACTCTGCGGGGGCTTCTGGCTGATAGCTTGGCTTCACATAAGCTTCTTCTAATTGTAACAGTATCACAGGTAACTTTACTCCTTCTTTCATCTTCCTGGAGCTGATCATTGGCTGAGTCTTTGCCATTTTGGCTATTCTTCTATCCATTCCAATGGTAGGTTTCTATTTGCTTCCACCTCTTTCAGGTTTTGGTGCCATTATAAAGCATTTGAGATCATTTTAGCTGAGCAGCCTATCATTTTCTGCACTTCTTAATATGTTTCTTCCTCTCCAATCAACTTTTTAATGAAAGTACGCTGTTCTTCTGAACAATGTCTGGAATGAGCCATTTTAATCAGATTTTCATTGAGAAATGCTCTATAACCAGCAGGACAACATTTGCTCCTTCCTTAAATAAGGGCCAGAATTGACACCTGTTTTTTCACAGAATGAATGAGCTCACTAATTGGACCCCACATTGTTATCATTTTGGAACAAGCTACAGGTATAGGACTTGTTATCCAGAATGCACCAGGACCTGGGGTTTTCCAGATAATGGATCCTTTTGTAATTTGTAATAAGTCTACTAGAAAATCATATAAACATTAAATAAACCCAATAGGCTGGTTTTGCTTCCAATAAGGATTAATTATATCTTAGTTGGGATCAAGTACAAGTTTTATTATTACACAGAAAAAGGAAATCACTTTTAAAAAATTTGGATTATTTGGATAAAATGGAGTTTATGGGAGCCCGTACCTGTATTTTTATTTGGAACAGGCCTAAATTAACGATTCAGTGACACAGAATCAGCAGCAAGTCATGACTGGTGAGTTTCTATTACTCTACTACACCTGCTAGTAAATTATTTGCCATGTAGAAATAGAATTTATACCAAAAACTGATTGGTCAGGGTTAGCGATGTCGGACTGTTATTATTCTGAATACAACTGTAAATGTTTAAAAGAGTGCTCGGAGCAATTTCACATTCATTTATTTTCACTTAACGTTTAGTATGATTGTATGAGTGATAGTCTGAGACAATTTGCAATGGGTCTTTTTTTTTTTTTTTAATTAATTCTTGATTATTTCACTCTTTATATAGCAGCTCTGCAGGAATTTCTGCAGTTAGCTGGCTGCTAGGGCCCAAATTACCCTAGCAACCATGCATTTATTTGAATTAGAGACTGGGATATGAGAGGTAAGCAATACAAAGCTAGTATCAATAAGAGCAATCATTTTTTGTCTGCTGCGGTCAGTGACCTCCATTTGAAAGCTGGAAAAAGGCAAATACTACAAAAACTATGAAAAAATAAAGACCATTTGAAAAGTTGCTTAGAATTAGCAGTTACGTAGCGTGCTAAAAGTTAACTTAAAGGTGAACTACCCCTTTTAATGAAAAAGCGAGCTTACACTTTGCGCCAAGACTGAAAACCTCTGCATGTTGGGTCGCATTTCTGAGCAATAAATCACCTGCTCAGCCATTGCCCTATAAGGGCGGGACTCCACAGACGATTCCGGCGCGATCCGATGGCGAAAAAAACGCAGGCGTCACGACGGATGCAACTGAAATACGGTACGTAATGCTTTTGTCGGATCGTGTCGCATTGTTGATGCGACTGTCGGATGCAGACGCAAGGTGGAGCAGCTGCATTTAATAGTTGTGTCGCATCAATGCTGCGTTGCGACAATAGAATTACTTACTTTAATTCCGTCGCATCCAACATGATGCCTGCATTTTTGAGCAGCGCGTCGGATCGCGCAGGAATCTTCCGTGGAGTCCTGCCCTAACTCCACCCAGCAGAAATGCACCACCTGATGCGACTGTATACACATGCATCTATATAAAAACCTTATAAAGCAATACTTGCCATGCTGCATGGGGGGAGAGAAATACACCTTAAGAGACGTGTCCTTATTGCAAATCTTTAATATCCAAGTCCAAGTCGTACAGTGATTCATATCTGGATTTTACGCCGGCTCCATGTTCAGCAGTCCATGGTTCGTACAAAGTTCTTATTAACAAGATTTCGTGAACAAATTAAAAAGGCTGCCATGATACAGTAAACAGTTTTTTTTCAGAATAAAGATACATTTAAACGTTTTATTTAAGGCACAATATAAATATATATATTCATGTAAAAGATTGTTCTGGCCAAGCAGAGTTGGTTTGGGCCTAATCAGGCACAATAAAGGCTAAGCATATCTGATGCCAGCAAATATTTATTGAAAAAGAAAAACAATAGAGAGATAAAACCCTATTTGAGTCCCAGGATGTGTTAAGCACATCGCATTCGTATTATCCTCCTACCGGATACGCTCACAATTAAAATAGAGTTCTCATGTGTCCCTGCCAGAGTCCATTCCAATAAAATCTATAGATTGTCCTTTTCCTGTACAAATATTATTTTACTAACCTCCTACTATGTACAACCCAGTCTTCGTGGTTTATTGATGGCTCTCGAGTAGAATCCGAGTACAAATATAGACTATAAAAGCAACTGGACTTTTTTAAAAAAAAAAAAGATATTGTTTCAAAGCAAAGCAGTATGATATATAAAATAAGTGTAACTGTATATATATGTATATATATATATATATATATATATATATATATATATATATATATATACATTCTGAGTTGTTACCCATCATCTAATAGGCGACAGCCCATACTCGGGCCATTCTGTTCCCCACCCATAGTAGCTATTAAATTGCACAGATGCTACCCATCCCATTGCCGTTACACTGATTTAATATGGAGTAAGTACCGGCAAGCCGAACCAATCAGCAGGAAGCATTTAAAGACTGATAACTGATTTGGTGCTAAGGGTCACCGACCTCGAGCAAACTTTGGGCCTATAAAAAAACACTTCCATGTGGCTTCTAATCTCCAGCTCTTTGGAACAGGATAAAGATGTACCGTATGACAGTTGCCTCCAGCTCCTTCAGACAGCATTCCCTATGGACCTAGTTTATCCAGAGGGGCACCAGCCTTCAGCTCATCCTAATTAATATGATTCCCTGTTAGATTCCAGGTTAAATTAAACCCTAGCAGTTCCACTGGTGCATTTGAGGCAACCGTTTCTGGATGACCTACAGCAGTTTCTCCCAATGGGCCTACCAGTCTACACGAATATTCTCCTAGAGGGCTTCTGGTCTCCTATACTGTTCTTCTGTGAGTTCCTTCATTCTCTGTGACTATGAAAGTTCACTATGCCCTCCCAAAAATGTATGTTCGCTAATGACTTTTACTTGATCCACTTGCTTGTGTATATTGCCATCTACTGGTGACGCTGAAATACTATCTCCAACATTCGGCCAGAGAAGCCACTAAGGAGCTCTCGGGAAATAATGACAAAAGTCGATGACGTTTCCGAACAGGTTTCTAATGCCCAATTGTAACCAGCACTGGGACTGCTCCGATGCAGTTAGGAATGCCATCAAAATACATCAATTGTATACTAAATAACCATTGCAGGTGGCAAATCTCAGGGAGGGCTATTTCACTATATAAAACCTTTTTTTTTTTTTTAAATTACGTCACTTACATCTTCTGCCTCAACACTTTAACCTTCAAAACAAACAGAATTCTGCCTTGGGATGAAACTAGGGATGCACCAAATCCAGGATTCAGTCTGGCTGAACCAAATCCTTAAAGGAGAAGGACAGGATATAAACGAAGTAAGCTTTATATGAATACACCAGTAAACCCTCAAAGCACAGAGTCCTCTGTCAAAGAAACAGCACATTTCTTTCCTTCTATTGTGTACTCATGGGCTTCTGTATCAGACTTCCTGTTTTCAGCATAAACCTCCAGGGCTTGAGCATGCTCAGTTTGCATAATAAAGACGTTTTTTCTGATTCAGACCCCAGTGTTCAATTCCTTATGGCTGCAGGTTCAGGTGTCTGTGTCACACCTTAGGATACAATATCAGGAAAGCAGATTGAATCAAGCAGCTCCAGGTGGTATTTTTAAACTAGATTGCAGTTTAAAAATACTGCCTGGAGCTACATGCTCAGTTTGCTCCTCCCCCTCCCTTTTCTCCCCTCCCTGCTGTAATCTGAGCCCAGAGCTATGAGTGAGCAGGGAGAAATTCAGACAGGAAGTGATGTCACAACAAGCTAATATGGCAGCTGCTATCCTAAACAAACAGAGTTTCTTGAGCTGTTTAATCAGGTATGGAAAAACATTCTGCAGAATAAATATAGTATTAGAGCTTGCACTATTGTGGCTAACCTATTGGCAATAATCTGCCTCAGTAGCTTTCCTTCTTCTTTAAAATCACTTTTCATCACAAAGTAACCTTGCGGTTGTTTTGCTCTTCCTAGCCTAAAATACTTGGTGCATCCCTGGATGAAACTGGCAGCTCTGCACTGGTTCCCATGTGGACAAACCCTTTTAACCTTCACTTGGGCAAAGTGTGCAGCGGATTCCGACTGTGCACAACACTTTCCACAATATACTGCCTTGTCACTTCTATTTATCACTCGTGATTCATCATTTCGTTAAAAGGGGGTCCCCTCACCCCCTTTTCAGAGCCCTACAGGAAACCGCCCTTCAGCCCAAGAGAGGGTGCCAAAAACCTTGTTAGAGAGTTGTGTGATAGCAACTTATACATTCCTAAAGCTTCAGGCTCAACTCCTGCGCTGTCACTTACATATACAGTTGCAGATGGTCTATTTGAGGTCCCTCAATCACATCTCTGGCTATACAACCAATAGCAGTAACACTAACGCTAGCTGATGATTAACCGTTCCCCTTTAAAAAGGTCACATGGACAAATCGACTTATCAAGCACTATATACGGTGTCTACAGCAATAAACCCCCCGGCACCCACTTCTTCACTTTTTTTAGACTCAGCGTGTAAAATGGCGCTATAAATAGTGTTTTTATTTTTTTTTTAAGGCTCTATTTGATATGTCATCATTGAAGTGCAAATAAAGCCAAGAAGAAAATGACTCCTTTATAATCAGGTGCATTAAAGGCCACAATTATTATTATTTATGTAATACTATAGCTGTGTTTGCATGCTGGGCAAATGTATTGATCGGAACAGGTTTCCTGTTTTCCATACAGTTCAGTGGCTGTGCTGCTGTACCAGATTAAAGCTTATGTATATGTGTTGCATGCTTATAGTGGTGGATCCAGACACATGTACAAAACCATGGCTAATACTAATAGAACACAAGAAAAAAAAGCTAAATTTCACATTAACAATATAACTTAAAGGTCAACTTCAGTCAAGGCCAGATTAAAGTCCCCTCTGGCTGTGTATCTGACTGTACACCAGCTCCATTCAATGTCAATGACGTCTGAACATCTCTTGCCCTGCTGCAGTATAGCTCACCTTCCCTTGGCAAAAACAGCAACATTTCTGAATACCGTTGCCCTTTGATTCACCAGGGACAGCCGTGTACAACTGGTTCGCCTTTGGCATAGGTAGAAGCAGAGCTGCTAACAATTATACAGACATTGCATAGAGCTCTCAGATACGATACATTACATTCAATACATTAGTACTATAGTTAATTAAAGAGTTGGGTGTCAGATATTCATTGACAGTTAGATCCAATATATCTTATAGGGGGGCTCCTGTTGCCTAGAAGATGTATTAGAGCTCACTCTATTAAAATCACCAGACATCATGTCTCTCTAGATGCAGAATTTGAGCAAAAGGCAGTTATTTTGTTAGATTTTGTTTGTACTGGAATTAGTTATTTGAGTGAGCTCTAATTCATCTGCTAGGAAAGGGAGCCCCCTATAAGATATATTGGATCTAACTGTTAATGAATATCTGACACCCAACTGCTGCATGAAGACAGAATGAAGAGAAACAGATGCTGAGAGAGTGATAGTGAAGATAAACTTGATTATTTCAGAAACAGTGCAGAATTTTTAATTGATTGTATTTAGAAAGTTTCTTATTTGAGTATAATGAAGCTTATATTAAATTTAAAATTTTCACGATAGTTCCCCATTAAGGTTAAAGGGCAACTAAACCCCCTCTAGCTATAGTACTAATGTATTCTAATCATTTCCGAGATAGTTCCCCTTTAAAATGATGCAGGTTCTGATAGCCTGCTGTTTTTGATCTCGGACCCATTACAATGTTCATATTTCACAAGCCCAGTCTCCTGTAAAGACTTTCCCTCCCGTGATACCGTTAGAGTTCTGTAGGGGACAACTATATACGACGACAATTAAAATGCCAATCAACATGGTGGCAACAAAAGAAGAATTACAAAAGAGAATAGTACATATTTACAGTAATGCTGTACAACTCGGCAACGAAATCAACTAAAATGTATTTTCCCATCTTGAAAAAGCAACTGTCGGTTTCCCAATAAGGTAATGCATTGAGAACTCCCTATTGCACATCATTAAACACATGGTATGACCGTGCCACCAATTCAGCTTAATAAGAGGTCTCGCCAAGGTCTGCAAATAATGTAAAAAGGTTTTTTTTAAAAACATACCTACACTTTAAAAAAAGGGAAAAACAGACAAATGTGGCATGAAGCGCTGAATCTATAAAAATAACATTGATACATTCTGTGAGCCTGATGCCTTCTGTTTGTACAGAGACTGGTCATTGGTTTGGAGGAGACGGTGGCCTAACTGGAAACAGCAGGTCTCGTCCCATCTTCTGTTAAATCGTACCTAGAGAAAAAGGATACAGGGTGGGTGTTAGTGAAGGTGGTACCAACAGGAGCAAGTCATGCACTTTCATTGTTGGTTACTCCTGTCTTAAAGGAGAACTAAAGCTTAACTAAAGAAGTAGCTAGAAATGTAGTACATTATGTTTTGTGCTTCTGTATCAGCCCAAGGCAACCACAGTCCTTTAGCAGTAAAGATCTGTGTCTCCAAAGATGCCCCAGTAGCTCCCCATCTTCTTTTCTGCTGATTCACTGCACATGCTCTGTGCTGCTGTCACTTACTGAGCTTAGGGACCCACTCACAATATACAGTACACATAGAATAGAAATGTCACAATATAAGGCTGATTAGTAATTAATACACATAATTACTACATGTCAGCACAGAAACCAGTGCAATTAGCATCAGAATTTAATAATCAGCAAACCTGTAGCATCAGCTTATATTACAGCCAGGGAAGCTCATTTTCTGCTGGATAATTAGTGACGAGCCCTAAGCTTAGCTTCTCAACAGCCAATCAGAGCCCACTGAGCATGTGAGTGTCACAGACACTTTCCAAGATGGTGACCCCCTGTGACAAGTTTGAAGTCCTGGATCATTGCTGCTATTGACAAGCTGAAACTTTAGCCTCGTGCAATAAGTTCAGTATATAAAACATGGCATTTTTAGCCATATTCATTTTAAGGTTTTACTTCTCCTTTAACCTGCTACATGATAGACTGGTACAAAATGCAGGAGAGCTAAAGCCTGGAGATTAAAGGGGTTGTTCACCTTTCAGTTAACCTTTAGTATGTTTTAGAATGGCAACTTTTCAATTGGTCTTCAGTATTTTAATTATTTGCCTTCTTCCTCGGACTCTTTCCAGCTTTCAAATGGGGGTCACCGACCCTCATCTAAAAACAAATGCTCTTTAAGGCTACAGATGTATTGTTATTGCTACTTTTTATTGCTCATCTTTCTATTCAGACCCTCTCCTATTCATATTCCAGTCTCTTATTCAAATCAGTGCATGGTTGCTAGGGGAATTTGGACCCTAGCCACCAGATTTGCTGAAATTGCAAACTGGAGAGCTAGTGAATAAAAAGCTAAATAACTCAAAAACCACAAGTAATAAAAAATGAAAGCCAACTGCAAATTGTCTCAGAATATCACTCTCTACATCATACTCAAAGTTTACTCAAAGGTGAACCCCTTTAATAGGACTAGAAAGGCTGTATATTCGATACTGAACTTACTGTATCAACCTTGCATTGCACTGGCACTATTTTGGATTCGGCCAAACACCCGAATCCTTTGTTAAAGATTCAGCCGAATACCAAACCAAATCCTAATTTGCATATTCAAATTAGGGGTGGGAAGGGGAAAACTATTTTTAATTCCTTGTTTTGTGACAAAAAGGCTTGCGATTTCCCTCCTTGCATATGCAAATTAGGATTCGGATTGGCCGGGAAGAAGAATTCAGCCGAATCCGAATCCTGCTGAAAAAGGGAGAATCCCGGACATGCCTAGAATGCAGATATGCTCCATATACAAGTCTGAAAGTGACCAGCAGTATTCCCCTATGGCCGCTGTAAGTTATGCGACATATTATGGAACACTGCAGAAGTCATTTCCAGAGTCAGACCCTACTGGGATGGAAAGTCCTGATAAGTATTGGAGCCCTATGATATGTCATGAGACAGATAGAGAATTTCAATGGAAACAATGCTGCTAGAGAAGGTCCTAGTGAGGCTCAAGGCTTTCAGAGGGAAATGGGAATCACATGCTGGGACAAGGTTACCCAAAATAGAGGATTCCAGTCTTGGACAGTCTTAGGAATGTGACTGGTCTGTACTGGAGGGCATGGAGAGACAGCTGAGTGACAGCAGGCAGTCAGGAGCCAGGCGATTGACAGTGCACCGAAACGGCTCCTAAATTAACAAATTAAGGGTGCCAAGGGCACACGTTCGATGCCCAAATATGGGTCGTAATACCTTGGCGTTCCTGGGTGCTCTAAATTCTAATATTATCGATTCTTTGACTCTTAACCCTTTGCCTGAACTCTGACTACGATCCTGAGCTGCCTGCCTTTGAACCCTTGCCTGAATCCGGACCGCGCTTATTCTCAAACCTTTGGCTACCGCAAACTGGACTTTGTTATCAAGTGCTTCCTCCTTGGTCGGCCAATTGAATGTGAAAGCTCAATGAAATCCTTTCAGCGGGTTTCAAGAAACAATGATGGCTTTCTGAATCATTTGTACACCTGGTGCTCTCATGGGGGGCCGAGGTGCAGCCACAAAGGTATGGTCATAACAAAAAAGCAAGAGATTGACAGCAGGGTCTGTATGCATTTAATGCTGATACTTCATCACAAGCATCCTTTCTGTAAAGTATGTATGTCAAAATGTAGGTGCTAGGCTGACGAAAAGCTTACCACTGTGTCCATCCTTTTGCTGCATCCTCTGTGTTGAGCTCCAGCAACAACTGCAAAATAAAAGACATAGCACAATGTATTTAGTCCCCATGGCTACACAGCAGCTTGTTTATATAAACTATAGTAGTACTTATCTGTTATCTACTGTGTATCCTGTGCTTGAATGGCTGCCCCCATGGCTACACAGCAGCTTGTTTATATAAATTATAGTAGTACTTATCTGTTATCTACTGTGTATCCTGTGCTTGAATGGCTGCCCCCATGGCTACACAGCAGCTTGTTTATATAAACTATAGTAGTACTTATCTGTTATCTACTGTGTATCCTGTGCTTGAATGGCTGCCCCCATGGCTACACAGCAGCTTGTTTATATAAATTATAGTAGTACTTATCTGTTATCTACTGTGTATCCTGTGCTTGAATGGCTGCCCCCATGGCTACACAGCAGCTTGTTTATATAAACTATAGTAGTACTTATCTGTTATCTACTGTGTATCCTGTGCTTGAATGGCTGCCCCATGGCCACACAGCAGCTTGTTTATATAAACTATAGTAGTACTTATCTGTTATCTACTGTGTCTCCTGTGCTTGAATGGCTGTCCCGATGGCTACACAGCAGCTTGTTAATATAAACTATAGTGGAATTTCTTATGCAAACACACCAGTTGTACCAATACAGGGCAACACTACATTACATGGTCATTCCTTTAAAACACTTTAATTCTTGGGTGTTACTGTTCCTTTAACTCCAGAAGTCATTCTGAATTGAGAAAGCCAGTCAGATGACTAGTGAAGTTTCTTCAAGAGAAATAATACAGCAATTCCAGTTGATTTGACTTCTGACAATAGATATGCTGAGAAACTCACCTTCCCTAGAAGTCCCTTATCCCTGGACAGAAATCCTCCGCTGTGTTTCACGGCAATGTCTAGCGTTCTTCTTTGCAGCTCTGGCAGCGAAACGCTGAATTCAAACCTAAAAGTGATTTGAATGGTAGAGTGAACAAAAACCCAAGGAGTAATAATAATCAAATCACTGCAATGGTGTTTTTTTTTTGTGGGTAGGGTCTGTGGCCCTCGCAACCAGACTGCATTTTCAATTCCTGTTGTTTGGAGAAAGACACCGATCACATCATTTTGATTGGCCCTAAGAAGACACAATGATCAAAATGTCTTTGTGATTAGCCTCGGGCAGCAATTTATTTGGCCAGGGACCTGAGCTCAGTACAAGGTTATAAATAGGGATGCACGGAATCCAGGATTCGGTTCGGGATTTGGCCAGGATTCGGCCGAATCCTTGTGCCTGGACGAACCAAGTCCTAATTTGCATATCTAAATTAGGGGCACGTTTTCCTTTTCCTGTCCCTAATTCGCATATGCAAATTAGGATTCACCCGAATCTTTCACCAAGTATTCAGCCGCATCCCAAATAGTGAACTCTGTGGATCCCTAGTCATAAATATATAAAACACTGGTTGATGTATCAGTCATAGTTAGAATAACTAATGTTCACTCCAAATCTCATCTAGACTGACCTTCAAGCTGGGCCCCCAGTCATTGCTCTGACCCCCCCCATGAGACCAGCCCCCCAGTTGGGGTACACTGGCCTAAGGAACTGATACTACAGCTATGGGACCTATTATGAAGAATGCTCGGGACCTGGGGCTTTCCAGATAACAGATCCTTCCATAATTTGGATCTTCATACCTTAAGTCTACTAGAAAATCATGTAAACATTAAATAAACCCAATAACCTGGTTTTGCTCCCAATAAGGATTAATTATATCTTAGTTGGGATCAAGTACAATCTGCTGTTTTATTATTACAGAGAAAAGGGAAATCATTTTTAAAAAATTTGGATTATTTTGATAAAATGGAGTCTATGGGAGACCATCTTTCCGTAATTCTGAACTTAGATATGGATAACGGGTTTCCAGATAACAGATCCCATACCTGTACAGGAATGGGATACGATATCCGGAAACCTGTTATACTGAATGTTACAAAAAGGCCATGTCCCATAGATTTTTATCCAAATTATTATTAGAATTTTATCCAAATAACCCACATTTTTAAAAGTGATTTCCTTTTTCTCCGATATGCACAGTACAGTTATGGGTCCGTTACTGGGGAAACCCTTTATCCAGAAAGCTCTGAATTACTGAAATGCCATCTCCCATAGACTCCATTTTATTTCCTTTTTCTCTATAATAATAATAAAACACTACCTTGTATTTGATCCAAGTATGTAAGCAGTGGCGTAACTACCGGGGGAGTAGGGGGTGCGATTTGGCCAGGGGGGTGCGATTCCCCCTCAGGACCCCCCGGCAGCTCACACGCCACGATTCCCGGCCGTTTCCCGGTGTACGGAGGGGGTCCCGGCAGCGCGTCACGCGCCAGGGCCCGCCCCCCTCTAGTTACGTCACTGTATGTAAAGGAACAAACAGGCACTCTAACCCTTACTGGCCTTCAAGCTGCTAGCTATATCTTCAAACTATAACTAATCCTTATTGGAAGCAAAACCAGCCTATTGGGTTTATTTAATGTTTACATGATTTTCTACATTGCAGACAGATCTGTTATCCGGAAGACCAGGTCCCGAGCATTCTGGATAACAGATTTTTTAAAAATCTGGATAAAGTGGGGTCTATGGGAGGCGGCCTTTCCGTAATTTGGAGCTTTCTGTATAACGGGTTTACTGGGTTTATATGGTCAGCAAGAAGTTTAGGAAATAGCAGCAAAGATGAATTTACATTACGGCATTCCATGTAATTGAACAGGAAAAGATTTCACTAGACCAGCAGAGAAAGGGTAAAATTATTAAAAAAAAAAAACATACGTTTGATCATATATTGGATTCAACGTTTTCTTATATACGTGTGTTTTTCTTCTTCCGGATCTCCTCTTGTCTGGCAATAAATAAATTCGGACATAGGGATCCGAGCCCGTCTCTGAAAAAGCGATCAAGTTCCTGTCAAGTGAAATAAAATGCATCAAGTGTGGGCCAATACACAAGGTAATATATATATATATATATATATATATATATATATATATATATATATATATATATATATATATATATATATATATATATATATATATATATATATATATATATAATACACAAAAGCCATGAATATCTTCTAAATTATATCCATATAAATGGTGATTACTGATGTCATCAGTTATAAACGGTGAGTAGTGATGTCATTTTTGTCACACGACTCACTGAAACTTGTGTATCATAATAAATAAAGTACCCCTTGTTGGAAAATATGAGGATATTAGAAGTTACCTCGGAGTTCCATGACCTGTATAAAAACACTCGGCCTTCGGTCTTGTGTTTTTATATGGTCATGAAACTCCTCGGTAACTTAGAATATCCTTATAATTTACAAGAGGGGGTACTTTATTCACTATATCTACCGTATATAGAAATATATAGATATATAGTGTGCCTGGTGCCCTTACAGCAACTGTCAGTCAGTAGGAAAGTACACGCTGACAGCCTAACACACAGCACAAAAAGGAAAGAGAAAATTGAGTGTGTAACGAAAGGATTGGCAAAATGACTATAATGTTCTCCCGCAGCCTGAGGAATTGGGCATCATTCAAATTTCCATTTGTTAATTACAAAGCACTTTCAAGGCAGGAGGCCCAGAACATGCTCTGAATGAGCAAAATGGCTTCCCTTGGCGAGAAAAACAGCATGCGAGATTTAAGTTCCAGACAGAAGCTTTAAAATAAGTACATGAAGAATAAAATAAAAAAAGTGCTTAAATACAAAAATGTGTTATTGATGAGCGCAGCTACACTATAAACCCTAATAGCAACATGTTTAAATATAAACCTGAGTTATGCCGACTCAACGTTAATTTTTATTATCCATTATGATTTTTGCAATAGGCAGGACAATCACTGGCTGATACATTAAAGGAAAACTATACCCCCCCAAACAATGTAGGTCTCTATTAAAAGATACTGAGTAAAACAGTTCATATGTAAAACCCTGCTTCGTGTAAATGAACCATTATCATAATAATATACTTTTTTAGTAGTATGTGCCATTGGATAATCATAAATAGAAAATTGCCATATTAAAAAATAAGGGCCGCCCCCTGAGATCGTAAGATTCACTGTGTACACATACACAAACCACATGTAAGGTCACATGAGCCAATTAACAGCCAGAGTTCTGCCTTTTGCTTCCTCACTTCTTCCTGTTACAGTTAGTGTTGTAGTATTTCTGGTCAGCTGATCTCTGAGGCAGCACAGATAAGAGTCACGAAATGGTGGTTCAAGGCAAGAGATGTAAAAGGGCAATATTTATGTAAATATATATTCCAGTTTGGTAAGATTCTTTAATATGTCATTCAATTTGATATAAACTATCTGTTGCTTAAGTATTCATTTTGGGGGTATAGTTTTCCTTTAAACGATGCACCGAACACCCGAATCCTTCGTGAAAGATTCACCAGAATACTGAACCGAATCCGAATTTGCATATGCAAATTAGGGGTGGGAAGGGGAAAGCATTTTTTACTTCCTTGTTTTGTGACAAAAAGTCACGCAATTTCCCTCCCCACCCCTAATTTGCATATGCAAATTAGGATTTGGATATGGTTCGGCGAACCCGAATCCTGCTGTAAAAGGCAGAATCCTGGACCGAATCCTGGATTCGGTGTTTCCCAAGTTACATTACAAATCAATATCTCAAGCAGTGGTTGTCAGACATTTTTTTTTTTTTTACTTCAAGCCCATCTTAAAGGTCCAAACTTTGGTTATACGTTGGAGATCCAGCCTAAAGGTGGCCTTACACGGGCCGTTAAAGCTGCCGACAGACCCGTATTGGGCCGTGTATGGGGCCCTCCAACGGGCTTCCCTGATCGATATCTGGCCGAAAGTCGGGCAGATGTCGATCGGACTGGACTGTTCGTTGATGCGGTCCCGCGATCCGACCACCCATTAGCCATCGTTCGGATCCGATCGTTGGGCCCTAGGGCCCACGATCGGATCAGCCCGATATTGCCCACCTCAAGGTGGGCATATCGGGGAGAGATCCGCTCGTTTGGCGACATTGCCAAACGAGCGGATCTTTCCGTGTGTGGCCAACTTTAGGCCAGGGCCCCGTTAGCTTATTAAATGTCAATACATACTCAATCCTTAAAAGGGATTCGGTCGTGATTTATATGGTTTGCTTTTTATTTCTAAATTGCACGGTTTACACTGCATAAAATTCACTCTACCATTTACTAATATTACAATGTTATTCTTGAACCAACAAATGTGTTTCTTTAGCTGTAATATTCGTGGTGTGGGGGCATCTCAGTGTATTGTGCCTGATTCTGAGCTTTGAGAAGGAGCCAGCACTTCAGGATGAAATTGCTTTAAGCCAGCTATTGTTTCTCAAAAGCAGGGAGCACCTTTAGCAATACAAACAAATCTTTCAGCAAAAGTGTTAGGGAGCTGCTATCTGGTTAGCTGCCAATTTTTCTGTTGATAGGCTGCTGGGGAGGAGTAAAGAGTGACTGAAGTTTATTGGACCACAAGTCACATGATGGAGGGCACCTGGAAAACTAAGAACATGTCTAGCCCCATGTCAGATTTCAAAATTAAGAAAAAATTTTAAAAAAAGTTTCTCTTTTGAAATATGGATTCCAATGAAGGATTCTGCTAGAGGAGCGCTATTAACTGATGCCTTTTGTAAAAAAACCAAAAAAAAAAAACCATGTTTATTGATGACAAGATCCTTACACTACATTTTCCTTGTGCAGCCACGTTAGAAAAGCTACAAAGAGAAAAGAACTGACATTTTGTTACACACCAACTATAACTTGGAGCAATGCTCTATTCTCTTACTTACCTACAGGAATGTACTACAACCATCAGTTTATTTCTTTGAGAACTGTGGCGGATCGTTAACTGGATTTGTCCTAGGGGTGACTGACCCAACGTTGTTCCACTTCAAAAAAAAGATTATTAGCGGGTATACTTAATGCTTGGTATAGTAACATAAATACAACACCCATGTCACAATTTATAATGTACAACAAACACAGACAAAAAATCAGTGGGTTACTCCCACTTATTATGCATATATAGGGCTTTACAGACATTATGGGGGTTATATCTTAAAGTCCGAAAATTTTTAGTTTTTTCTACTATAAAATCAGATTTTTTTAATGGAAAAAAAAACTTGAATTTTTTAGAGATTTATTATACCCCGGGGATGGAAAAAGTCAGAATCTGAAAATCCGGCATCTCAGATCTACAGAGTTTGTATATAAATCAATGGGAGAGGTCCCTATGCTATTTGGAAGTTTTCTGTGGTCTGCACTGGAATTAGCCTGAAAATCTAACTATTTCGGACTTTTCGGCAAAAATCCGAAAAATTTGGGCTTTTTTGTTGTGATTTCAGAAAAAAAATGTGTGATTCTGATTTTTTTCGGGTTTATCCCAGATCCGATTAAATCATGATTTTTTAATAATAAATAAGCTCCAATCAAGGATTCTAGTTTGGTCTGACTTTTTTTTATTACATTATTCAGATTTTGATAAATAAGGCCCTTTAAAGGAGAAGTAAAGCTTAACTATAGAAGTAGCTAGAAATGTTGTACATTATGTTTTGTGCTTCTGTACCAGCCCAAGGCAACCACAGCCCTTTAGCAGTAAAGATCTGTGTCTCCAAAGATGCCCCAGTAGCTCCCCATCTTCTTTTCTGCTGATTCACTGCACATGCTCTGTGCTGCTGTCACTTACTGAGCTTAGGGACCCACTCACAATATACAGTACACATAGAATAGAAATGTCACAATATAAGGCTGATTAGTAATTAATACACATAATTACTACATGGCAGCACAGAAACCAGTGCAATTAGCATCAGAATTTAATAATCAGCAAACCTGTAGCATCAGCTTATATTACAGGGGAAGCTCATTTTCTGCTGGATAATTAGTGACGAGCCCTAAGCTTAGCTTCTCAACAGCTGCTCAGAGCCCACTGAGCAAAAGACACTTTCCAAGATGGTGACCCCCTGTGACAAAATTGAAGTCCTGGATCATTGCTGCTATTGACAAGCTGAAACTTTAGCCACCTGCAATCAGTTCATTATATAAAATATGGCATTTTTAGTCATATCTATTATAAGGGTTTAGTTCTCCTTTAAGTCATTCACATCAGTTCCTGCCCCAGAGGAATTTATAATCTAAAGTCCTATCCCATTCACACAAACTGCGGAAAATTTTACCCAGAGCCAATAAAATATTCTTACTTCTGAAGTTGCCGCAGCCTTTCCCGGAGTTCCTGTGTAGCAACTGGCAATGATATATCTGAAGCAATACTAGGCGTGGGCTCTTTAGCAGGTAGGTGTGAGGGTGAGTAGGTAAAACTGGAACCAGAGAGGCTTGAAGAGCTTTGGTGTAGTTCTGTTGGGCTCTTGGGGCTGGCACTAGGAGGGGTTCCTTTATTTCCATTTTCAGGTTTCTTATTTGTCTCTAATTTGGGGGTCGGAGGAGGTTTGTGAGCTACTGCAGGTGAAGGGGAGGGCATTTGAGGTGTTGGTGGTTGCTTCCCTTTGAATATGGAAGGCCTCTTGACTTGGGATGTGTGCTGCTCGTCAGGAGAACGTACAGGCTTATCTACATGGAGGATCTGAAAGCAATAAAGACATTGGTCAAAACGTTTTGGCACAAACAGTATAAGTTATATAGAAGGCGAGCTCTAGGCTAATCTATAGAACACATGGAGGTTCCATGAGCCTAACTGACCACAATGGGCTTATAACACCATTGTGCCCAAAGAGAAAGTCACCAACAGACATTTGCGGGCAGATTTATCAAAGGTCAAATTTATGTGAATTTTTTTACTTTAATAAAATTCGAATATACTAGGGACACGCCAAATCCAGGATTCGGTTCGGGATTCTGCCTTTTTCAGCAGGATTCAGATTCGGCTGAATCCTTCTGCCCGGCCGAACCGAATCCTAATTTACATATGCAAATGAGGGGTGGGGAGGGAAATCGCCAAATTGTCAACAAGGAAGTAAAAAATGGTTTCCCCTTCCCACCCCTCATTTGCATATGCAAATTAGGATCCCGTTCGGTATTAGGACGACTCTTTAGTGAAGGATTCTGGGGGATCGGCCGAATTCAAAATAGTGGATTCGGTGCATCCCTAGAATATACTCACAACTCAAATGGGAGGGTTATTTAAGAAAAAAAGTTGAAGTCTAATATTCGATCGAATAGTCCCAACCCAAAAAATTCGAATCGAGTTTTACCTCCGAAAAAAAACTCCTGGTTTTTCCTGGTCAGGAAAGCAGTTAACATATTCAAATGGTTCAACGGACCTCTGCCATTGACTTGTCAATAAACTCGGCACTTTTAAGTGGCGAATATTTGAAATTAGAACTGTTTCCGTGGTCGAGGTGTTGTAAATCCCACATTCAAATTGTGGGATTAAAATTCGAATGTGTTAATTTTGACACCAAAAAAAAAAATTCGAAAATTCTAATTTACTATTCGACCCTTGATAAATCAACCCCTTGGTCTACAAAACAGGATAAGAACGACAGATACCCTTAGTGCAATCTTCATTTTAAGACTAGTGTTGGGCCCGGAGTTATTCAGGTGGAACCTTTGGTTCATAGTGAGGTCTTCACTAGCAAGTATCTGGCTCAGTGGAATTTTTAGATTGCCCATGGAACTTTGATGGTTCTCATCTTTAACCTGCAAAGATAAAAAGAAAAAATGTTTATTATATTCAACAGAAAATAGAAATACACTGTATAATGTCTTTATAAAATTAATTATAATCAGGGCTTAATGCTGGTATGGGATCCATTATCCAGAACAGGTTATCCAGAAAGCTCCTTGTTATGGAAAGGCAATCTTCCCATGGACTTCATTATAATCAAATAATCCAAATTTTCAAAATGATTTCCTTTTTTCTCTGTAATAATAAAACAGTACCTTGTAGTTGATCCCAACTAAAGGTGGCCATACATGGAGAGATCCGCTCGTTTTGGGGATGTCGCCAAACGAGCGGATCTCCCTCCGATATGCCCACCTTGAAGTGGGCAATATCGGGCTGATCCGATCGTGGGCCCTAGGGCCCAACGATCGGATCCTAGCGAAGGGGCGGTCGGATCGCGGGACCGCATCAACGAAAACAGATGCGGCCGCGATCCGACGGGATTTTTAGTCCCATCCGATCCGAAAGTCGGCCAGATCTAGATCGGGGAAGCCCGTCGGGGGCCCCCATACACGGGCCATTAAGCTGCCGACTCGGTCTGTCGGCAGCTTTTATCGGCCCGTGTATGGCCACCTTAAAATACAATTAATCCTTATTGGAGGCAAAACCAGACTATTGGGTTTATTTAATGTTTACATGATTCTCTAGTAGACTTAAGGTATGAAGATCCAAATTACGGAAAGATCCATTATCCGGAAAACCCTAGCTCCCGAGCATTCTGGGTACCATACCTGTACTTCTCTATGTTACCTTATAGAACTAAATTCACATGCATAGTTCCTATGGTTCCATTTGCTGAATGCTGCTGGTAGTATCCAGAGCTTGTACAGGTATAGGATTCCATTATCCAGAAACCTGTAATCCGGAATACTCTGAATTACGGGTACACCATCTCCCATAGACTCCATTATAATCACATTTTTAAAAATATTTAACTTTTTCTGCGTAATCAGTCACTTGTACCTAATCCCAACTAAGATATAATGAATCCTTACTGGAAGCAAAACCAGCCTATTGGGTTTATTTATTGTTTAATTCATTTTTAAAGTAGACTTAAGGTATGGAGATCCAAATTACAGAAAGATCCCTTATCATGAAAACTTTAGGTCCCGAGCATTCTAGATAACAGGTCCCCTACCTGTACAATGCAATAACGGTAGCAAAAGGAAAGGCTGAAGGGAGACCCGACCCTCTGCATCCCATTTATCCTGTCTGCTCCAAATAATCACATTTAAAATTCTGCAGCACCCAGAACACCCAATATAGGTACAGTGTTTAGTAAGGATATAGCTAGAGAGGAAAAGTGATATTGCTGAGCATGGATCACAAAATCTGCATCTCATTTGGAGTGCAAAGTGCTGAGATTGTGCCGGCAAATGAAGCTGAGATACCTCCACTTCAAGGTCCTGTCTTTTAGGATTGTGGACGAAGAATGTGAACGTCTGCTCCCATAGTGGTTCCGCCGTCTTGTACTTAACCTGTAAAGCACAATGTAGTTCAATAAGCACTTCATGGCGCAGTCCAGCCCCTGGTCTAAGTTAAAGGAGAACTAAACCCTAAAAATTAATATGGTTAAAAATGCCATAATTTATATACTGAATTTATTGCACCAGATTAAAATTTCAGCTTGTCAATAGCAGCAATGATCCAGGACTTCAAACTTGTCACAGGGGGTCACCATCTTGGAAAGTGTCTGTGACACTCACATGCTCAGTGGGCTCTGATTGGCTGTTGAGAAGCTAAGCTTAGGGCTCGTCACTAATTATCCAGCAGAAAATGAGCTTCCCTGGCTGTAATATAAGCTGATGCTACAGGTTTGCTGATTATTAAATTCTGATGCTAATTGCACTGGTTTCTGTGCTGTCATGTAGTAATTATCTGTATTAATTACTAATCAGCCTTATATTGTGACATTTCTATTCTATGTGTACTGTATATTGTGAGTGGCTCCCTAAGCTCAGTAAGTGACAGCAGCACAGAGCATGTGCAGTGAATCAGCAGAAAAGATGGGGAGCTACTGGGGCATCTTTAGAGTCACGTGATTTCCCTCCTTGCCGCTAATTTGCATATGCAAATTAGGATTCATATTCTGTTTGGCCTGGCAGAAGGATTTGGCCCAATTCCGAATCCTGCTGAAAAAGGCTGAATCCTGGCCAAATCCCAAACTGAATCCTGGATTCGGTGCATCCCTAATCAGTATATTCACTGCTCAGAAAGATCTCCCTTTCTAAGTAGGTATAATATTACAGAATGTGAATCTCTGGCCCCAGATTACCTGCCACTCGACACTGTAGTCAAAACAGTGGGGAATGTTTAGTAACATTGGAGACGTTACTAATACGTCTGGAGATGTTGCCCATGGCAACCAATCAGCTATTTGATAGATTAGATTGTATGCTATAGGCAACATCTCCTGAGATGTTTATCTCCAATGTTAGTAAACATGCCCCAGTGTTTGATAGGAGTGCATTTGCAGCAGTCTTACCTTGCTTTCCTGCACTGCATGACCCACAGAGAACAGCACATAGGGATTAGGGCTGCTGCCGATCTTCTTTCCGGCCTGTATTGGAATGGAGAGGTAAGAATATGGGATTCTGTGTGAATCATCTATCTGTGCTGCATCTAATGATGTCCATGTTTTGGCACAGAGTACATAAGATTGTTCAATATTAATATTAACACATAGTATTAACATATATAACACAGGTGAGGCACCAAGGAACATAATTGCCTGCCAAGTTATATATCCACAGGCGTTTAGTCCCCAAACCATGAAATAAAAGCGGATAAATAATAAAAAGGCCTCTCATGCAAGTCAGAAGGGGGAAGACACCAACTGAAAACATAGGCAAAACTGTTAATGTATGAGGCTTCAGGCAAACTGGCATAAACCTCATACATTTGTGTAAAGGAAAATAAAAGTAATTGAAGGCATAGGGGAAAGGATTGTGGTTTGACCAGGAGTTACGCTGTTAAAGAAACAACCCGGCAAGAAACAATTTCTGGGTCACACATCGGATTGTGTGGTTTTATTTGGATGGAAAAGGATAAGTGCCGAAGGGAAGGGACTTGGTGAGAGGACCACATTGGAACACGTATTTATCCCTGTGGCAGAGGGTCTGCATGTGAGCTAATCTCTAACCTGGGTGGGGGGATTGATCGGCAAATTTGGATCTGCTTATTTGGCAGCCCTACCATGCGAACGTATGGTCAGACTGATATCCTTCGCATAAAGTAACACTTTGTAAACATGAGCGGATTCTCCACTTCAAGCATAGATGTGCTTAAACCACTGCCTTATCTCTAAGTCCCCAAATGGCCGCATAGACTATACCATCCTAAACAAGGACTCCAATTCCATGTTATTAGGGGCAATCCAATTCCATGTTATTAGGGGCAAGGACTATACCATCCTAAACAAGGACTCCAATTCCATGCTATTAGGGGACAAGGACTATACCATCCTAAACAAGGACTCCAATTCCCTGTTATTAGGGGCAAGGACTATACCATCCTAAACAAGGACTCCAATTCCCTGTTATTAGGGGCAAGGACTATACCATCCTAAATAAGGACTCCAATTCCATGTTATTAGGGACAAGGACTATACCATCCTAAACAAGGAGTCCAATTCCATGCTATTAGGGGACAAGGACTATACCATCCTAAACAAGGACTCCAATTCCATGCTATTAGGGGACAAGGACTATACCATCCTAAACAAGGACTCCAATTCCCTGTTATTAGGGGCAAGGACTATACCATCCTAAACAAGGACTCCAATTCCATGTTATTAGGGGCAATCCAATTCCATGTTATTAGGGGCAAGGACTATACCATCCTAAACAAGGACTCCAATTCCATGCTATTAGGGGACAAGGACTATACCATCCTAAACAAGGACTCCAATTCCCTGTTATTAGGGGCAAGGACTATACCATCCTAAACAAGGACTCCAATTCCCTGTTATTAGGGGCAAGGACTATACCATCCTAAACAAGGAGTCCAATTCCATGTTATTAGGGACAAGGACTATACCATCCTAAACAAGGAGTCCAATTCCATGCTATTAGGGGGCAAGGACTATACCATCCTAAACAAGGACTCCAATTCCCTGTTATTAGGGGCAAGGACTATACCATCCTAAACAAGGAGTCCAATTCCATGCTATTAGGGGCAAGGACTATACCATCCTGAACAAGGACTCCAATTCCATGTTATTAGGGGCAAGGACTATACCATCCTAAACAAGGACTCCAATTCCCTGTTATTAGGGGCAAGGACTATACCATCCTAAACAAGGACTCCAATTCCCTGTTATTAGGGGCAAGGACTATACCATCCTAAACAAGGACTCCAATTCCATGTTATTAGGGGCAAGGACTATACCATCCTAAACAAGGACTACAATTCCATGTTATTAGGGGCAAGGACTATACCATTATAAACAAGGACTCCAATTCCATGTTATTAGGGGCAAGGACTATACCATCCTAAACAAGGACTCCAATTCCATGTTATTAGGGGCAAGGACTATACCATCCTAAACAAGGACTATAATTCCCTGTTATTATTGGCAAGGACTATACCATCCTAAACAAGGACTCCAATTCCATGTTATTAGGGGCAAGGACTATACCATCCTAAACAAGGACTCCAATTCCGTGTTATTAGGGGCAAGGACTATACCATCCTAAACAAGGACTCAAATTCCCTGTTATTAGGGGCAAGGACTATACCATCCTAAACAAGGACTCAAATTCCCTGTTATTAGGGGCAAGGACTATACCATCCTAAACAAGGACTCAAATTCCATGTTATTAGGGGCAAGGACTATACCATCCTGAACAAGGACTCCAAATCCGTGTTATTAGGGGCAAGGACTATACCATCCTAAACAAGGACTCCAATTCTATGTTATTAAGGGCAAGGACTATACCATCCTAAACAAGGACTCCAATTCCATGTTATTAGGGGGCAAGGACTACACCATCCTAAGCAAGGACTCCAATTCAATGTTATTAGGGGGCAAGGACTACACCATCCTAAACAAGGACTCCAATTCAATGTTATTAGGGGGCAAGGACTATACCTTGCTAAACAAGGACTCCAAATCCATGTTTTAGGGGCAGGGACTATACTGTGCTAAACAAGGACTCCAATTCCATGTTATTAGGGGACAAGGACTATACCATCCTGAACAAGGACTCCAATTCCATGTTACTAGGGGGCAAGGACTATACCATCCTAAACAAGGACTCCAATTCCATGTTATTAGGGGGCAAGGACTATACCATCCTAAACAAGGACTCCAATTCCATGTTATTAGGGGCCTGAAAAAACAAGTCCTAATGTAAATTCAACATTACAAATTAACTGTAACTTGATTAACTCCTTGTATTGTCAATTCACGTTTCAATTTCTTTCTTAAATCTTCTTTTACCTTTTTAGCCTTTTCAACAGCAGCCTTCTTCATGCCGTCGTGGTTAATTTCTAATGGATTATTCTTACAATGGAGAAAATGAACACACACAGGGTTAATAAACCATGCTAGGAGGACAAACGGGCAGGTTAACCACGGACAAATGGAATGAAAGACATCAAGGCAAACAGAAAAAACACGAGGACTGGACAAGACACGACATGTGATCCCTTCCCACGCCAACAGAAAGAAATGGATCAATGATAGTAGAAGGTACAGAGATCATAAAACACTGGTGCCATATTGGATGGCAACAGTAAGTGGCTAGTAGTTTGCTTGTTACCACGTCTAGTGTTTCATAAAGTATATAGCTATATAACCAAATAATGATAGTCCTGCTGTAGCCAAAGGTACATTAATAGAGCTCCACGGCTTCACTTCAGCATTAGGGAGTTTTCTTCTGCTGCGAGTATTGTGCCCACCAAGCCCGGACTGACAATCTGTGAGTTCTGGAAAATGCCAGAGGGGCTGCTGTAAGGTTCCATAGACAGTCACTATTTATTGGGCTGGTGGAGGACAATTTGGGCCTCTATGTACTTGGAATGCCAGGGCCTATTTTGACTCCCAGTCCAGACCTGGTGCCCGCAACCCATGTCTAACAGCAGTTGCAACAGGAGGCCCATGTCTAACAGCAGTTGCAGCAGGAGGCCCATGTCTAACAGCAGTTGCAGCAGGAGGCCCATGTCTAACAGCAGTTGCAGCAGGAGGCCTGTGTCTAACAGCAGTTGCAGCAGGAGGCTCATGTCTAACAGCAGTTGCAGCAGGAGGCCCATGTCTAACAGCAGTTGCAGCAGGAGGCCTGTGTCTAACAGCAGTTGCAGCAGGAGGCTCATGTCTAACAGCAGTTGCAGCAGGAGGCCCATGTCTAACAGCAGTTGCAGCAGGAGGCCTGTGTCTAACAGCAGTTGCAGTATTAGGCCTATGCCTAACAGCAGTTGCAGCAGGAGGCCCATGTCGAACCGCAGTTGCAGCAGGAGAGCCATGTCTAACAGCAGTTGCAGCGATGCTTAAATATTATCAGGAAATTCATCAAAAGACATTTACATTATATAATTTACAGCTTAAAGGGCAAATGCAGGTTTTCCTATGAGCAAACAGGTCCTGGGGCAATAACTGCTGTGGTCATAAATGTTCTCCAAGGCCAAGTAAGAGCAGTAAAATCTGTGCACAATACAGTAAGCATTGCAGCAAATAGCCTTTGTCAAGGTGTTATGGAGCCCTGTTCCTAACACCATTTTAGGACTACTAAGTGCCGAAACGTTGGGGTATTCTCATCCTTGGCAAGTGTATCCGTTTCTTGTGGTGTTCTCCAGTTTGCCTTGAAATACTTTGCTGGGTGGTATGTATATATTTGCTTATACTGGTGTACATGTACTTTACTGAATGGCAAAAAATATTTGAAATATAAAGAATTTTTTCTCATAACTCCAGTTGTCTGTAAAAATTTTTCTTTTGAGTGTACATGCCCAATACATTTTCTATTTACGTTTTTGGGTATGTACTGTGGGTGTACCATTGGGTTAATTGCACCTCACTTACATTCTATATAAGAGGAGTGGAACATACTCCTTTGTAATCGTGTTTGGAGTGCCATCCATTAATCTTTATTTTTGTATTTTGTACACTAAACATAAACATGAACTTACTGCACCACAAGCCTAATAAAACAAATTATTTATGCTTTCAAAGTTGGCCACAGGGGGTCACCATCTTGTAACTTTGTTATACATCTTTGCAAGACTAAGACTGTGCACATGCTCAGTGTGGTCTGGGCTTCTTAGGGCTCGTCATAAATTATCAAAACAGCACACGTCAAATATCTGCCAGAAGCCGATACAGCAAGAATGATTAATAATCAGAATAGGCAGACTGCACTGGGTCATGAGTTGTCATATGATCTAATGTGGATTTTATAGTTTTTGTATTGTTTAATACAAACTTTCTCCAACTCTGCAGAACTAGTGGCTGCAGCAAAATAATCTTCCAAATACAATCCCAGTGTATCCATTTAAATCTGGCTCCATGATCTTTGTCCCAGCAGCTGGAAACAGTAAAGGGGATGTAAAGGCAAAAATAAAATCCAATACAAATCTCTACAAAGTCACCGACTGCTCTACAGGGAAACAAACAAAGCTGCTTGAGTTCTGCACGGCTGGGAAGTAAGGCGGGGGCTCCCCCTGCTATTAATAAGTATAATTGTTTCCCTGCAGAGTAGTTTGTGACCGTCTGACAATTCCTATCCACAGCAGTAAATAAAGGGAGAATTTCACTGCATACAGTCAGGTTTCTTATAAAAACATTTTTTAATTTAAGTATATTGGAGATAGGTTTCTTTTTCGTTAAAGAAAGTAAAAACGAGATGTTATTTTTTTTTGTCTTTACATGCCCTTTTTAAGTCTTTGGCTAGTCACAGTAGCTAGACTGGAACAGCAGTTCCGTCCAGTTCATTACATGAAGGCTGCATTCCAATAGACTCACCAAAGTGAAATCATTATTTGAAGGCAAGTAGACGGTGTAAACGTCATGCTGAAAAACATGCACTGGCAGCACACGCATGCATGTTTATTGCAGCACACAGCCATCAGGCGAAACTCACAAATAATGATCTATAGAGCGAGGAGGTATTCTCACAAAAGATCAGTCCAGAAGCTCTCCTCTCTTTTAAGGAGCCACAACCCAGGTTCCCCTCATAGATACTCTTAGGGGAGATGGAGGTGAGATCAGAAAGCAGCAAGGAGTAAAGAGGCCAGCCAGACCCAGAAATAAAGAGAATGATGGAATGAATTGCGGTGGTAGCTCAGCCACACGGACATTACATTTTGGGAGTGAAACAGAGAAAGGATGCTGATGGAACAGAGGTATCTTGTTGACAAATAAAGGCTACACTTGTGCTCAGTAGACGTGGAATAGAAGTTTATTGTATTGTATAGCAATGCTCCTGCTAGGCGTTGAATAGTTCCCCTCAACTGCCATGCAGTATACTGCCCCATAAGCCATTTCTTATCTCTCAACCAAGGAAAATGGCAAATTGGGATGTTACTGAAAAAAATGGATACATCAGCTGGCTAATGAATTGTACAGGGGGTGCTGGTGTGTTTAGGTATTCCCTGTATGAGTTATATGTGCAGAAAAGATGAATTTACCTATCCAGTCATACGTTACCGTCTATAAAAAAAAGCAATACACCTTTAACTTGTTATAGGGATTGATTGCCTTTTGCCCATGAGCTTTTCTGAGTGCACAGGGCTGCTGTACTACTACACAGGTACACCAACCCTGCTAATTAAAGAAACAGTTCAGTGTAAAAATAAAAACTGAGTAAATAGATAGGCTGTGCAAAATAAAAAATGTTTCTAATATAGAATTACATTACATTACATTTTTGGCTAACTAACTATATTAGAAACATGTTTTATTTTGCACAGCCTATCTATTTACCCAGTTTTTATTTTTATACTGAACAATTCCTTTAAAGGAACTCCAAAGGAAAATCCACTCAAATATAATATATAATATAGCATCACAGTTTCTAGTGTAGGGGGGTGTGATCGATGTGACCCAGCCCTAAAATCAGCTCAACGTCCAAGACAAGTCTATACAACTGTCATATAAAACTGGAAACTACATGCAAAGTGATCTATCTAAAAAACACGCTGCCGGTTCACCAGTCTTACTGATTATTAACTGGCTGAGAGGTAAGAAATAAGTTGTGTACCATGCCGCCAACAATACTATAAAATGACTCTTACTCTGATGCTGTTCTTGGTATTGCTCTACCAGTATTCGTATACACGGACAGTGATGTTTTACCAAATGAAATCATTGTGGATGACATAAAGTGGATTCTTCTTGGTGGTTTCCCATTGGGAAATCCAAATATGGGAAATCCAAATATGGGCAATCACAGCAGGAATTAAGAAAGTAGCGATTTATACAGTGGCGTGTATGGAAGAGAAAGCAGCTATTTCACTTACAGGCAAACTCCTGGCAGAATCCAAGTAGAGAATGAGCAGAGCAGATGAGAGGCCATCATTAGCCTGGTCCTTGTCGGCTTTGATGCTCTTCAGCACCTGAAGCACATAAACCGCAACAATCAGATGTCAGGAAAGGTGGGATATTTCCCCTTAATGAGACTTGTGATCATCCCAAAACAACAAAGAAGACTAAAAACAATGACGCATCTAGGAACCACTTGTTGTCTTATCAGCAACACCCCCCCTTATTTTATTAGGCTGAAATAGATGAACTAGTCTTTGCCTCAGGGGCATCTACATGGACTCACCTGGTCAAGGTTGTCTGTAGTGGAATTTGGTGTAAGCCACTCCAGTTTCAAATGAAGCTTTCCACTTGTGGCCTCATCTAGAGTAAACCACTAGAAAAAAAAACATGTTGGCCAATTAGAAAACAGAATGGAATCATTACAGAAACATTAGGAATCACTACTAAGTTAGGGGGGGGGGGCATTTAGACCAGAATGGGGCACCAATGAAAACCTGTGCACTAAAAACCACTCCCCTGATCCAAGTCAGTAATGGCCTTTTGGCAAAAACTTGTCTATGATCCTGCAATGAACCCCGGCATATTTTAAAATAAAAGCCTCTTCCTTGTCTTCCTCTACTGCTCTCCCTTTCCTCTCACGTCCCTTTCATTTTTACGATTGCTGTTCCTCCTGTTTGTGCATTTTGAATCTGGCTGTGTGGTCAGTTGGAATCACCAAGAGATCCGAGGATTATTTATAGACAAGACAGTTACGATCTGGAACTTGCAGGGCAGGTTTTGTTTATGGAAACAACGGACATTCTCAACTAGGTTTTCTTTTATTAAGCACGGATGGTGGCTGAACCAAGGATCATATCTCATTGCCTTTTTTGGAGTGAGGAATACTTCTCTTTCCCCAAGTGAAACATAACTGGAATCACTTCTGGCAAGAGGATCTGTGTATGGCTTTTCTTGTTGGATAAACAATATTAGTTTTACGAACTGATATAACGGGGTTGTTACAAACTGAGTTGTATTCAAGGGGACCAAATATGGGTGACTGCCCCAAAACCTGTAGCTACTTAGAGCAGTATCTAAATGTAGGAAGGGTTGGAGTCTCAATAAACAACTGTGAAGATGAATATGCAGTTTTATAGGTACAGCAGAACCTATAGTAAAAGCAGTTACTATGCCTCTGTGGCTATGGAATAGCAGGTATAGCATGGAGAGATGGTGCCTATAGTAACAGTGGGATAATAGTCTCTGGGAAGGGAGTGTGACTGTGGGATAGCAGGTATAGTAGGGAGAGATGGTGTCTATAGTAACAGTGGATAATAGTCTCTGGGAAGGGAATGTGACTGTGGGATAGCAGGTATAGTAGGGAGAGATGGTGTCTATAGAAACAGTGGATAATAGTCTCTGGGAAGGGAGTGTGACTGTGGTATAGCAGGTATAGTAGGGAGAGATGGTGCCTATAGTAACAGTGGATAATAGTCTCTGGGAAGGGAGTGTGACTGTGGTATAGCAGGTATAGTAGGGAGAGATGGTGCCTATAGTAACAGTGGATAATAGTCTCTGGGAAGGGAGTGTGGCTGTGGGATAGCAGGTATAGTAGGGAGAGATGGTGCCTATAATAACAGTGGATAATAGTCTCTGGGAAGGGAGTGTGGCTGTGGGATAGCAGGTATAGTAGGGAGAGATGGTGCCTATAGTAACAGTGGGATAATAGTCTCTGGGAAGGGAGTGTGACTGTGGGATAGCAGGTATAGTAGGGAGAGATGGTGTATATAGTAACAGTGAGATAATAGTCTCTGGGAAGGGGGTGTGACTGTGGGATAGCAGGTATAGTAGGGAGAGATGGTGCCTATAGTAACAGTGGGATAATAGTATCTGGGAAGGGAGTGTGACTGTGGGATAGCAGGTATAGTAGGGAGAGATGGTGCCTATAGTAACAGTGGGATAATAGTCTCTGGGAAGGGAGTGTGACTGTGGGATAGCAGGTATAGTAGGGAGAGATGGTGTCTATAGTAACAGTGAGATAATAGTCTCTGGGAAGGGAGTGTTACTGTGGGATAGCAGGTATAGTAGGGAGAGATGGTGCCTATAGTAACAGTGGGATAATAGTCTCTGGGAAGGGACTGTGACTGTGGGATAGCAGGTATAGTAGGGAGAGAGATGGTGCCTATAGTAACAGTGGATAATAGTCTCTGGGAAGGGACTGTGACTGTGGGATAGCAAGTATAGTAGGGAGAGAGATGGTGCCTATAGTAACAGTGGATAATAGTCTCTGGGAAGGGAGTGTGACTGTGGGATAGCAGGTATAGTAGGGAGAGATGGTGCCTATAGTAACAGTGGGATAATAGTCTCTGGGAAGGGAGTGTGGCTGTGGGATAGTAGGTATAGTAGGGAGAGCGATGGTGTCTATAGTAACAGTGGGATAATAGTCCCTGGGAAGGGAGTGTGGCTGTGGGATAGCAGGTATAGTAGGGAGAGATGGTGCCTTTAGTAGCAGTGGGATAATAAGTCTCTGGGAAGGGAGTGTAGCTGTGGGATAGCAGGTATAGTAGGGAGAGATGGTGTATATAGTAACAGAGAGATAATAGTATCTGGGAAGGGAGTGTGACTGTGGGATAGCGATGGTGCCTATAGTAACAGTGGGATAATAGTATCTGGGAAGGGAGTGTGACTGTGGGATAGCAGGTATAGTAGGGAGAGATGGTGCCTATAGTAACAGTGGGATAATAGTCTCTGGGAAGGGACTGTGGCTGTGGGATAGCAAGTATAGTAGGGAGAGATGGTGCCTATAGTAACAGTGGGATAATAGTATCTGGGAAGGGAGTGTGACTGTGGGATAGCAGGTATAGTAGGGAGAGATGGTGCCTATAGTAACAGTGGGATAATAGTCTCTGGGAAGGGAGTGTGACTGTGGGATAGCAGGTATAGTAGGGAGAGATGGTGCCTATAGTAACAGTGGGATAATAGTCTCTGGGAAGGGACTGTGGCTGTGGGATAGCAGGTATAGTAGGGAGAGATGGTGTCTATAGTAACAGGGGATAATAGTCTCTGGGAAGGGAGTGTGACTGTGGGATAGCAGGTATAGTAGGGAGAGATGGTGCCTATAGTAACAGTGGGATAATAGTCTCTGGGAAGGGACTGTGGCTGTGGGATAGCAGGTATAGTAGGGAGAGATGGTGTCTATAGTAACAGGGGATAATAGTCTCTGGGAAGGGACTGTGGCTGTGGGATAGCAGTTATAGTAGGGAGAGACAGCCCTGACTCTTTTCAGTGATCCTTTCATAGGTAATCTAACATTGGCTCCAGTTAAAGGAGAACTAAACCCTAAAAATGAATGTGGCTAAAAATGCCATATTTTATATACTGAACTTATTAGGACTCTCTCCTACAGTTTCAGCTTGTCAGTAGCAGCAATGATCCAGGACTTCACATATATTATTGTCACAGGGGGTCACCATCTTGGAAAATGTCTGTGACACTCACATGCTCAGTGGGCTCTGAGCAGCTGTAGAAAAGCTAAGCTTAGGGCTCGTCACTAATTATCCAGCAGAAAATGAGCTTCCCCTGTAATATAAGATGATGCTACAGGTTTACTGATTATTAAATTCTGATGCTAATTGCACTGGTTTCTGTGCTGCCATGTAGTAATTATCTGTATTAATTACTAATCAGCCTTATATTGTGACATTTCTATTCTATATGTACTGTATATTGTGAGTGGGTCCCTAAGCTCAGTAAGTGACAGCAACACAGAGCATGTGCAGTGAATCAGCAGAAAAGAAGATGGGGAGCTACTGGGGCATCTTTGGAGACAAAAATCTTTACTGCTAAAGGGCTGTGGTTGCCTTGGGCTGGTACAGAAGCACATAACATTATATACAACATTTCTAGCCTATTCCTTTAGTTAAGATTTAGTTCCCCCTTGAATAATAGTGAACGTCTTTGGGGATTTCAGGAATCATACGTACCTCATCAACCACTCTCTCCTTTTCTACTTCCACAAGATCAATCAAGAGGCTGAAAGAAAGCAGGACATCAAGGTTCAGAGCAATAGTCTGAAAAATGACATAACAATAATTTTAAACAAGTTCTTGTATCATTTTGATGTTGAAAATGAGTGGTTACGTTCAGCCGATGACATTCCTGCTGTACTGGATCACTGTAATGTAGATAGCATTAATCATGAGCTTCTAAAACCAATTTATAGCATCAGTTGGCTGCACTCATTCCTTATATGGAGGGGCTTCTTGGATGAATTAACAGCTTTAGTTGAAAAAAAAGAGATTAAAGGCAAAGTGTTATGCCAGTTTGAAGTAGTGACTTTTATTAAAGGGGAACTATCATGAAAATGAAAGTTTAATATAAGCTTCAGCATACTGAAATAAGAAAATTTATAAATACAATCAAATATTCTGCATTCTTTCTGAAATAATCAAGTTTGTGTTCACTATTCCTCTCTCAATATCTGTTTCTCTTCATTCTCTCTTCATGCAGGAGTTGGGTGTCAGATATTCATTGACAGTTAGATCCAATATATCCCATAGGGGGGGCTCCTTTTGCCTAGAAGATGTATTAGAGCTCACTCTATTAAAATCACCAGACATCATGTCTCTCTACCTGCAGGATTTGTGCAAAAGGCAGTTATTTTATTAGATTTAGTTTGTACTGGAATCAGTTATTTCAATGAGCTCTAATATTTATTTTTATATTTGCTAGGAAAGGAAGCCCCTATAAGATATATTGGATCTAACTGTGAATTAATATCTGACACCCAACTGCTGCATGAAGACAGAATGAAGAGAAACAGATGCTGAGAGAGGAATAGTAAAAATAAACTTGATTATTTTGGAAGCAATGCAGAATATTTAATTAATTGTATTTACAAAGTTTCTTATTTCAGTATGCCGAAGCTTATATAAAATGTTCATTTTTGCTATAATTCCCCTTTAAAGTTACTATGGGGCCCTAAGCAGGGTAGTTATGGCAAGTGAAAGACTGTCATGGCAAGATAATCACGGACTCAAATCTAACAGCAGCCAGAGACAGGTATGATATAACTGAAGGACATATATGGCAGAAAACAAAGGTTATGGTATCAGTATAAAGTGCTGGAACTAAGAACAGGTGCCAAAAAGCACAACATTACCTGCCCAAAAAGTCATCTTTATCTGTGTCTTCATCAAAGAGCTCAATCTCCAATTCCTGCCCTGGATGCTCATGCACCAATGCCTAGAAGGAGAAACAGATAGTGAGAAGTGCAGGATAAGAACTTTCCATGGCTAAACTATCTCTGCAAGGATCAGACTTGCCAACGAGTGCGGAACCTGCTGCAAATCAAAGTCTCACACAGCACATAATCCTGTCTAACCTAAGGCCTTGGCTTGGACCACAGGGCTCAACACTTAGCAATTGTGAGTGCACACTCCATACATGTTACACCTGTTAACCGTCCTACAACAACACAAAAAAGAAAGGGAATGTGGAGGCCACATTGTATGACAGATGAGACTCAGAAAGGGCATTGCAGGTCATCAGTCCTTCAGAAAGACCTTGAGGAGGCCAAGCGAAGGCTGAGGAAGACATGCAGACGCAGCTGCAGGAAACCATGGCTGGGAAGAGACCGTGAACTACGACCTACCTCATAAACTTCATTCCACTTAGGGTTGAGGTTCTCTTTGATGACTTTGCTCTGGAAAACCTGGTTGCCAAGTCGGACAACACCGTATGGGTCAGACTTGCCTTTGACCAGACCTTTCATGTAGGTATCTTTCCACATTAGATCCTGAGCTTCTAGGAAATGTATCCTCAGGACACCCTGAAAGCAAAGGGAAAGAAGTATATCTTTAGCAGTACAGGCGCAGTACTTTGCAGCTGAACCCCTATAATCTGTTGCTTAAAGGGATACTGTCATGGGAAAAATAATAGTTAATATTAATAGTGCTGCCCCAGAAGAATTCCACACTAAAATCCATTTCTCAAAAGAGCAAACAGATGTTTTTTATATTTAATTTTGAAATCTAACATGGGGCTAGACATACTGTCAGTTTCCCAGCTGCCCCAAGTCATGTGACTTGTGCTCTGATAAACTTCAATCACTCTTTACTGCTGTACTGCAAGTTGGAGTGATATCAACCCTCCCCCAGCAGCCTAACTACAAAACAATGGGAAGGTAACCAGATAGCAGCTCCCTAACACAAGATAACAGCTGCCTGGTAGATCTAAGAACAGCACCCAATAGAAAAATCCAGGTTCCACTGCGACACATTCAGTTACATTGAGTAGGAGATGAAGCCTGCCAGAAAGCAGTTCCATCCTGAAGTGCTGGCTCTTTCTGAAAGCACAAAATGACCTGAGATGCACCTACACACCAATGTTACAATAAAAATAAACTTGCTGGTTCAGGAATTACATTTTATATTGTAGAGTGAATTATTTGCAGTGTAAATTTAGAAATAAAAAAATACATCATAAAAATCATGACAGAATCCCTTTAGGTATTCATTTTGGGGTTATAGTTTTCCATTAACATTTTTTTCTTACTTAAATAAGTGCCCATATACCCACAGACCTTTTCTATCTCTTTCAGTCCATTGATCAATTCTCACCTTTGGTATTGGGAAGCGTAACTGAGCGATCTGCACGTCGCTGACAAGTGGAACCGTGATGCGGTTGGGAAGTACCAGGTAATTCGATATGATATCCAATATAATTGTGTCTGACAGGCCACTGTTAAAAGGGACAAAAACATGCTGTAACTCACTATTCTCCTCCCACATGTTATAAGGCAGGACCTTTTTTACCCAGGAGCCACATTCAATTGTGAAAAGAGTTGGGGATAAACTAGGGTTGTCACCTTTTCTGGAAAAAAATACAGGCCTTTCTATATTTCTTCCCTATTAATAACATTGGGATCAACCATCATTTTTACCAGCCACACAACCATGAATAAAGTTCCTGGGGATGTCAAAAATGAGCTGTGATTGGCTATTTGGTAGCCCCAATGTGAACTAACTGGCATTGGGAGGCTCTGTTTGGCAGTACATTTGGTTTTTATGCAAACAAAACTTGCCTCCAAACCAGGAATTTAAAAATAAGCAACATCAAATGGGTTAGTGAACAGCATGTTGCTCACGAGCCACTGGTTGGGAATCATGGTTATATAGTGAATAAAGTACCCCCTCTTGTAAAATATAAGGATATTATAAGTTACCGAGGAGTTTCATGACCATATAAAAACACGAGGCCGAAGGCCGAGTGTTTTTATACAGGTCATGGAACTCCGAGGTAACTTCTAATATCCTCATATTTTACAACTGGGGGTACTTTATTTATTATAATACACAAATTTTAGTAAGTCATGTGACAGAAATGACATCACTACTCACCGTTTATAAGGATATAATTTACAGGATATTCATGTCTTTTGTGTATTATAAGTGATTATATGCTCAATATATCTGCCACTAAGTGGCATCATGTAGCTTTGTTAAGAAAAAATAAAATGGGGTTTCTGGGTTTTGTTGGGGGTGCATTTATAAAGCTAATTGTGGTGAGACTACTAATCAAGAGTTATAAATATATTCATGAAATATTTTCTTCCCAGTAGAGAGCTGCAGTAGTAAGCGCTTGACCATACAGTAGCAAATGCCGCCCTGCTGGTGCCATTTGTTGATGTGGTTATGAATTGTGTTCACTGTACATGATTAAGCTGAAGTACTTAATGAGAGAGGGGTGCAGGCTGCAAGTGGTCAAATGCAAATGTTTTCCTTACAATATATCTATGGGAAGGGAACCTTTGAGGAAAAAATAGGGCCGACAATAGGAGGGCAAACTACAACTCTCAACTACAGACAAAGGCTGTCTGGGGATGTTTGGCTGAATACCAAATCTTAATGAAAGATGAGGCAGAATCCCGAACCCAATCCGAGAATAAAAGAGAACGCTGCATACGCAATTAAAATGATTTCACTCACTTGTTTGTGTGACATAAAGTCAGACAAATTTAAGGATTCTGATTCGGTTTGGCCAGGCACTTGGATTTGGCCGAATACTGCTGAAAAGGCCCGAATCCCCATTTTGGTGCATCCCTATCAATGAGGTAAGGTTTGTGGTTCAAACTTACAGTCCAGGCTGCAAGCAACCAATCACAATGAGCATGCTGGCCCTAAAAAGAGTCCCTGTGAACCTAAGCTGCCATCCTATCCAGCCCCAGCCTGCCTCCCATACTGAAAATAGAGCAGGCTCTGGCAACTCACTGACATTTTCATGCAGAGTCAGAGTAAGTAACTATATTATACTATTATTATATATTATAACTATATAAGTTTTTTTACTTACTTCAGTCCTGGCATGTCCAGCATGTTAGTGAGTCCCGTCCAGTTGATCTCCAGGAGCTGGAAGAATGTATACAACATAGATGAGCACCCCTTATGTGACCCCTGCCTACAACCCTGCTTAAACATTATGGATCAGTCAATTTCCAAATTGCATTACAAGGTGGGAATTCTATCATGCTGAATGCTAGTGATTGCCAAGTAGTGTACACTGGATAATACATTTCCCTTTCCTGGAGCACTACAACTTTTATGCAGGTACAATATTACAGTGGCAGCAATAATAAGTAAAAAAATGAAAAAAAAGTACAGGCTCACTGTGCTGAAGGAATCTGACTCATACAGCTTGCCTAACTTCCCAGCTATTCATTGGCCACAAGGCAAACGTATTTCTGTGAATTCTTGTGCACCCATTCTAAAATATACCTGTATGAATTCAGCTTCCATATTGTTAGGAGAGGTGCTAAACAGAACTGGGAGACAGTAAAGAAACACTATTACACCCATAAGGGGTTAAGCCTTCACCCTCCCTGCACCTCGCCAGCCTCAGGAGTTGCTGTTACTTGATGCACCTGGTATTTTAACATTGACATGTCAGGCTTTAAAATAAGCATTTCCGTTACTATAAATGTGTTTTTGCTTATCCTATGGCATTGTTTGGAGGAAGGAATGGATAGGCAGATATGTGTGTGTTTGTGCTAGGGGGGCTGAATTGAGGTGGATAGACACTATACACACAAATAGTTTCTGCCTGTATTCTTTCTGTATTTAGAACCACGCCAGCAATCCATGGGTGGAAACGTGGGACCTGCATTCAAGTTCCTCACTGATGCCAGAAAACTGGTTCCAAGTCAGGTTTGTGGTCATGTGAGGGCACACCCCTCTTTATTATGTGCCAGCTCTCCTGGTGTCGGAGGAAACATCTGCGGTTACCAATGACAGAGGCATCACACGGCTCCAAGGGACTGCACTTACTATAGTAGCTATTGTAACATGGCCAAAGCCGACCATTTAAAGGAGAACTAAACCCTAACAATGAATACGGCTAAAAATGCCATTTTTATATACTGACTTTATTGCACCAGCCTAAAGTTTCAGCTTGTCAATAGCAGCAATGATCCAGGACTTCAAACTTGTCACAGGGGGTCACCATCTTGGAAAGTGTCTGTGACACTCACATGCTCAGTGGGCTCTGATTGGCTGTTGAGAAGCTAAGCTTAGGGCTCGTCACTAATTATCCAGCAGAAAATGAGCTTCCCTGGCTGTAATATAAGCTGATGCTACAGGTTTGCTGATGATTAAATTCTGATGCTAATTGCACTGGTTTCTGTGCTGCCATGTAGTAATTATGTGTATTAATTACTAATCAGCCTTATATTGTGACATTTCTGTTCTATGTGTACTGTATATTGTGAGTGGGTCCCTAAGCTCAGTAAGTGACAGCAGCACAGAGCATGTGCAGTGAATCAGCAGAAAAGAAGATGGGGAGCTACTGGGGCATCTTTGGAGACACAGATATTTCCTGCTAAAGGGCTGTGGTTGCCTTGGGCTGGTACAAAAGCTCAAAATATAAATGTACAACATTTCTAGCTACTTCTTTAGTTAAGCTTTAGTTCTCCTTTAAAAGGACAGGAACCCTGTCTGAATCATGCCCATGCGGCTCACAGTGGTCAAAACAAAACCAAGTCCTATAACTACTAAAATAATGTTGGTGTAAGGCTTTAGTTACAGCTGCATTGGATAGCAGAGAGGGAGAGTGTTCTGGAATCTCTGTGCTATCCCAGTACAGGGAGAATTAGGTTAACGTGCCGCAGAATATCCCATGTACAGTAAAAAACCCTGCAGAGCGGCCACAGGATTCTGTCACTATGGGTTTGATAAGAATTTATATCATTAATTAATGAGTCACCGTGGCCTTATATGGACTCACAAGCCCGGCAAACACTTCTAGGGAAAACAAGCAAAGCGGCTGCCAATGGGATCCGGCACGGCTAAATATTCTTCTTCTACAGCTTCTGCCAATAAGACCTTGATTTTCATCCAAATCTGCTTTAGTGAGTTAAAAGCTGTAGATATACAAATTTCAAGGCGAGGGAGCGGGGGGCATTCATTGTTATGTCTTTTATTGGGTAGAGAAGAATTGTGTGTCTGGGAATACAGAAGGCAGTTAGCAAGTCCAACAGAAGACGGGAAACCTAGAGATTAGGGATGCACCGTATCCACTATTTTGGATTCGGCCGAACCCCCGAATCCTTTGCGAAAGATTTGGCCGAATACCGAACCCAATCTTAATTTGCATATGCAAATTAGGGGTGGGAAGAGGGAAACCTTTTTTACTTCCTTGTTTTGTGACAAAAAGTCATGCAATTTCCTTGCCCTTAACTTTTTACTTACCCCTCGGTGGTGATTCAACGATCGTAGTTCATGACAGCCATCTTCCAGGTCTTCGGTAATCTGACAACGAGACCGGTGTGGCAGCGCATTCGCAATTTCCCGGTTCGCAACAACTGAGAATGCGCCAAAATTGACGGAACTTGTGAAGCGTCGGAAGAAGACACGAAGACCCGGAATATGGCTGCCGTGAACTCTGATCCGTGAATCTGCATTGAGGGGTAAGTAAAAAGTTAGGGGCATTTGCCCAAGGTAGCAGCTAGGCTGGTGGGTAGGAGGGTCTATGTGGGATAAGGTTTTTTTTTAATAAGGGTTTTGTTTCTTCTTTAAGGAATATGGGAGCTGTCACCCTGGGCTGAATTTGTATTTGTATGGCTGCAGAATCTATGTTATATAGTGCAAATAACCTTTGCAGGCAATGACCTTTGCTTGGCATCTCAGGCCTTCAGGCAGCACAAAGCAGCCAAAAATGCCGCCTCCCATCATTGAATGAGATACTCCTGAAAGCACCAGCGCTGACACTTTTCGGCCTGAAAACACATACTAGAGAGTTATCAAGGGTGCCACATTGAGCTCAACAGGAGATGATATTGGTTGCTTTTGCATGGCGGATATCCACTTGTTGTGCCATTAGTAATAAGTAGATAATTAAACTAAAAGGAGGGTTTGGAAAGAGATAAGCAAGGCAATAGCAAGAGAATAATGGAGGGCTAGTGCCATATTTTAAATGGAAAAGAGTTTGTTCATAATCACAGAGAACCATGCTGGGACTAATTGCCAGTATACATTGCTGCATTCCCAGATTCACTCTGTTGCACCAAGAAAGTGAAACGTGCGTGTGGCAGGCACCTGCTGACTATTGTTATGGACTATGTGTGTGTGCAGCTGCTTTGGACTGTCAGCTCACATTAGGGCAACTGCCACAAGATGGAATTCCATGAAATTTGTAACCTTGAGTGCAAAGAAATAAAAAAAAAAAACTCATACTGGAAACCATATACATTTATGGATTGACATTTAGAAGGAATTTCCTTTATAACTAATAATTGTAACACTTATAGTTTTGTTAACTAATCATGATTCCCTATGAAGTAGTATAAATAATAATGAACGTATTCCCGTTGTATCCCAGTTTAACAGCAGTAGTAAAAAAAAAAAAAAAAATGGGGCAATTTTACGCCGTCATTGGTATATTCTACAGAGGGCATATCAGGGAATTTATATTGCCCCCTATACAATCTTATTGAAGAGGTAAAACAATTGGTAGTATGGTTATGACATCTTAAATTAAGAAAGAGCAGAAACAAAGAGATGTGTTCTCGGTATTAAGGAGTCCAGGTATGTATTCTTACATGGGTTGTGCACAATGCCAAAATGCTATTAAGGGCAAGGAATTTGTGCACCCCCGGCGCGGGACATACTGTTCAATTACGGGGACATTATTCGAGTACCTCTAAGTATGTTGTATATGTGTTGACTTGCTCATGTGAGCATATATACATTGGAGAGACAACTCAGATGGTAAAGTCACATATATCATATAACATAAATCCTCAATCAGTTTAGGAAATACTAAACTGCCTACATTTCTTAAATATGGGTCATAGTGTAGACCAGTGATCCCCAAGCAGTAGCTCGTGAGCAACATGTTGCTCTCCAACCCCTTGGATGTTGCTCCCAGTTGCACTTATTTTTAAATTACTGACTTGTGGCAAGTGTTTATTGCATAAAAAACACATATTCTGCCAAACAGAGCCTCAAGTAGGTTGACAGTGCACCTAGGGGCTACCAAATGGCCAATCACAGCACATATTTGGCACCCCAAGAACATTTGCCATGCTAGCGTTGCTCCCCAGCTCCTTTAACATCTAAATGTTGCTCAAAGGTTCAAAGGGTTGGTGATCCCTGGTGTAGACCAATTGAAATTTGTGGTTTTGGAAGGAATTCCACTTCTTAAATATGGAGGAAACTGTGAATTGAGGTTGAAACAAAGAGAGGTGTGGTGGGTTCATAATAGGAATTCACTGGCACCATATGGGCTCAATAGGGATTATGATCTATATCCATTTATATGAAAATAATGAAATATGGGTTAAGAGGTGGAAATCTGTAGTTGTGCGAATATGTTTGCACATGAGATTTTATGAAGCAGAAAATAAAGAGAGATAAATAAGGAGAGCTTGAAACATAATGGGGGAGGTTACAAAGATATGGATTAAATGTTTTTTACATTTGATTACTCTGTTAAGCTTGAGAAAGGCCACACTGCATGCCCGAAACGTCGCTTCTATGAGATCTTATGTACTACACAGGTTGTACTTTTGTACATGATGAACAGAGAATATATATTTTCTATTTTTGATAAATTGAGTGCCGCCTCTGTTAATTTAGTACTAGTATATATACATATACACACACACACAAACACACCACTGCCACACAGTGCCCCTCTGGGAGACGAAGGCAAAAGGCCTTTCTGTTCTACCCTAAAATAGTCACAGTATAACAGGATAAGATATTTATGATAAATCATAACTTCCTGCCACATGAAACGTCTATGTTTGCCCAACTCGTGCATATGATTTCCCTGCATGTGACCTAACTATCACTAGGGAATGATCATAACCCAATGAATAAACTTATCAAATGTCACAAATCAGCTGCATTTAACTGCTCTATTTACTCTGTATTTCTAACCAATGCACAAAAGCTAACATCATCCAGTTAATGTTATTTGCCGAGCCGATAATTTAAGTGCCTCTATGGCATTGCCCAATCCCAAATTACCAAATCCCTTCCCCTTACCTCAAGGACAATGGATTTGGCAGCAAGAAAAAGATTTGCTCCAAACTCACCGGTTTCCTGAGGAAAAATATAGACAGGGCTCCAACTATTGGTACATCTCCAATCAGAGGCTCCAGTATAACTCTCATCGTGCCATGGAGCTGGAAAGAAATGAAGGAGATTATGGTTCATATATGTGATGAGATATATATGGGGAAAGCACAAGATGGAGGTTCTAAGGACCCTGTCCTGCATTGACACCTTTTGGTTTTCCTTGGGTAACGTGTTCAAGCCCTAGGAAGCTCTCTCCCTTATAGCAACAAATTCTAAATAAAGAGTCAAAGAACGTCCAGTAGCATACAAAAATAGGGGTATCGGGCACTCAGAAAAATTCCACAAGGGCCTAAAAAATTTAATTTAAAAATATAATATTTATTGTAGATTCATTAAAAAAGGAACAAAAGCTCTAGTGCCCTACCCGGGCATTAAATCATAGGCCCAATACACCGCATTTTGTATGGGGCTGGTTTATCCTCTCCCTAAGCGGAGGGTCTGGTGCGTTCTACAAGGTGAGTGATCAACATATTTTGTGTACTGTGGCCCTCTTTTCTTGGTGGTTTAATGTTAGAGGAGAACTAACCCCTAAACATAAACATGGCTAAAAATGCCGTATTTTTTATAATGAACTTATTGCACCAGCCTAAAGTTTCAGCTTGTCAATAGCAGCAATGATCCAGGACTTCAAACTTGTCACAGGGGGTCGCCATCTTGGAAAGTGTCTGCGACACGCACATGCTCAGTGGGCTCTGAGCAGCTGTTGAGAAGCTAAACTTAGGGGTCGTCACTAATTATCCAGCAGAAAATGAGGGTTGTCTGTAATATAAGCTGATGCTACAGGGCTGATTATTAAATTCTGATGCTAATTGCGCTGGTTTCTGTGCTGCCATGTAGTAATTATCTGTATTAATTACTAATCAGTCTTATATTGTGACATTTCTATTCTATGTGTATATTGTGAGTGGGTTCCTAAGCTCAGTAAGTAACAGCAGCACTTCTTTAGTTAAGCTTTAGTTCTCCTTTAAAGAACATGCTGTAACCCATCACACGAGCAAAGCCATGACATAAGCAAACTCATTCTTGTTAGGGGTCCAGGTGAGACAGAGAGTTAGGTACTCTGGTAAATGTACCATTTAGTATCAGGAACAACCCGAAAACCCTCATAACGAAACAGCTTTTCCCCTTTATCAATATACTGATTCTATGATTAGCACTAACAAATAGCACTTGTTTATTTGCGTCTGTTCTGTTTTATACTAATTGAGGAACAGGTCTTATTTCTCAAGAGTAACTGGAGGAATAAAACCCCACTAATTGGTGCTCCTCTATTAGGTCTACTGAACAGGACACATGTATGGGGTGTGTAGTGGATGCCCTTATGCTGTCCAAGGTTTATACAGCACCTAGTACAATTCAAAGATTTGAAAGTTCAAGATAACTTGATAAAGCAAGAGAAGACTCTGCTAGATCATTATTTTGGGTTATTAGCAGTGTTAATTAGTTTTAGCCACTAACAGCTCTCTGTGAAGGTCAGAGCATCAGTGCACCTAAATATCTAGTTACTTGACCTTAGATTGTGGACTCTCAGCAGAGCCAAAACCTTGATCTGCTATTACTCAGAAAGCATCACACATAAAAAATGAGTGTAAATTGCAAAAGTGTTCAGTGAAGCATTCTCATTCTCTTTTCTTTTGAGTCAACATTTCTTTTTGGGGTTAGATCCGGTTTAAAATGTTCTTGTTGTTTAAACAGTCTAACTGCAAACTGATAGCTACCTGGATACTTTTCACGCCGGCTCTGCAGAAGTACCTCTTCACTTCCAAATCAATCTCTGTTTCTCCGACAAAACTGAAAATGATGAAAAAAATAGGAATTTTGTGAAATACGAGAGTTTAATAAGAAAAACGCAGGGCTATAGCACAGCAATATACAAGTGAGCGGCCCGGCATTTTCACGCCTTTGACAAAGCCCGCTGGTTGTGGGTGAAACGTCCGTCGGCGCAATTTTAGAATCTGGTTAAGCAGGGTGCTGCAATGGACCTATATAGGGGCAACTACCCATGATCCAGGAGGGTATATGCTGTGGGTGAAGGGGTTGGCTGTGGAATGGATCTTTGGGCAGCGCCCTTGAATTCGTCAAATGCCTGGGGAACAACATAATCAGAGCAATAGATCAAATAGACACTACGGGGCAAATTCATCATCGGTCGAATATCGAGGGTCAATTAACCCTCGATATTCGACTGGGAATTAAAATCCTTCGACTTCGACCGATCGAACGAATAATCCTTCGATTGAACGATTAAATCCTTCGAATCGAACGATTCGAAGGATTTTAATCCAACGATCGAAGGATTATCCTTCGACCAAAAAAACTTAGGCAAGCCTATGGGGACCTTCCCCATAGGCTAACATTGAGTTCGGTAGGTTTTAGATGGCGAACTAGGGGGTCGAAGTTTTTTCTTAAAGAGACAGTACTTCGACTATCGAATAGTCGAACGATTTTTAGTTCGAATCCAACGATTCGAAGTCATAGTCGAAGTCGAAGGTCGAAGTAGCCCATTCGATAGTCGAAGTAGCCCAAAAAACACTTCGAAATTCGAAGTTTTTTTTACTTTGAATCCTTCACTCGAGCTTGGTGGATTGGCCCCTACATGTCGATCAGCTTATTTTCAATCTGGGAGGAGATCTCTTTAGTCTGTTAAAAAATAGAAATTTATTGAAGAGTCATTAAAAATGGTAAAGGCGTGCCCAGAACATATTGTAGGCTGGCCTTTTTATGGGTTTCGTGGCTACTGGGCACTTCCTCATTCTGAGCCACGAAACGTGAAAATCGGGCAGCCTACAATATGTGCTGGGCACGCCTTTACCATTTTTAATGACTCTTCAATAAATTTCTATTTTTTAACGGACAAATAATCGGCTCCTTTGGTGCTACATTTTTCCTCGTGCTCTATATGTACTATAGCTCTCCTACTACAGTGATTTGAACATAGTTATATTTACCTTATCTGCAGATCCAAAATAATCTGTCTCTTGTCCACATTTTCAGTGTAAACTTTGACACCATTGATCCTCAGGGGCTGGGAGAAACACAGTAACAGACAATGATTAATATTAAGGCACATATTCAACTCTGTAATCTAATATAATTATCCTTTGTTGTTCAGGTGGCCAGAACCAATACAATGGGTCATCTTCCTTACTAGAAAGTAATTATTTTATTATTATTATTGTTAAACGTGTATTTTAGAGCACCAACATATTTGGCAGTGCTGTAAAATAAATGTGTTTCTACAAAGAACATACAGAATTACATAACTAGTATTATTATTAGAATATTATTAGAATATGTTGAAATCATTTTAAAAACTCGAAACCAACATCCCACAACACAAGAGCTTTTGTTGATTCAAACTGCTTCCTGTGTCCCGTATTTTAAGAGCGAGAGAACAGTCGGCATTTTTGGGTCATGACCAACAAGTGAAGACTGTCCGTGGTCTCGCTGACCCACTGGACTGGGATCAGATTTCACCAACAGATGAGCTTTGTTAAAGCAATATCCAGTGTTGCCTTAGCATTCTACATAGGCAATTATTATCTGAAAAAGAGCAGTGATAACTGCAGCTCTGGGGTTTGAACTAGCCACTGGCATTTCAAGTACACAGAGGCCCAAACGGCCCCACATCAACCCAATAAATAGTGACTGTCTATGGAATCTTACAGCAGCCCCTAAGGCATTTGCCTGAATCCACAGTTTGACAGTCTGGGCCTGAGCTCTGCCATGTTTCCCCCAATAGAAAACAACCTGCAATGTCCCCCAAGTGAGCATTTAGGCTGATGGCCCACCAGGGGAATAATCGCCAGCAATAAATCTCCTCTTCTGCAGGAGACTAATCTTATATGCTTTCCCACTTAAAAGAACAGTAACATAAAAACATCAAATATTTTTAAAAATATAATGCAGTGTAACACTGCACTGGTAAAACTGGTGTGTTTGCTTCAGAAACACTACTATAGTTTATATAAACAAGCTGCTGTGTAGCCATGGGGGCAGCCATTCAAGCACAGGATAGACAGTAGATAACAGATAAGTACTACTATAGTTTATATAAACAAGCTGCTGTGTAGCCATGGGGGCAGCCATTCAAGCACAGGATAGACAGTAGATAACAGATAAGTACTACTATAGTTTATATAAACAAGCTGCTGTGTAGCCATGGGGGCAGCCATTCAAGCACAGGATACACAGTAGATAGCAGATAAGTACTACTATAGTTTATATAAACAAGCTGCTGTGTAGCCATGGGGGCAGTCATTCAAGCACAGGATACACAGTAGATAACAGAAAAATACCACTATAAGCTCTGTAGAATATAATGTTGTTATCTGTTATCCACTATTTAACCTCTGCCATATAGTAGAGTCCTGCAGCGGGTCGGTTACCCGCAGGTTACCTGCAAAAACCTGCGGGTAGCAAGTAGAAGTTTCGGGAGAGGGTATTGATGCAGGTCGGCGGTTCTCTGGGTTTGCGGGTCGGGTTGTGGGTCTTCTCAATAGCAAGTTTTACTCCTTTTTTCTGAGCATGCCTACTTCTAATGATGTCACTTCCGGTTTACAATAACAGCACTTCCTGCTTCTTGATGGTCGGTGAATCGGGTTGCGGATAAGGTACTTGCGGGTCAGATAGCGGGTCCAAGCGGGTTGCCAGTCCTGGTTGATTGCAGGTTTAACAAATTGGTTTCGTGCAGGACTCTCTGAAAAGTCTTTGGAGCAGGCACTCAAAGAAGGCAAACTTCCACCAGGCAATAGGTTCAAAGTGAGAAAGGTTTATTATGTCCACAGCCTTACGCGTTTTGTGTCACACACTTAATCATAGGCCTATGCATCAAAGACTTTTCGGATTGTCCGCTCCCCATGCGGAGGGCTCAGGGAGGTGCACCTGGGCCTCTTCCCTCATGTGGTGATGGTGAGTACCGTATATACTCGAGTATAAGCCGACCCGAGTATAAGCCGAGGTACCTAATTTTACCTACGAAAACTGGGAAAACTTATTGACTCTAGTATAAGCCTAGACACAACTACAGCCCTGTCTCCCAGCAGCGCACATTCTGCCAAAGCACCCCCCCAGCGATCAACTGGACTTCTTTGCAAAGTTGATGTGACAGAGAATTGCCAAACGGATTACTGTGTGCATTGTCCCACTGTCCCACTACCATGTGCAGAGGGTGCTGTGTGATATTGCCATCACTGTTAATCTTTCGTATAACCAACAGAGGGCGCTGTGTGATATTGCCATCACTGTTAATCCTTCATATAACCAACAGAGGGCGCTGTGTGATATTGCAGTCACTGTTATTCTTTAATATAACCAACAGAGGGCAATGTGTGATATTGCAGTCACTGTTATTCTTTCATATAACCAACAGAGGGCGCTGTGTGATATTGCAGTCACTGTTAATCTTTCATTTAACCAACAGAGGGCACTGTGTGATATTGCAGTCACTGTTATTCTTTCATATAACCAACAGAGGGCGCTGTGTGATATTGCAGTCACTGTTATTCTTCCATATAACCAACAGATGGCGCTGTGTGATATTGCAGTCACTGTTATTCTTTAATATAACCAACAGATGGCGCTGTGTGATATTGCAGTCACTGTTATTCTTTCATATAACCAACAGAGGGCGCACTGTTATTCTTTCATATAACCAACAGAGGGCATTGTGGGATATTGCAGTCTCTCCCCAAGTGTACTGTTGGTATAGGAATGATTAAAAGTGACTGAAATCTCAGCGGGTCGGGTACCGCTGACCCGAGTATAAGCCGAGGTACAGTTTTTCAGCACATTTTGGATGCTGAAAAACTCGGCTTATACTCGGGTATATACGGTAATCACTTTCTACCTGAAGACCATAAACTTCAGATTTATTATTGATATTGTTCACGTAGGACGCTCTTTTTTCAGTTTCCACCATTGCTACAGAGCAGCTAGTTTATATGTACCATAGTATTGTTTCTGAAGCAAAGATCAGTTTTACCAGTGTAGAGCAACAGTAAATGATATTTTCATTACTTTAAAAAAAAAATTTTTGGTGTTACAGTCCCTTTAAATGCTTTCCCATTGGCGATAAAGTGAATCGCTACTGGTAAAAACCCATGTGTCTCTTAAGTCTTCCAAAGTCGCTTGAAGTTTCTCACAACTGAAGACAACTGAAGAAGCCCCTTGCAATGGATCAGCCTGTGCAGAACACATACCTGTGATCCCATGTCAATCTTAGTAAAATTGAAGGTGCTCAGGTGGGCGTTTGCACCCCTCACAGCGGGCTCTATGGTCTCTCGGAACAACTTCTCTATGAACTGGCAGATGTAAGGCCACATATGCTTCACAGTCTGTAAAAAGAGTAAAGGATACATTGTGCACACTGCTATAAACGCAATATACAAAAAAAATAAAAAAATAATATATATATATATATATATATATATATATATATATATATATATATATATATATATATATATATATATATATATAAATGCACACAAACTAACAATACATATAGAGCCAGTGCATGCTGCAATGCAGTCTAACCCCTGTACTTACGTTCGTATTAGTATAGAAAATAGGTCAGTACAAATACAGTATGTGATTTCACTTGATTTGAAAAAATTTCGAAATTTATCATGTACTGTTTTCTTTTATTGGGAAAAACTTTGAATCGTACGATCGGAATGTGCTATTACTTCGAATCGTACAATTCGAATTTGATTGAAAACGCATCTATTCGATCTAAAACTGACCTATTCGGTAATAATAAAAAAAACCTTCGATTTAATTTTGGTTGGTCTTTTTGAATTAAAATTTCGAAGTTTTTCAAATTCGAAATTCGGCCCCTGATAAATCTGCCCCTTAATCTTAAAAGGGACCGAACCGTCAGGTACAATACAATGATTTTGATACATAACTAATGGAAGGGATTGCTGGTCCTTTCGCACGGTTATATAAGGCACATATTATCCAGAATTCTAAAGACCTGGGGTTTTCCGTAATTTGGATCTTCATACCTTAAATCTACTAAAATATAATCTAAGCATGAAATAAACCCAATAGGCTGGTGTTGCCTCCAATAAGGATTAATTATATCTTAGTTTGGATCAAGTAGAAGACACTGTTTTATTATTACAGAGTACAAAAATTATTGTAAAAAATTTAAAATGGAGTCTGTAATTCAGAGCTTTCTGGATAACGGGTTTCCAGATAACGGACCCCACACCTGTATAATTTTTTTCTTTTATTGATTGCTCTATACATCTACTTGTTTCAATCTTACATGGACCAAATCCACATGATGTTCCCAGAAGGATCTTAGGGGAAGATTTATCAAGGGTCGAATTCAGAAGTAATGGGGGGGTTTTTTGAACTCTCATAACTTTCGAAATTCGAATAAAAAAAGACCAACCAAAATGTATTAAGTTTTTTTCTGCGGGTGAATAGCAGAAACGGCAATACGTCAAGAAACTACCAAATCAATAAACTCTATGGGATCTGCACGTTTGAAACCACACTGTACGTATATACGCAGCGTATTTTAAATATGGCGTCCAAATTCAATGAGAACAATGCGAAGTGCATGTTGGGAAAATAGTCGTACGTGCTGAAAAACGCATGAAAAACTCATGTTGCCGGTCGCGTGTGGTTTCAGTAGTGTATTTACACCTGGCTGTTCTTTTTTAAAAACGCAATGTAAAAACGCTGCAAAAACGACACGTCTGGCCTTACCCTTACTACATCTACATCGGTGTTTATGATCCTAAAACAGAAATTCGGCAGGTTTTGGATGGCGAATGGTTGAAGTCGATGTTTTAAAGAGATTGTACATGATAAATTTCGATATTCAAATTTTTTTCAAATTCAAATCAAATTTGGACTATTCCCTAGTTGAAGTACACAAAAATAGCTTGGAATTCTAATTTTTTTACTTCAAATTTTCAATTCGACCTTTGATAAATCTTATATTTTTTATTATTTGCATTTTTGAGAAGGGTATAACATGCATAACAAGTATTTTTTTTGCACTTGGGCAGTCTGTTTTGAAAGGCGAGTGGCGGTACAAATATTTTTTATTTTTATCGATGTATGAGCAACTTACTTTGTTGAGCCATTCTGCTCTTTCGATATCGGGGAAATGTACCTGCATAAGAGAGAAGAGGGCTGTCAGTCAAATAAGCAGAAAGAAATACACGATTATCTCACACAGTTCACACACATACTACAGGTATGGGACCTGTTATCCAGAATGCTCGGGACCTGGGGTTTTCCAGATAACAGATCTTTCTGTAATTTGGATCTTCATACCTTAAGTCTACCAGAAAATCATATAAACAATAGGCTGGTTCTGCTTCCAATAAGGATTAATGATATCTTAGTTGGGATCAAGTACAAGCTACTGTTTTATTATTACAGCGAAAAAGGAAATATTTTTTTTCAAAATTGGATAAAATAGGGTCTACGGGTGACGGCCTTTCCGTAATTCTGAGCTTTCTGGATAATGGGTTTCTGGATAATGGATCCCATACCTGTACTAATAAAGCCATATGTGTGTAACGCTGCATTTTTGAGCCTAACGCAACATATCAATTCTCAGGATCCATGGTATAGCGGTGATTCACATTCACAATAAACTGAGCCAGTTTCGAGCGTTTGTGCCCCTCCAGTGGAATGAGAATGAATATGTCCGGGTGACAAAATGAAACTCAATATACAGTAAATGTCATTGTGGTATATGAAGCAGGAAAGCCAGTACATTCATCTGGAAAGTTTCCTTGATGCTCAGGAAAAGCCTTTTGGCCTAATATACTTTCAAAAATATTTCTGCATTGCCGTCATCCATTGGCAGTCGCTCCCACTCCCAGTACAGTCAGTACAGTCAGTACAGTCAGTACAGTCAGTACAGTCAGACTTAAATCACTTTATTTGATCATTTCATTTAAATGCTGGGACCTAAGGCTACATAACCCAGAGCTTATTACACACACACACACACACACAGCGCCGACAGATTTATGCAGCACTTTACAGAGATTATATATCATTTCCTTCACTCCCTGTCCCACTGGTGCTTACAATATAAGGTGCCTATAACATTCACACACACAGTTGGGTCAGTTTTAGGAGACTTAATGCAGGGCCAGGCCAGCTAGGCAACTCAGCCGGCCACTATCGCTCCCCCCCCCCCATGGGGGTGAGCTCCACCGAGACGAAGGGGAGAGCAACAGAGGGGAGGGTGGGACGGAGACGGGAGGAGAGAACAACGGAGGGGAGAGGATGGAGGGCAGAGAGATGGAGGGGAGGGTGACAGGAGGTAGGGGAGGACGAAGGAGGGGTGGGTGATAGAGGGAATGAAGAGGAGTAAGACTGAGGGGTGCGAACACGGACTAGGGGTAGGCAGAAGACAATTTTAGAGGTAGCTGCCCAGCGCCCCCCTATCATTGCACCATAGGCAGCTGCCTCTTCTGCCTACCCCTAGTTCCGGCCCTGCCTTAAAGGAAAACTATACCCCTCAAACCATGTAGGTCTCTATAAAAATATATGCAAAACCCTGCTTCATGTAAATAAACCACTTTCATAACAATGTGCTTTATTAGTAGTATGTGCCATTGGGTAATCATAAATAGAAAATTGCCACTTTAAAAAATAAGGGCCGCCCCCTGGGATTGTATGATTCACGGTGCACACAAACAAACCATACATGTTAGGTCACATGAGCCAATTTACAGACAGAGTTCTGTCTTTTATTTCCACAATTCTTCCTGTTACAGTTAGAGCTGCAGTATTTCTGGTCAGGTGATCTCTGAGGCAGCACACAGACCATCACGAAATGGTGGCTCAAGGCAAGAAATGTAAAAAGGCAATATTTACTAAAATATATATTCCAGTTTGGTAAGATTCTTTAATATGCCACTTAATATGATATGAACTATCTGTTGCTTAAGTATTAATTTTGGGGGTATAGTTTTCCTTTAATGTTGTTGGAGTGCGGAAGGAAAGTGGAGTACCCAGATAAAACCCACAGAGACATGGGTTGAACATACACACTCCTTGCAGACAGTGCCCAGACAGGAATCAAACTCAGAAACCCAGCGGCGTAAGGCATCAGTGAAAGTAGAGTCTGCTGAGCACATTGGTTTGAGGCCCTTATATTCCTGACATCTATACATTTTGTTAGCAGTGTTATTTTTAGAGATGCAGGGAAATAAAGCAATCAGGTCCCGTAGGAGCAGAACTAATGGCACCGTCTCTGATTTATATAAAAGATAATTAAATTTTCCTATGCAGAGAGCAGAAATTGCAAGTGGATGACCAAGGGCCACTCCTTGTCTTCATTTTAATAAAGTCTAGCCTCACACCTCAGGTATCAGCCCAGTACATGGAAAAGGCTGGAGAGTACCCTTAGGGTAGAACTCCAGGGGCGATTTTGGTGCGATCCTACGCGCTGCGCAAAAACGCAGGTGTCAAGTCGGATGCAACGGAAATAAGGTAAGAGATGAAAATGTCGGATGAAGTCGCAGCGTTCATCCGAACGGATTCAGGTGCAGCGTCTGAATCCGTCAGTCATGCCACGTCGGACGAACGCTGCGACACCATCCGACATTCCTGTTGCTTACCTTATTTCCGTTGCATCCAACTTGACGCCTGCGTTTGGGCGCAGCATGTCGGATTGCGCTGAAATCGCCCATGGAGGTCCTCCCTAAAGGTGGCCATACACGGTACAACTACCACTGGTCGCAGGAAAGATTGTTAATTTTCACTACAAACGTTAAGAGCTGAATCAACAGATAAACAGGTAGAAACAATAGGCGGCCAATCAAAATTTTCCATCTTGAGCAAATGAAGACAACTCTTTTGCCGATATTGCTCGGCTCGTCTCCCACCAAACCGAATATCGTATGATGCATGTATGGCCACCGTAAGGCTAATGGCTCACAGAGGGGGCTAAATGCAATGGGGGGATATCGGAGGTATTTGCTTTTTGAAAAATATTGGTGGTCAAGTCGACCCTTGACAATCTAGGTCAGGGGTCCCCAAACTTTCTTACTCGTGAGCCACAGTCAAATGTAAAAAGAGTTGCGGAGCAACGCAACCATGATATCAGTTCCTGGTACAGGCCTATGAATAAGGGGCAGGTTTATCAAGGGTCGAAGTTAAAAAAAACTTCGAATTCAAAAAAGACCAATCAAATAGAGGTCGAAGGTTTATGGGGGTCGAAGTGGTCTGTATTCGGCCTACTTCTGTAATAAAATTACCTGTGCGGCGGGGACGCCCGCGGCGTGGTCTTAGGAGCCGGCGCCATCTTTGATTCCTAGGGCACTCGCGGCGCGCCTCTTAAAGGTACAGGCGCGCTGGCGTGATTGTGCCAGCGCGCATTGACGCACGTTTTGGCGTGGACTTTGACTGTATTTAAGGCCCATTCTGACCCCCAGCCAGTGCCCGTGATAGAACTTGGTTTCTAGTGGTTACTGAGCCTTGTGCATCTGATCCTGTATCTGTTTGACCTGATTATCCGGTTTTGACTCCTGCCTGTTCCCTGACCCCTGCCTGCCTACGACAACTCTTCCAGCTTAACCCCTTGATTGACCACCCGGTTTGACCCTTGCCTGCCTGATGATTCTGATATCCGCCTGCCTCGACCCAGCCTCTCTGACCATCCTTCTGCCTAATCCTTCGTACCGTGACCTTTGGCCCAAAAGACTTTGCTAACAGCCGTGCCCCTTTGCCAGCCAGAACATCTCGCCTTGCACCCCTGGTTAAGTCCAGGTGGCACCCAAGTAAGCTGAGGGCTCCTCCCGAAGCCCAACGGTGGTCACACTACTGGTAAAGCCAAGCCGAGATGAGGGTGCTTGGCACTTGTTCTGGGTGCCGGTCGTGACAACTTCAAATCATACGATCGAAGGAATAGTGCCATCGATCTACTTCTGATGGTTGATCCCCATGTCATTAATAGGGAAAAAGATAAATATATAGGAAGACTGGTATTTCTTTCCAGAAAAGGTGGTAACCCCAATTTGGATTCGGTTCGGCCGGGCAGAAGGATTCGGCCGAATCCGAATCCTGCTGAAAAAGGCCGAATCCTGGCCAAATCCAGAACCGAATCCTGGATTTGGTGCATCCCTACTATCCAATCACTGATCTAGTTCATTTTGTAGAAAAGGTAAAGGGAAGGACTCAACCCCCCCGCCCTCAGCTCCATGTGGCCAAGAAGAGAGAGGAGGCAACGTACCCACAAGGGGCTGACACATAGGAGCAGCTGCACGAGTGATATCTACATTTGCAATTTACACACTTTTCATCAGTCCTGCCCAGAACCTGATGAAAGGCTTGGTAAGTGGTGAAACGAGCATCTGACAGCTAGTGGAAATCACATCCTTGAAAAGCTGCTAAGAGCACTGATGGTTTTATCCGCGGTTGCTTTAAAAAAGCCAACCAGCTTTGCCTGATGAGCTGCTGTACTGCTTGTGTAACTGTCCCAGTAACATAGCCATGCACAGGGCATGCAGCAGGGAATTTGCACACGTGAGCTGACTCAGCAGCTGAGAGATATTGATTATCTCAAGGATAATCTATACAGATCAGAGTTAAGTAATCCTACTCTGCACTTTTGGGAATGGAAATTGAAATGGAAATGGAGCAATGAAACACACAAGGGAAAGGGGATTTACACACACTGCAGGGTCGCACGTTCCCTGTATAACAAAGGCTGTAAGGTAACGGGCAAACCTACTGTTATTCAGAGCATAGCAAAGAGAAATCAGTTTGTTTATGCCCTGTAACAAATAAAGACATTTATGTTATACATCTGTTAATTATTAACAAACGCACATGAAAAACACTTACCGTAGATGGTATTTGAAACAATCAGGTAATTTGCCAGCTCTATTATAAACATAGTCTGAACGCTTGTAATTTGTTTATTGTTTCACAGGGCTGTTTCATTCTATTCATTAAACCCATGTATTTTGTCCTGTTCCTCACTCTGCAAGGCAGAGACTTACTTTATATAAGCTTCAACTAATTACCCGTCCCAAGTAGCTTATGTTCCATTAGTAACCCATCACAAGCTCCCGAGGTTCCATTAGCTACCAGTCCCAAGCACCCGAAGTTGCATTAGCTACCCGTCCCAAGCACCCAAAATTCCATTAGCTACCCGTCCCAAGCACCCGAAGATCCATTAGCAACCCATCCCAAGCACCTTAAAGTTCCATTAGCTCCCCGTCCCAAGCACCCAAAATTCCATTAGCTACCTGTCCCAAGCACCGAAGATTCATTAGCTACCCATCCCAAGCACCTTAAAGTTCCATTAGCTACCCATCTCAAGCTCCTTAAAGTTCTATTACTTCCCCATCCCAAGCACCCAAAATTCCATTAGCTACCCATCCCAAGCACCCAAAATTGCCATCCCAGCCATAGAAATTTGGGTTTCAAATTTCCAACACTCTGATGTTTAACTAGCTCCCTATAGGCATAATTAGAAATACATGCTCAGAAGCCTCAGTTTTTAATAGTTACTCAACTCTGGCACCCTGGTGTACCACTAAATTCATATGTCTGAGGCACCCATAGCCATATTCAGTACCCTAAGGCTACTAGTTCCCAGCACCCTAACATACATTTAATGATACATCTCCAGCACTTTGATGCTGCACTAGATACCAATCTTGAGCACCCAGAAGTTCCATTAGCTAATAATCTTCACCACACTAATCTACTAATAAATACCAATATGTAGCAATGGGTGAATCTGACAGGTTTCGCTCCGTCCAAAATTTGTGAAATGGTGAAAAATTCACCAAATGCATTGAAGTCTATGGGTTGTTTGTTTTGTTTTTTGCCGCAAGACACATTTTTTTCCACCCAACATTTTTTTCCACCCATTGGAGTCCATAGAAATATTTTTTGCACCAAAACCTGGTGAAAAAATTCGCTCATTACAACCAATATGCAGTTTCTCAGTCTAGTTACCCATCTCCAGCATCCTCATGTGGCATTAGCTGCCATTCCAAAGCACCATGACCTATTACCAACAACCCATCTACAACATATTGAGGAACCATTTGTTCTGCACCCAGTGATACCACTAGCTACCAGTCCCCAGCACCCTGGTATGTTGGAGTACTGAGGTACCACTAGGTTGACATCTCTAGTATCCTGGAGTACTGAGGTACCACTAGGTTGACATCTCTAGTATCCTGGAGTACTGAGGTACCACTAGGTTGACATCTCTAGTATCCTGGAGTACTGAGGTACCACTATGTTAATATCTCTAGTATCCTGGAGTACTGAGGTACCACTAGGTTGACATCTCTAGTATCCTGGAGTACTGAGATACCACAGGTTGACATCTCTAGTATTCTGGAGTACTGAGGCACCACTAGGTTCAGATCTCTAGTATCCTGGAGTACTGAGGCACCACTAGCTGCCTTCAGCATCATATTATTTGCAAACTCATTGGCAGACACAGCAGACCAAACTTAGACAACCTATGTTTTTGTGTTGGATCACCTGCACCCCATCTACATCGCAGCTGCAGTTCTATCTCTCCCTGGCCACCATAAGGCTGCATTTTCGGTGAAGGCCTATAATAGCATTACATATACAGTAGATACCAGTTGAGAAAATGTAATAAAAGGTGCAGATCTCAGTTATGTGCTTATATCTTAGTAAAGAAAGTCTGTTTATTGAGTCAGACAATCCAGCCGAGCTCTATATGAGGCTCCCAGCTAACAGGGTAGTGCGGATCAGGCATCAGAATCTAAAAAACAAATACCACACCCTACAAGGTCTGTGTCCTTTCTATGAGTCATCTTATTACTACAGTGTGGCCACATTCAATAGCATCTCCCATCACAAACACTTTCCTAATAAGTCTGCCTGCACACATGCACCCTTGCACTTCCCCCGAGCAAACCCAACAGTCCCCAAAAAATGGACCCTTAAAGGGGCTGTTCACCTTTAAATTAACTGTTAGTATGATGTCGAGTTATATTCTGAGAAAATTTGCAATTGTTTTTTATTTTTTTTTGTGGTTTTTGAGTTATTTAGCTTTTTATTTAGCAGCTCTCCAGTTTGCAATTTCAGCAATCTGGATTCTAGGGTTGCCTCCATGGCTACACAGCGGCTTGTTTATATAAACTATAGTAGTACTTATCTGTTATCTACTGTGTATCCTGTGCTTGAATGGCTGCCCCCTGGCTACACAGCAGCTTGTTTATATAAACTATAGTAGTACTTATCTGTTATCTACTGTGTATCCTGTGCTTGAATGGCTGCCCCCATGGCTACACAGCAGCTTGTTTATATAAACTATAGTAGTACTTATCTGTTATCTACTGTGTATCCTGTGCTTGAATGGCTGCCCCCATGGCTACACAGCAGCTTGTTTATTTAAACTATAGTAGTACTTATCTGTTATCTACTGTGTATCCTGTGCTTGAATGGCTGCCCCCATGGCTACACAGCAGCTTGTTTATATAAACTATAGTAGTACTTATCTGTTATCTACTGTGTATCCTGTGCTTGAATGGCTGCCCCCATGGCTACACAGCAGCTTGTTTATTTAAACTATAGCTGTGTTTTGATGCAAACACACTAGTATTACCAGTGCAGGGCAACACTACATTATATTGTCAGTCCTTTAAATAAACTTACATTTTTTGGTGTTACTGTTCCTTTAAAACCTTAAATCATTTAAACTTAAAATGAACCCAATAGGATCATTTTGCCACCAATATCTACTTATGCAGCAAAACAATAAAGCCTGCCCAATCAAGATCGATTTTTGCCCAGATATCAATCATTGAGGTCTGTCAGAGGGCCCCATACACGGTCAGATAAGCAGCCAACAGTCTAAAGGACCCAAATTGGCAGCTTAAATCTGCCTGTGTATGACCACCTTTAGTTACCATCACGTACAAGGCACTGTTTTATTATTACAGAGAATAAAAGGAAATCATTTTAATTATTTGATTACATTGGAGTCTATACGAGATGGTCTTCCTGTAATTCTGAACTTTTTGGATACCAGGTTTCTGTATAACGGATCCCATACGTGAACTAGATTCTTTTAAAATAAACTACCCCTTTATACGTTGTGGCTTTGTTAAGTGGGTCATGCATAAGTCAATAAATTTGGCCCTTCCAGAGTCGCCAGTTTATGGGACACTCAGGAAATTTTAGGGGTAAAAAATCCTGACAGGCAAGGACCACATCAGCATTTTATTCTGGTCCTCTCCCAACAGTTCTCCAAAAAACCCCATTATGTTCAGAGGCCAAACAGTTGGATCACCCTGATTTGGCCCACTGTCCTAAAGGGGTGGTTCACCTTTCAGTTAACTTTTTAATTATTTGCCTTCTTCTTCTGACTCTTTCCAGCTTTCAAATGGGGGTCACTGACCCCTTCTAAAAACAAATGCTCTGTAAGGCTACACATTTATTGTTATTGCTACTTTTTATTACTCATCTTTCTATTCAGGCCTCTCCTATTCATATTCCAGTCTCTAATTCAAATCAATGCATGGTTGCTAGAGGAATTTGGACCTTAGCAACCAGATTGCTGAAATTGCAAAGTGGAGAGCTGCTGAATAAAAAGCTAAATAACTCAAAAACTACAAATAATAAAAAAGAAAACCAATTGCAAATTGTCTCAGAATATCACTCTCTACATCATACTAAAAGTTATCTCAAAGATGAACAACCTCTTTAAATTAATTTTTAGTATGTTACAGAATGACCAATTCTAGCCAAATTTTCAATTGGTCTTCATTATTTATTTATTTCTATAGTTTTTGTATTATTTGCCTTCTTCTTCTTTCAAATAGGGAGGGCACTCACCCCATCTAAAAAACAAATGCTCTTTAAGGCTAAACATTTATTGTTATTGCTACTTTTTATTACTGATCCTTCTATTCAGGCCTCTCCTATTTATATTCCAGTCTCATATTCCAATAAATGCATGGTTGCTAGGGGAACTTGGACCTTAGCAACCAGATTGCTGAAATTGCAGACTGGAGAGCTGCTGAATAAAAAGCTAAATAAACTCAAAAACCACAAATAATAAAAAATGAAACCCAATGGCAAAGAATATTGGAAAATTACTCTACATTTACATATTCGCTTAATCCACTGTTCATTTACCCTGCAACTATGGGTTGTAAGACTAATAAAGGTATGGGATCAGTTATCCTGAAATCCATTATCCAGTAAGCTCTGACTTCCGGAAAGGCCAACTCCCATAGACTCCATTTTATCCAAGTAATGCAAATTTTTAAAAATAATTTCCTTTTTCTCTGTAATAAAAAAACAGTAGCTTGTACTTGATCCCAACTAAGATATAATTAATCCTTATTGGAGGCAAAACCAGCCTATTGGGTTTATTTAATGTTTACATGATTTTATAGTAGACTTAAGGTATAAAGATTCAAATTAAAGAAAGATCCATTATCCAGAAAACCCCATGAGCCTTTTGGATAAGAGGTCCCATACCTGTGCATACATAAAGGCTGCTCCGTGTTTACTTATATGGGAACGGTGAGAAAAGCATTGTACAGGTATAGGATCCCTTATCCAGAAACCAGATATCCAGAAAGCTCTGAATTACAGAAAGGCCGTCTCCCATAGACTCCATTTTATCCAAATAATTCAAATTTTTAAAAATGATTTTCTTTTTCTCTGTAATAATAAAACAGTAGCTTGTACTTGATCCCAACTAAGATATAATTAATTCTTATTGGAAGCAAAACCAGCCTATTGGGTTTATTTAATGTTTAAATTAATTTCTAGTAGACTTAAGGCATGAAGACCCAAATTACGGAAAGATCTGTTATCCGGAAAAGCCCAGGTCCCAAGCAGTCTGGATAACAGGTTCCATACCTGTACCATTTATTTTTAATTTGGATGAATACCAAATCCTCCGACAAATTCATTCCTTTTTGTGTCGTGCTGAACAAAAAGACTTGTTTCACTAGCCTTTGTGAGGCTTTATCATGGTATGCTCCAATAAAAGAGAATGTTATTTTTTTAAACCTCTGGAAAAAAGGCAAATGCCTGCGGCAGCACAGAGTTTATTTGTGTTTAGGTTTTTCCTATGGATACACAGAGTTTCCAGATATATTTTTAGCCTTTTTGTTTTTGGAAACATGAAAATAATGACTACATCGTGTTTACCTTATAGCACATGTGCAGATAAGGGCTGCAAAGTAATGCAAAAAAGGAGTCAAGGGTTCAGCTCTCAGGAGATTATAATTCAAAGGGAACAAGTGAAATAAAGTACTGGTATTGGATCTGTTATCCAGAATGCTCGGGACCTGGGGTTTTCCAGATAATGGATCTTTTCCGTAATTTAGATCTTCAAACTTTGTCTACTAGAAAATCATGTACAAACCCAATAGGCTGGTTCTGCTTCCAATAAGGATTAATTATATCTTAGTTGGGATCAAGTACAAGCTACTTTTTTATTATTACAGAGAAATAAGAAATCATTTATAAAAAAAAAAATTGGATTATTTGTATAAAATGGAGTCTATGGGAGACGACCTTTCTGTAATTTGGAACTTTCTGAAAAACGGGTTTTCGGATAACGGATCCTATACCTGTACTGTGTAAATACACCCTCGAAATACAGGCAGGCAAATGTCAACCGAGCCACTCAAGGCTTCATAGTAAAAGACGAACACTGCCTGCAAATCTCATACAAGTATGGGACCTGTTATCCAGAACACTCAGGATCTGGGGTTTTCCGGAGAAGGGGTATTTCTGTAATTTGGATCTCAATACCTAAAGTCTATTAAAAACACAGTTGGATTGGGCCCACCAGGACTGTGACTGAAGAGCCGTCTTCCTGGAACTCAGCGTCCATCCTAGCCACCCAACCCATGCGAATGTGGGAGCCACTTACCTCCTCCTTAAAGGACAATTTAACCCTAAACTTAAGAAACCCAACTACATAGACTCCCCTCCCTCCAGCCTAAGTGTTACCCCAGGCAAATGCCCCTAACGTTTTACTTACCCCTCAGTGCAGATTCAGGCATCAGAGTTCACGGACGCCATTTTCTTCTCTTTGGAAATCTTCGGAATGAGACCGGCATGTTGAAACATGCGCAGTTGGAGCAATTTTCTGCCTCACATCAACTGTGCATGCGTCGAAACTCACAAAAATTGCAGAAGCGCCGGTCTCATTGCGAAGATTACCGAAGCGGCTAAAGAAGATTAGGGTTGAATTCTCCTTTAATTTGCCCCAACCGGTCTGAGCAGAGTAGAGGCTATATACTCGGTGGAGGAGAGGCTTCCAATTAGAGATGCACTGAATCCAGGATTCGGTTCGGGATTTGGCCTTTTTCAGCAGGATTTGGATTCAGCCGAATCCAAGGGGAAAAATTAATTTTACATCCCTGTTTTGTGACAAAAAGTCACGCGATTGCCCTCCCCTCCCCTAATTTGCATATGCAAATTAGAATTCAGATATGGTTCAGCCAGGCAGAAAGATTTTGCCGAATCTCGATCCTGCTGAAAATGGATGAATCCTGACCGAATCCCGAACAGAAACCTGGATTCGGTGCATCCCTACTTTCAACTGCACATTTGAGTTTGTGCACCTCCAGCCTGCCCAAAGGCTCCGTAGATTTCTATATATAGATTAATTAACCTTAAATACTAGAGCTGTCAAAACTGTATTATGCCAAGGCTAATAATAATCTAAAGATCAATTAAGTGGATAAATCATATGGTTATTCGTCGTAATACACAACGCTTTCTCTGGCAGACGAGCAATTTTAAAGAGACAGAACACTGTATGCGGCCCAGAATTTCAGTCATGGGCAGAAGATATTTGAATATGTGAGCAAGTTGGGGAACAGGTCAGATGTGGAAGCAAAAAACTGAATGGATGAGATCTAGGATGGAGCTGCACAATGAGGACTAAAGCTTAATTAAAGAAGTAGCTAGAAATGCTGTACATTATGTTTTGGGCTTCTGTACCAGCCCAAGGCAACCACAGCCCTTTAGCAGTAAAGATCTGTGTCTCCAAAGATGCCCCAGTAGCTCCCCATCTTCTTTTCTGCTGATTCACTGCACATGCTCTGTGCTGCTGTCACTTACTGAGCTTAGGGACCCACTCACAATATACAGTACACATAGAATAGAAATGTCACAATATAAGGCTGATTAGTAATTAATACAGATAATTACTACATGGCAGCACAGAAACCAGTGCAATTAGCATCAGAATTTAATAATCAGCAAACCTGTAGCATCAGCTTATATTACAGGGGAAGCTAATTTTCTGCTGGATAATTAGTGACGAGCCCTAAGCTTAGCTTCTCAACAGCTGCTCAGAGCCCACTGAGCATGTGAGTGTCACAGACACTTTCCAAGATGGTGACCCCCTGTGACAAGTTTGAAGTACTGGATCATTGCTGCTATTGACAAGCTGAAACTTTAGCCTCGTGCAATAAGTTCACTATATAAAATATGGCATTTTTACCCATATTCATTCTAGGGTTTAGTTCTCCTTTAACCTTGCATTGTTATTACTGCTCCACTTTTGCCCCAGGCTGCACCACAAAATCGGTGTCTTCTGATGCCACAGTCAGCATCCTGTTGCAGATTTTTTTTTTTATCTGGACACAAACAAAATCAGAGAATTACTAAATGTAGAATTCTTCAGATTTGCCTGAATGCCAAATGCTACACCAAAACCAAACAGAATCAATGGATTTTTCCTCTTTTGTGATGAATTACTATTATGCAAATATATAATATAATCTAATTTTTAATACCATCTAGTTGAATTTTTGTGTGTAAGCCCTGTCAATCAAAATTGAACAGGAGATCAGCACCATTAGTGCAGTAAGTGTTTTTGCAAATGGGTGTTTTTAAATAGTTGTGTTTCATAAGAAAACACACCGGTTTTACCAGTGCAGGGCAACACTACATTATATTGTCATTCCTTTAAAACATTTGGTTTTTGGTGTTACTGTTCCTTTAAATCACTTGAGTGGTAGGAGACTTGCAAGGAGAGAGAGGGGGGGTTCAGTCAGACTGATGATGATATCCAGCAGGGCAATTCAGCATATGCTGCCTGCCCCCAGGAATTCCATGCTGCTTATGCAATATCACCAAACAATAGCAGGTCAGGTTAATATTCCCAACATCACTGCTGAACTGGTTGCTATGGGTAACTGGACTGGTGCAATAACATATCTATGTTAGTAAGTTTTTCTTTATATGTCTTTGCATATTATTAGTCTGATATTTTATATACTTAAAAACCATGTAAACATTAAATAAACCCAATAGGCTGGTTTTGCCTCCAATAAGGCTTAATTATATCTTAATTGGGATCAAGTACAAGCTACTGTTTTATTATTACAGAGAAAAGACAATCATTTTTTAAAATTTTGGATTATTTGGCTAAAATGGAGTCTACTGGAGATGGCCTTTCCGTAAATTCAGAACTGTCTGGATATGGGTTTCCGGATAACGGATTCCATACATGTATAATTACAGTATATTTTCCCCCGGTTCTAAGGGACAGAGATGCTTTTGTTTGACAGTGGCAGAGAAAAAGGGCTCACGCTTGTAATAATGATCTGTCAAATGACAGTTTGATCTATAAATTTCCTGGCTGTGGAACAAGGACACGGTGTCTAAGTGAACAATTAGAGTTGTTTAAATGCTAACAGCTGCCCCGCACAGGATGTACCACTGCCAGAAATACCCCTGTCCTCCAACATAGAGCGCAAGTACAAGATCCCCTTCAGAGAACTGTGTGCGAGGAATCACACAGGCCGGGATGGTTGGCATTGTTGGCACCTAACTTGGAGGGGAGATACTCATTTTATCACATGCACAAACATCTAAGCATGGCTGCCTGGCTCTGCCCTCTGCACATTAAAGGAGAATTCAACCTGTAATAAAAAAAAAACCTCCCTCCCTCCGAGTTCACAGCAGCCATCTTCTTTCTTCCGTCTTTTTCTGAAGTTTCAGCACATGCGCAGTTGGAGTAAATTTCCGGTCCCGAACCACTGCGCATGCGCATTCGCAGGGATTCCGGACCGGAAATTGACTCCAACTGTGCAGGCGCTGAAACTTACGTAAAGACATGAAGATTACCGGAGAAGAATAAGATGGCTGCCGTGAACTCCTAGGCCAGAATCTGCACGGAGGGGTGAGTAAAAAATTCGGGGCATTTGCCCGGGAGGGGGGGCAGGTAGGCTGGGGGGAGGAGGGAGGTCTACACAGGGTAGGGGGGGGTTATTACAGGTTGAATTCTCCTTTAAAGGAGTAGGAAAGGCATATTTAATTAGGGGTGCCAAAAGTTAGTTAATATGACAAACAATATATTTATTTCATTAACACTTTCAATATATATATATATATAAATAATATACACAAAAGTCATCAATATCTTCCAAATTATATACTTATAAACAGTGAGTTCTGATTTCATCAGTTATAAACGGTGAGTAGTGATGTCATCAGTTATAAACGGTGAGTTCTGATGTAATTTCTGTCACATGACTCACTG